>NC_088371.1:9224176-9226676 GCF_034508935.2 Berghia stephanieae
ATATTTTTATTTTTTAAAATCCTATACGGATTTCCCCATGCTGCAATTTGTCCTTGAGTGAGTTTTACATACATACGGTATTCTGTGTGGGGTCCTTACATTAAGTGGACCACGGCCTTAGGTGGACAGGTGGTCGGCCCACTTAATGCTAATCAAATTCTGTTATGTTTTAGATTATGTCAGGATAGAGTTAACACAACGTGTTGGCGATTCATATCGGAGACTTACGATTGGTCTACGGACTGTATCGCTACATCAGCATGTCATAATATTACTAACGATTGATAGAAGGGGGTTGGGGGTGGGGGAGATTCTCTATGGGATCATCCCCCTACCCCCTCTTGGGGAAGAGGGAGTAGGGGATGAGAATTCTGCCGGACTCTGGAAAAACCCATATTTAAAATATTTGGCCAGAAAACTCGTCCTTCAAATTTCGATCGATTTAAATGACTCTCATCTTGGCAACAACAACAACAAAAAACAAAACAACAACAAAAAAAACCCTCAAACCTGGGACTTCTCGAAGTCCCAGGTTTGAGAGTTTTTATTTTGCCAAGATGAGGGTCATTTAAATCGATCGATATTTGAAGGACGAGTTTTCTAGGCCAAATTTTTAAATAATATGGGTTTTTCCAGAGTCCGGCAGAATTGGACTGCTGCAGGTATCCTCTTCGTTATTTATGGTCAATTTGGACACCTACACACACACACACATACACACACACAAATACACACACACAATACACAAACACATACACAAGCATACACACACAATACACAAACACATAAACAAACAAACACACACACGTTCCCACGCGTACACAAACGGCCACATATGTACTAAGGACGTACATATATTTCCCAAACCAAGGACAGTAATTAATGCTAATGAAATATGAAATGTAAATGAATTTTGTATAAATTTCAACCTTTTTCTCTCTCTAGGTGGTCGGAAATTAATTATGAATTGAAAATGTGTGGAATATCATGTTACCCTTTGGTTTGGGAATAACCATTGTAATGATGATGATGGTGATGATGATGATAATGATGATGATGATGGTAATGATGATGATGATGATGATGATGATGATGATGATGATGATGATGATGATGATGATGATGATGATAATAATAATAATAATAATAACAACAATAAACATTTATTCTTCCTCTTCCTTTTAAATTTTATACCTTCTATCTATGAATAATTTATTTATTTATCTCTTCTAATGCGACACATCCATTGGTTTCTTACAATTCCTCTTGTCGTCTAGAAACATAATCCCCTTTCACTCTCTCTCTCTCTCTCTCTCATTCTCTCTCTCTGTCTCTTTCCCTCTATCTCTCAATCTATCTCTATCTCTCTCTATCTTCCTCTCTCTTCTCTCTCTCTCTCTCTCTCTCTTTTTCTTTCTCTCTCTCTCTTACCCTCTCTCTCTCTCTCTCTTTCTTTCTCTCTCTCATTCTCTCTCTGTCTCTTTCCCTCTATCTCTATATCTATCTCTATCTCTTTCTTCTTCTCACCTCCTCTCTCTCTCTCTCTCTCTCTCTCTCTCTCTACTCTTTCTTTTTCTCTCTCTCATTCTCTCTCTATCTCTGTCTCTTTCCCTCTATCTCTCTATCTATCTCTATCTCTTTCTTTCTTTCTCACTCTTCCTCTCTCTCTCTCTCTCTCTCTCTCTCTCTCTCTCTCTCTCTTTCTTTCTCTCTCTCATTCTCTCTCTATCTCTGTCTCTTTCCCTCTATCTCTCTATCTATCTCTATCTCTTTCTTTCTTTCTCACTCTTCCTCTCTCTCTCTCTCTCTCTCTCTCTCTTTCTTTCTTTCTTTCTCTCTCTCATTCTCTCTCTATCTCTGTCTCTTTCCCTCTAACTCTCTATCTATCTCTATCTCTTTCTTTCTTTCTCACTCTTCCTCTCTCTCTTTCTCTCTCTCTCTCTCTCTCTCTCTCTCTCTCTCTTTCTTTCTTTCTTTCTTTCTCTCTCTCATTCTCTCTCTATCTCTGTCTCTTTCCCTCTATCTCTCTATCTATCCTATCTCTTTCTTCTTTCTCCTCTTCCTCTCTCTCTCTCTCTCCTCTCTCTCTCTCTCTCTCTCTCTCTCTCTCTCTCTCTCTTTCTTTCTTTCTTTCTCTCTCTCATTCTCTCTCTATCTCTGTCTCTTTCCCTCTATCTCTCTATCTATCTCTATCTCTTTTCTTTCTTTCTCACTCTTCCTCTCTCTCTCTCTCTCCTCTTCTCTCTCTCTCTCTTCTCTCTTCTCTCTCCTCTCTCTCTCTCTCTCTTCTCTTTCTCTCTCTCATCTCTTCTTTCTTCTTTCTCTTCTCTCTCTCCTCTTCTCTCTATCTCTTCTCTCTCTTCTTTCTCTCTCCTCTCTCCTCTCTCTACTCCTCTCTCTCTCTCTCTCTCTCTCTCTCTCTCTATCCTTATACAACTTACAGTGTGATCAGTCCATTAGCCACTGCCTAATTTGGGGTCTCACGTGACCAGTGGAAAAC
>NC_088371.1:9229176-9234176 GCF_034508935.2 Berghia stephanieae
AGTCATCAAAGTCTACTATTTTCATGACATTCAAAACTGTTACAATTGATATGTCAGTATAAAAATAATATTATATGGACATAATTAAGTCATCAAAATCTACTATTTTCCTGACATTCACCACTGTTACAATTGATATTTCAGTATAAAAATAATATTATATGGACATAATTAAGTCATCAAAATCTACTATTTTCCTGACATTCACCACTGTTACAATTGCTATGTCAGTATAAAAATAATATTATATTGATATAATAAAGTAATCAAAATATATAATTTTCCTTACATTCAACAACAATCTTACAATTGACATTTCAGGTACCCAACAACGGCTTATAATATAAATATAATAAACACTCATTGTTGTTATAACGATCACGGAATGGTTAACTTTACAGGCCTAGAGAAATAAGACCAAATTGTATCAATAATTAAATAATTGATTGATTAATTAATTATTACTTATTGAGGGCGATAATTTCTTTCTGTGTTGAATTAGAAAGGACCTTTTTATCGATGGCTTTTGACCGGTGGCCTCGCACCTGGCACGACGATGCATGCATGTTTTAATGATATTCCTATAATTATGTCCCCCACTAAATGCCTGCCTACTTACTACATGTCGATACTTATTGATTAAAGTCACGTGATAAAGTACACAACAGTCAAAGCCATACAGAAAAGCGAAGGCTGTTCTGCCGTGGTCTGACCCCCCCCCCCCCCCCAAAAAAAAAAAAAAAAAAGAAAAAAAAAAGAAAGAAAAATCATGAATCTATATAATTCGTCCTTCAAATATTGATCGATTTAAATGACCTTCATCTTCGTAAAAACGCTGAAACCTGGGACGTCGCAAAGTCTTTATAAAGTCCCAAAAATTAAAAACGGATAAATATAATATAAACATACAAACAAAAACCAACAAAACAAAACAGAACGAAAACAAACAAGCAAACACACAAGAATAATATTGACTACAAATTACGTAACTGATCTCTTTGTTTCTAAATCGAATACTCTGCCCGCGAATATTTAATAAAGTCCTTGGAAAAGGCCCTTTACTCACATTCCTCTCACCATACTCATGTGTGAAATGAGTACTTGACGGTTAACAGCTTTGTCTCTGTCTGTAAAAAAAATAATTGTATTATCTATCGCCTAACAGGCGTCATGTTTCTACCTACTTGTTCATTAAGTGTTGCTGTTAGCTTTTTTTATTGTTAGCTCTTACAAAGCACTTTGAGCACGTTTTGTGGATATTTCGCTATATAATTGCTCAAGTTTTTGTGGTTTTTTTTTTTTTTTGCGTTTTTAAAAATATTTTTTGTTTTTGTTTTTTTGTTTTGTTTCTTTTATGTTTGTTTACCCATTGAGTTGAGCTATCGTACCGAACCCCCCCCCCCCCCCCAACTCCCATTACTACAACAGCTGTAAATATCAATTTCTGTTTCTTATCAGAGAACCATCGATGAGATTAACAATAATGACAATCGATATGTGTAATTATTTCCTGCTAATCAAAATATCGAAAAGCAATGGGTAATTATATTAATTATTATTGTTTGCAAACACAGGTACGATTGTTGTCCTGGTTCGTTATTGAAACAGCTCTGAGTGTTAGATTTCACACATTTTTATGTTGGTGCTGGTGCGATTATCGAGGGGTGGGGGGGGGGGGCGGGGGGAGGGGTATTAGATTAACTCGATTACAGCCAATAATGATATTATTATAGAGAGTGACGATTACGTGCGGTGTGGGTATCGATATCACAGTATTGTTGTACTAGATCCTTATCTGATTGGCTTGTCGATATTATCGATATGTTATAATGATATAATGATAATCGTGTGTCGCGACTGCTGCTGCTGTGGTGTAGAGGGTTGGGTGTTGGTTTCACAACACGATATAAATACACAGGTCTGAGGGTTGGAATATGAATCAACAGTCTGATGTCACATCCGCCCAGCAACGAGCAACTTGGTTCTAAACAAAGAAAATTTGTGCTTTTTATTCTTCTTTATGCTGGCTAGAACTTTTCACGTGTCATGTGATCAGATTGTGTAAAAGTCAAAACATGATCAGATTTATAATGTTTTTCTCCTCTGGAAACACTTTTTTGCTCGTGATAGAAGTATTTCATCAGGGCGTCAACCATTGTTCCGATAGTTTAGAACCAGTTACAAAGTTATCATGCGTCATTTCGAGGGAAGTGACGTCACGACTGTTGAACCCTATTATCGATTAAGCACCTTGTCTAATGAGTACCTGGCCACTAACTCTCCTGACCGATCATTTTCAGTTGTTTTTTTTCCCCAAAATAGCAGGCTTACCCAGCAGAAAAAATAAATGTTGTTTTTTTTTAAAACTCAAACAATCTCTCTACAAAACAACTCTATGTTCTTATTAATTAAACAAAGAACATTCTTCAAAGTTTGTGATGTACAAAATAAATCTGAATAAGAAAAATGTATATTGTGTCGTAAGAAATGTGATGATTTTGATGTAGGTGGCAAGGAGTGAGTGGGTTTACAGCATTGTCTCTGTCGAAAATAAAATTGTAATATCGCCTAACAGGCATCCTGTTTCGTTCTGTATCCTATAAGGCTTTAAGAAAGACACTTTGGACTTATTATTCATTTCCTCTTTTAACTATAAAACTGTGGAACAATTTGAGCTTTAAAAGAAAAAAAACTTGAGTTTTTTATATTGAACAATATCCACTAAACGTGCTCAAAGCGCTTTACATAAGGTCCCTGGTCAACAGCAACACTTAACATGCAAGACGTGACATGACGCCTGTTAGGGATAATATTACAATTTTTTGGACCGAGACAACGCTGTTAACGGTCAGGTACTCATTTTACACCTGAGTTGGGTAAGAGAATGTGAGTAAAGAGCCTTTTCCAATGACTCAACTATGCACCGTGCGAGTCTAAAAAAAAAAAAAAACAACTTTCATTGTACAATATTATACTTGTATAATTATTACGGTGTTTAAACCAATCCTTTAAAATATTGAAATATTCCATTTATTTATACACAGTTTACTATTTATTTATTTATTAATTTACATATTTATTTATTAATTAATTTATTTATTTATTCATTTATTTATTTATTTATTTATTTATTTATTTATTTATTTATTTATTTATTTATTTATTTATTTATTTATTTATTTATTCATTCATTCATTTATTTATTGATTCATTTTAATTGTTAATATATTTATTTACTCATTTATCTATCTAATTTCTTTTACCTAATTATTTATTGATCTATTTAGTTAATTATTTATTCATATCTCTATTCACATTTATATTTATTTACCTCTTTTTAATAATAATAATAATAATAATAATAATAATAATAATAATAATAAATAATAATAATATAAAAATAATAATAATAATAATAATAATAATAATAATAATAATAATAATAATAATAATAATAATAATAATAATAATAATAATAATAATAATAATAATATATAATGTTTGGTTTGTTTTTTAAACATTTTTACTTCTCACCAAGGTATCCTTAGTGTTTATTAGTGTTTGTTAACAGGGGCGTAACTATATTGGTTTACTTGGTGCCTGGCACCGTTTCCATCTTTTTAAAATGATTCTGACAACACCTTATACTGTAAGTATGCCACGCGGAGTTGTCGTACCAATAAGGTCGCAGGTTCAAACCCCTCACCGCCGCGAAAAAAATGTTTATTCTCTATTGTCTTCTGGCACTTTTCTATTCACTTCATCTCTTGTTGTTACCAACATAAGTGCCTGCTCCACTCACTCTACTGAATTAAAAATTCACCCCATATTAAACCGGAGCATACTCAATGTCTCAATTGTTTTTATGTTATATGTTTGTGTTTAGAATATTGGCTATTAAGCTTAACTGCTGGCCAGGTAACTTTGCGATTGTTGTGTGTTGACCCGCGTTCAGTAGTCGGCGAGAGAGAGCTCTAGTAATGAATGACCTGAGTTTGATACGATTTTTTTGGAATCGTGGATAGCTCACACGGTAGAGCCACGCTCTCACCTGCCAGGCGGAGTTGTCGTAACAATAAGGTAGCAGGTTCAAACCCGATCACCGCCGCGAAACATTTTTATTCTCTATTGTCTTCTGGCACTTTTCTATTCACTTCATCTCTTGTTTTAAGCATGCCACGCCACTGTTTATTATATCATGTACATCGGAAAGATGGCGCCCCTCCTGGTAATTCCAGTAGCAATAACAATAATATTCCGGCCATTCTTCGTCTGGTCCTCTCTCGTCGTTACCACCCCCCCCCCCTCCCCTCCCCCACCCAAAACACCCGCCCTCGTCGTCCCCCCCCCCCCTTCCGCTTCTCCCCCCCCCCCCCCCCCCCCTTCCAACCTCGTCCCCTCGTGACCTTCTCCCTGATGTAAGGGACACTAACTGTCCCCATTCAACTCATTATGCGCATGCTCGACATGCTATTCAGTTCCGGCTGATTTCACACTGCAACTAAACTACATCCGCGGCCACTCACGCATGCGCAGTTAGTGCTGCTCACTACCAGCTTGGACGTGAAGTGTGAGATTTTCATTTTGCTTGGCGTGAGTGAAGTGAGATAGAAAGGACGAAACAGAAAAAAAGAAAGAAAAAAAAAATAACATAAAAGAAGATAATAACGAGCATAATTATGGACAGAGAAAAAACATCCGGTATCAATTTGTATACAGGCGAAAGATCAGGATAGGTTTGAAATGGTGGGGGAGAGAGAAGAGAGAGAGAGAGAGAGAGAGAGAGAAGAGAGGAGAGAAGAGAGTAGAGAGATAGATAGATAGATAGATAGATAGATAGATATAGATAGATAGATAGATAGTGATGATAGATGGATGGATTGATGGATAAGATAGATAGATAAATAGTAATAATATAATAATATGACCTAAAAGTGCTGTAACGCAAAACTCTTAAAGCAAAAAAAACGAAATATTACACAACATTAACAAAACACAAC
>NC_088371.1:9239176-9259176 GCF_034508935.2 Berghia stephanieae
CATAAATAATAATAAATAGACAATAAATAAATAATAAATAAATAAATAATATTTAAATAAATGACATTTAAATAAATAAACAAATAAATATATATAAATGCGACTGACATGGTCTATAGCTCCCTTTGTCGTCTTTCCCTCTCGATTTTTGAAATCTTCGTGAATTTGTTGATGTCATTAATTTATCCCTTCGGACACGGCCTAAACTTTTCAGTCACTTTCCCCGAAACCCATAATTGTTCGAATAAAATTTGGTACAATGAATTAATCCGTGCGGCTATGTGGTCTAGTGGTGTCACGCTCGCTTTCGGATCGGATGGTCCTTTAATCGAGGCTCGCTTCGCTCGGCGCATAGTTGAGTCCTTGGAAAAGGCTCTTTACTCACCTTATTCTCTCACCGTACTCCGTAGGTGTAAAATGAGTACCTGGCCGTTAACAGCGTTGTCTCTGTCCGAAAATACACACTTTATAGTCACATGGAACAACTACAAAAGACGTCCAACTTCTACGTCATGGCACAAGACTGAAGGGCTAGAGCTCAGGTGGTCGCTGGTTCGGATAAGTAAGTAAGTCCGAAAATAAATTGTAATATCGCTTAACAGACATTGTAACGAAATGCTTCCGTGTAGGCGTCAGTTTACGACAGGATGTACGTCGTCGTAGTATTAGTTGTTGTTGTTATTGTAATCCCTCCGGAACAACCCTTCTTTTGTTGATACAGGTCGTATCAGATCATGCACCTATGGCCCGGAAGTTTGAATTAAACTACGTAGTGTGGGTGTTATTGTGAGAAAGGCATCAATCTTGTTTTCTCCGTAAACTTATAAGCAAAGTAGGATCCCTGTATTCTACGGGAGTGACTTTGTTATGGTATGGCTTGATTGATATCTCGTAACTATGGGGCTGACGAATTTATTTATCCTTGATATGAGGATGTCCGGTATCAGGATGGGTTGTTGTTGTCCATGATTATGGAATCTGGGGGAGTTTTAAGGAATTTCAGATGTTTACGGATATGACTAACATCCGGTTGTGTGGGTAGAATTTTGCTTCGTTTGCTTGATTTTTGCCTATAAATGCCAGAGTTTTGAGCAGTTTCTTCAGACCACTCAGCGGAGTCTTTTAGGCTCATTGTCTCAAAAGAGACCAGACAGCGGAGTCTTTTAGGCTCATAGTCTCTAAGCGATAACCACAGCGGAGTCTTTTAGGCTCATTTGTTTAACTCTTGTGTAGAGTTGGATTAAAGTCTTGTGTAGACTTTGTAGTGCTCAAAGTTCGAGCTGAAACACGTTTTGTGTTAACTCTTGTGTAGAGTGTGATTTAAGTCTTGTGTAGACTTTGTGGTGCTCAAAGTTTGAGCTGAATCAAGTTGTGTTATAACTCTTGTGTAGAGTTTGATTAAAGTCTTGTGTAGACTTAATTTGTGATTTCAATAATCTGTTCGGCTCTGGTGAGATTTTGAATAATATGTTGTGATTACAATTATGATTGTGTTTTGATATTAATATCATA
Source organism: Berghia stephanieae (assembly GCF_034508935.2). NCBI lineage: Eukaryota > Metazoa > Mollusca > Gastropoda > Nudibranchia > Aeolidiidae > Berghia > Berghia stephanieae. The sequence goes on from NC_088371.1 coordinate 9,240,689, forward strand.
ATATCACTTTAAATTTTGATTCTCAATTAATTAATCAGATAATTAAATTAATTGTATAATATATTCTTGATGTAAAGAAAATAAGCTTTTCTTGCTATAAAGCAATATTATTTCATATCTACAAAGTAAAGCAATATTAATCAACATTAATAAATTGATTTGTTAAAGTAAAATAATATTTACTCATTTAAAGTAAACATATTGAGTGAGTTCGAATATAGATAGAGTTATATTCGTATGATTATCATGTGATAACAAAATCATTTTCTTTCTTTAAAGTGAATGAGCCGTTGGAGGCTGGGCTTTAACAAGCCAACTTTAAGCTATACGCTCATAGCTTGACACTAATAGAAACTGAACATTTGCCTGTTTTATAAGTTACCTGTGAAGAACCATTTGCTTATTTTAATATCAGAACATTGAGAAACAATTGATCTGTTTATGAATACTGTGAAATCAGAACAATTTCAAGAAGAGACAAATTAACAATATTAGAACAACCTTACAGTTTTTGTTGAATATCAAGGACACTCTTTTGGCTTTCTTCTACACGTCTGGATTGTGTTTAGTTAGTTAGTTAAATATTAGTTGCCTGTATGACTGTGATGGTTGCAACCTATCTGTGAGATTGTCTGATGTGGTAGCGGTTTGGTAAAGTATTGATAATTAATTGATTTAATTATATATTTTCATATCGCTTTCATATCATATTCATCATCACACCATCTCCATCAATTTGTCATCCATCCATTTGATTTCATACTTATGACATCTATCATTTCATCTTCATATCTCATAATATCTTTGTTATATTGTAATAAAATATATCTTCATTTAGCTTCAAAACCTTTATCAACGTATTGTGTTTGGTTATTGATCGGTGTCGTAGCTTGAATATAGCACACATAAACAAGGTTGCAAACTGCGCTACATAAGCATACGGTTTACGTGCGCACTTTGTGACATAATTTGGTGTCAGAAGTGGGATTCTTATTGTTGTGCATTCAAGAGACATCGCGACCAAACAATTGTTGAGACAGGTTAGGGAGTTGTTTCAAACTTGAGATAGATACTATCTTTGAGCTTAAAGCAAATTGGTATCCATTTAATGGTTATAAGACTGTCATTATACGCAAGGTGTAATGCAAGTTATTCTGGTAATTTTCACTTGTTCGGTTATACGTTGTCAGTCATCTGTCATAGTGATACGGATCACTGACTTAGCGCGAAAGCGGTACTCGCGCTGTAAAGCCTCCATTGTCCCCCCTCTCCCTGTTGTATGGAACGAAGGTGGTTGCTGGGGTAATTTGATTCTGGGTGAAGATTGTGTTGGTCCCGTGTGAGGATCTGTATTAAATCATTTGTTCTGACTTTCTATGCACATACTATAGTAAGTCAAGGTATTGATTCTGTGTAAGAATCTGGGTGAAGATATTTTGTTGATTCTAAGGAAGAATCTGGGTGAAGACATTTTGTTGATTCTGTGTAAGAATCTGGGTGAAGATATTTTGTTGATTCTAAGAAAGAATCTGGGTGAAGATATTTTGTTGATTCTGAGAGAGAATCTGGGTGAAGATATTTTGTTGATTCTGAGAGAGAATCTGGGTGAAGACATTTTGTTGATTCTAAGAAAGAATCTGGGTGAAGATATTTTGTTGATTCTGAGAGAGAATCTGGGTGAAGACATTTTGTTGATTCTAAGAAAGAATCTGGGTGAAGATATTTTGTTGATTCTAAGAGAGAATCTGGGTGAAGATATTTTGTTGATTCTAAGAAAGAATCTGGGTGAAGATATTTTGTTGATTCTGAGAAAGAATCTGGGTGAAGATATTTTGTTGATTCTGAGAAAGAATCTGGGTGAAGTTATTTTGTTGATTCTGAGAAAGAATCTGGGTGAAGATAGTTTTTATGATTCCGTGTGGGGAATCTGGGTGAAGCTATTTTGTTGATTCCGTGTGAGGAATCTGGGTGAAGCTATTGTGTTGATTCCGTGTGGGGAATCTGGGTGAAGCGTTGGTTCCGTGTGAGGACCTGTATTAAATCAGTTGTTTTGACTCTAATATACGTCTATATTAAGTCAATGTTTTGATTCTGTGTAGGAATCTGGGTGAAGCGTTGGTTCTGTGTTAGGACCTGTAGTAAATTTGTTTTGATTCTATATTTGAGTCTATATATAGATCAATGTTGAATTCCGTGTAGGAATCGGTATTAATTGCCTGTTTTGAATCTGTTTTGGGATCTATATTGACCGCATATCGTTAATAAGGTTACTTGTAATACCACTTTATTCTACGTGAAAGTAACATTTACGGCAACAGTGTCGATAAACATATTGAAGTTTGTTTATTTGAATTTGAATTGGTTTGATTAATTCTCCTAGAGATGGATGTGGAAAGATTAATTAAACTTGGAGAAAAATTGGAGTTAAGGGGTGAAGATCTCCGTGCTTGGGTGACAGCCCAGTTACAAGAAGATGAAGAGAGAAAAGAGAAGGAGAGAGAACGTGCCAAAGGAGAGGAGGAGATAAGCAGAGCACGAGCTCAAAGGCAAGAAGCTCTGATGGAGAAAGAGCTTGAACTGCTTAGGTTAAAGTCGGAGTGTCAGGCTTCCTCCAACAACGACAGTATGACAAGTGACATTCGATCATTTACTCATGCTCCCACTGTTAAGAGTCCTCGACTTCCATGTTTTGACGAAAACAAGGATCATGAACCACCGAAATGCATGACACACGGCAAGGTGGAGTTGAAGTGTGGATGTGTGATGCCGATGTTGTCTGTTGAAGGAAGGGACAACCATGAGCCCAAATAATTGTCGAGATCGATGTGATCTTGAGGCATTTCGATGATCTAACTAAATGTTGTACCAAATTTAGTCTTAGGGGGGAGATATGTAACGAAATGCTTCCGTGTAGGCGTCAGTTTACGACAGGATGTACGTCGTCGTAGTATTAGTTGTTGTTGTTATTGTAATCCCTCCGGAACAACCCTTCTTTTGTTGATACAGGTCGTATCAGATCATGCACCTATGGCCCGGAAGTTTGAATTAAACTACGTAGTGTGGGTGTTATTGTGAGAAAGGCATCAATCTTGTTTTCTCCGTAAACTTATAAGCAAAGTAGGATCCCTGTATTCTACGGGAGTGACTTTGTTATGGTATGGCTTGATTGATATCTCGTAACTATGGGGCTGACGAATTTATTTATCCTTGATATGAGGATGTCCGGTATCAGGATGGGTTGTTGTTGTCCATGATTATGGAATCTGGGGAGTTTTAAGGAATTTCAGATGTTTACGGATATGACTAACATCCGGTTGTGTGGGTAGAATTTTGCTTCGTTTGCTTGATTTTTGCCTATAAATGCCAGAGTTTTGAGCAGTTTCTTCAGACCACTCAGCGGAGTCTTTTAGGCTCATTGTCTCAAAAGAGACCAGACAGCGGAGTCTTTTAGGCTCATAGTCTCTAAGCGATAACCACAGCGGAGTCTTTTAGGCTCATTTGTTTAACTCTTGTGTAGAGTTGGATTAAAGTCTTGTGTAGACTTTGTAGTGCTCAAAGTTCGAGCTGAAACACGTTTTGTGTTAACTCTTGTGTAGAGTGTGATTTAAGTCTTGTGTAGACTTTGTGGTGCTCAAAGTTTGAGCTGAATCAAGTTGTGTTATAACTCTTGTGTAGAGTTTGATTAAAGTCTTGTGTAGACTTAATTTGTGATTTCAATAATCTGTTCGGCTCTGGTGAGATTTTGAATAATATGTTGTGATTACAATTATGATTGTGTTTTGATATTAATATCATAATATCACTTTAAATTTTGATTCTCAATTAATTAATCAGATAATTAAATTAATTGTATAATATATTCTTGATGTAAAGAAAATAAGCTTTTCTTGCTATAAAGCAATATTATTTCATATCTACAAAGTAAAGCAATATTAATCAACATTAATAAATTGATTTGTTAAAGTAAAATAATATTTACTCATTTAAAGTAAACATATTGAGTGAGTTCGAATATAGATAGAGTTATATTCGTATGATTATCATGTGATAACAAAATCATTTTCTTTCTTTAAAGTGAATGAGCCGTTGGAGGCTGGGCTTTAACAAGCCAACTTTAAGCTATACGCTCATAGCTTGACACTAATAGAAACTGAACATTTGCCTGTTTTATAAGTTACCTGTGAAGAACCATTTGCTTATTTTAATATCAGAACATTGAGAAACAATTGATCTGTTTATGAATACTGTGAAATCAGAACAATTTCAAGAAGAGACAAATTAACAATATTAGAACAACCTTACAGTTTTTGTTGAATATCAAGGACACTCTTTTGGCTTTCTTCTACACGTCTGGATTGTGTTTAGTTAGTTAGTTAAATATTAGTTGCCTGTATGACTGTGATGGTTGCAACCTATCTGTGAGATTGTCTGATGTGGTAGCGGTTTGGTAAAGTATTGATAATTAATTGATTTAATTATATATTTTCATATCGCTTTCATATCATATTCATCATCACACCATCTCCATCAATTTGTCATCCATCCATTTGATTTCATACTTATGACATCTATCATTTCATTTTCATATCTCATAATATCTTTGTTATATTGTAATAAAATATATCTTCATTTAGCTTCAAAACCTTTATCAACGTATTGTGTTTGGTTATTGATCGGTGTCGTAGCTTGAATATAGCACACATAAACAAGGTTGCAAACTGCGCTACATAAGCATACGGTTTACGTGCGCACTTTGTGACAGACATCATTTCCCGTCCTAAATGTTAAACGTTGCTGTTGACCAGGGGCCCCTTGTAAAGCGCTTTGAGCACGTTTAGTGGATATTGCGCTATATAAAAGCTCAATTTAATTTAATTTAAATCCCAAACTGATTAAATGAAAAACAAAATTTTGCTCAACTCATTTCATAGACAAGAATTATAAAAAACAAAGTTGATTAAAAATGTGATGGCTATAAATCATCCAAACAAAAACAATTTAAAAAACTTTAAGGGACAATTTCTGGAATTCCCATTAAGCTGGGTCTTACACGGCATCGAGCGGTATCGTGTGACACGATGACAACCACGTGTAGACATAGCTTTGAAATGAAAGTCGGTATAAAAGCAGAGACATTGAAACCCGACGCCTCTGGGCCATCACGTACCGTTAAAACAAGATAAAAACTAAGGACCCTGTGAAAGTCTGCGCCATAAAATCCAAGATGGCCGCCGTCTGCGCGTCACGGCCTAAAAGCAATGATTGTCTCCCTTGCATAACTTTCGATGACTGACTTGACTGAGGGACTCGGTTCTACTGTGGTTGGTTGTCTTTCTAATCGTTTTTATTATCCTGCTCTCTCTCTCTCTCTCTCTCTCTCTCTCTCTCTCTCTCTCTCTCTCTCTCTCTCTTTATTTCTTTCTTTCTCTCTCTCTCTCTCTCTCTCTCTCTTTCTTTCTCTCTCTCCCTCTCTCTCTATCTCTCTCTCCTTCTCTCTCTATCTATCTAAATCTCTCTCTCTCTCTCTCTCTCTCTCTCTCTCTCTCTTTCTTTCTTTCTTTCTTTCTTTTTTTTCAACCTCCCTCTTTCACTCTTCTTCTTCTTCTCTTCCTCTTCAACCTCCTCCTCCTCCTCCTCCTCCTCCTCCTCCTCCTCCTCCTCCTCCTCCTCCTCCTCCTCCTCCTCCCCCTTCTTCTTCTTCTTCTTCTTCTTCTTCTTCTTCTTTTCTCACACTCTCATACTCTCTTTCTCGCCCCCCACCCCCACCCCTTCCCTCCTTCCCCACTTCCCTCCCCGCCTCCCTCGCTATTTGCTTTGTTCTTTTCACACCTAACGCGTATTCACTATTATCAAGATTTTTTTTTTTTAATAAAAAAAAAAAAGAGGAGAGGGGGTAGGGATGGCGTTGGTATGGTTCATTTATTTTGTTTATTTATTTATTTATTTATTTTATTTATTTATTTATTTATTTATTTATTTATCTATTTATGTTTTTACTTATTCATTTATTTATACATTTATATTCAGTCATTTAGTCATTCATTTATTTATTTATTCAATTCCTCCCCCCCCCCCCCCCCCCACTCCACCCAAAAAATTTTTTAAAAAGTCTAACATCCATTAAAACAATGATGGCCGAATCTTTGAGCGAGTGAATCTGTGTTTGTATTCATGAGCCTTTTCGTTGAAATCGCGTCGCGACTGCTTCACCGAAAAGCACCAGAACAGCACCCAACAGCACCGAGCAGCACCGAGCAGCAACGCAGCACATCAGCAGCCTGCAGAGACAGGTGACACATTAACCAGGCCCCAAGGAATTAAAAGGCTCACATTACCAGCTTAAAGGCCCCGGAGTGGAACATGAGAAAATGTTGACAGGACCCAGGATACTCAATGACAAACATGTTGGTCTGTCCTTCCGTCATGCGCAGTCTGTCTTGCACAACTCTCATTGTTATGGATATTCTTGTGGGTTTTTTTTTTCTCTATTGTTTGGACTTGGAGTGACAAATGAGAAAAAATTATGCTAAGGTATCAACTTTGAAGAAAAAAAAAAGGTAAATAAATAAATAAAAGACGGAACGGAAAGAAATAAAAAGGTGCGTGAGGAGTGGGGAGGGGGAGGGGGGGGGGTGAGGTCAGCATCGACTGAGATGCCAATGACAACTATGAATGCTGTGAAAATACCAGAAAAAAAATGGTACCTAGCATGTGTTTTGTACTGTAGGAAATTAATTTGGTTCTGTACGTTTTGTTTTAGGGGACGGATAAAACGTTCTTATGCGTTATGATCATGGAGAAAACCTTTGAAATGCTCCATAGTAGGCTATATCTACTTCTATCTATTATTATCTATCTATCTATTTATCTATCTATCTATCTATCTATCTATCTATCTATATATCTATCTATCTATCTATCTATTTATCTACCTGTCTATCTATCTATATATCTATTTATCTATCTATCTATCTATCTATCTATCTATCTATCTATCTATCTATCTATCTATTTATCTAACTACCTGTCTATCTATCTATCTATCTATCTATCTATCTATCTATCTATCTATCTATCTACCTATCCACCTATCTATCTATCTATCTATCTACCTATCCACCTATCTATCTATCTATCTATCTATCTATCTATCTATCTATCTATTATACCTATCCACCTATCTATCTATCGATCTATCTATCTATCTCTATCTTTCTATATATCTATCTATCTATCTATCTATCTATCTATCTATCTATCTATCTATCTATCTACCCTTCCATCCATCCATCCATCTATACATCTATTATACAAAGCTATCTACCTATCTATCATTTAACATAGATTTAAATTCCTACTCCCCAAGCCTATCTAGTCTAATTCCGACCCAACCTGAAATGAACTGCGATCTGTGACAGTTAACAAAGTCTGAAGGAAATTAAGAGATCAAAAGGAACACAGTCGTATCGGTAGGCGGTGAGAAAATTCGTTCCATCCACACGGCGGGGGGGCATTTACATGTTATATCATTACTATTTAATACTCTCTCTCTCTCTCTCTCTCTCTCTCTCTCTCTCTCTCTCTCTCTCTCTCTCTCTCTCTCTCTCTCTTTCTTTCATTATTTTCTTTCTCTCTTTTTCACTTTCTATTTCTCTATCTCTCCCCCCACCCACTCTCTCTCACACACACACACACACATTCTCTCACTCTCTCTCTGTCTCTATCTATCTATCTATCTATCTATCTATCTATCTATCTATCTATCTATCTATCTATCTATCTATCTATCTATTCATCTCTTACTCTCTCTCTGTCTCTCTCTCTTTCTCTCTCTCTCCCTCTCTCTCTCTCTCTCTCTCTCTCTCTCTCTTGTCTTTCCAACAAACACACACAAACACACGCAAACGACCCAGCCGTACACACACACAAGCAAGCCACTCGCGCAGTCGCGCTCACACAAGAACCCAACTGTCTTCTTCTCCCAATCTTACTAAACAGAAATAACAATAAACATCGTGAAAATAATGATAATAGTAATAATAATAATAATAATAATAATAATAATAATAATAATAATAATAATAATAATAATAATAATAATAATAATAATAATAATAATAATAATAATAATAATAATAATAATAATAATAATGATAATGATGATGATATGATTCTTGTAAATTCTCAACTCCTCTTTGCCTTGATCCCCTTGTGTTGAAACGCTCACCCAGGCAGTAAAAGCATCTTCAAAGGAAAACGCCGCCATATATAAATCGTTCTGGAACTTTGAATGGGATGAGGAGTGGGGCGAAGTGGCGAGAATGATGGCGAAAGAGAGAGGGAGGGGGAAGGGGGGGGGGGAGGGGGAGGGGAGAAGAGGGGAGAGAGGGTAAGAAAATAAAAATTTTAAGGTGTGAATGAAAGGAGGAATAATATTATGGATATCTTATAACATCCAGATTCAGTCTTAAGTTTTTCTGCATATTATCATAATATATAATGATATATAATGATATATACAATGGTAAAGCTGATGATGAAACGCAAATCAGGCGCCATGTCTTGCTCTACATGATACTTGGCTTGGGACCATTTGTAAAGCGCTTTGAGCACGTTTAGTGGATATTGCACTATGTACACGCTCATGAAAAATAGTATTATTGCCACCCCCTTCCCCTAGTATGTAACATGGAAACCAGCTTCCTTTTAGTAAAGCGGACTATTTATTTGTACTAGGTACTTATTTAAATTTGAGTCGAGTGGATTAATAATAGTGTGTGAAGTGCCTTCCCCATGGTTCCAAAGACGAGGTCATACTTTGTTCAATGATATAAAAAAATCAGATTTAGATAACCAATTATTTACAATAATGTTTCAGAATCAAATTATTTTTGAGCTGACAATACGCTTCAACAGTCGTAACGTCACGTCAATGGCGGACGCCCTTATGAAATATTTCTCCGACGAGCATAAAAGCGTGTCCAGAGGAGAAAAAAAAAACATGATAAATCTGATCATGTTTTGACTTTTGCACATTCTGATCACAAAACATATGAAAAGTTCTAGCCAGCATGAAGACTAAAAAGTACAGATTTTCTTTGTTTAGAACCACGATGGCCGCCGTTGCTGGGCGACGTGACATCAGACTATTGAATCCAATTGCTGGATTGATACAACCATCATGACCTACTCTTCTATAATTTTTTTTAAAAAATAGGGTTGAGTATCAACATAGTTCCAATCAGCCAGTGTAAAATTTTTAATCATTGAGCACAGAATTATTGGCAAATCTAAAAATTATAAAACTTATTTATTTATTTATTTATTTATTTATTTATTTATTTATTTATTTATTTATTTATTTATTTATTTATTTATTTATTCATATATTTATTTATTTATTTATTCATACATTCACTGTTATAAAGGTTGTACTGATGTGTAACCCTTCTATTTGATAATTTTACCGATGTCGTACATTTTATCATCTGTAATGGAATTCTGGAAACGTGAGAAACTGGACATACCCCTATCCCAACCTATCCCCTCTCTTCCGCCCCCTCCTTCCTTCTGTCCTCCCCCCCCCCCCTCCTCTCCCTCCATCTACACAAATCACTCCCCCTGGCGTGTTTAAGTGGCCAAGGGAGATAAATTGAAGATGTCGGGGGATGAAAGATGAGAAATTATCCTCCTTTTTTCTAGAGAAGATAACTCTTACAGAATTATGGACGTAAAGGGGAGTAACTGTAATAAAAAACGATTAGAGTTAAAAAGGTTCAGGTAGATTGGGAAGAGATTCTAGAGTGTGGAGAGATGTGTTGGAGTGGCTATAAAAAATGGACGTTGCTTTGGTCTCAGGTTAGACACACCCTCCCCCCCCCCTACCACTCCCCGCCCACCATCCCCTCTACCCTCAGAACTAGTCATAGATTTAGGTTACAAGATGTAAATGGAACGATTTAATATTGAGTGCCCATATATTTATTTTTCACCCATTAACACGCGGGCAATTGGCGTCAACAGTCATGACGTCACTTCCCGCGTAATGACGCATAGTAACTCAGTAACTGGCTCTAGACTATCGGAACATTGGCGGACGCCCTTATGAAATATTTCTCCGACGAGCATAAAAGCGTATCCAGAGGAGAAAAAACATTATAAATCTGATCATGTTTTGACTTTTACACATTCTGATCACAAGACTTATGAAAAGTTCGAGCCAGCATGAAGAATAAAAAGTACAGATTTTCTTTGTTTAGAACCACGATGGCCGCCGTTGCAGGGTGACGTGACATCAGACTATTGAATCCAATTGACAATTGTATAAAGATCTTTAATTCAATAAACTTCTTGAAAACAAATTTAAGTTGTCAGAGTTAATATATAAAACTGAGCTTTTTTTTAAAATCTATAGTGCAATATCCACTAAACGTGCTCAAAGCGCTTTACAAGGGGTCCCTGGCCAACAGCAACACTTAACATGTAGGACGACTGTTAGGCGATATTATGAAAAAAAAAATTTCGGACAGAGACAATGGTGTTAAAGGCCAGGTACTAATTTTACACCTGAGTTCGGTGAAAGAATGTGAGTAAAGAATATGTGCGCCGAGCTAGGCTCGAATCCAGGACCCTTCGATACGAAAGTAAGTGTCATACCACTAGACCACATAGCCATCTGCTGTCCTTTCCCATAATACCCTAGAAGTGAGGAAGTTTTAAGATATCTTTAATTTTATTTATTTATCTTTTTTTTTTTTTTTGTTCATAATTCTAAAAAAAAAAAAAAAAATGATAATGTGAATGAATTTAACAAACAGCAGAATAAACGAAAAACTTAGAAGTTGAAAGATAGATTTAAATAAAGGAAAAAATAGAAATAAATAAAAGAAAGAGAGAGTATAGAGAGTGTGAGAGTTACAAAAACTTACGGGCGTTTATGGTCGCATTATATTCTAAAACCTTGTTCAGATTGTGTTCAATTTCCTTGACGCTACCGACAAGTTCAAAGGCTTGTATTTTTTCCCCTTCTTTTATTCTTCTAATGTCTTTTTACCATTTCAACTTTGAACAAATTGCTCGCTTATGTTTCCTTTTTGTTCTCAGTTTTGATTCGGTCTGGTCTTTCGTCGTCGTCGCAAGCAACTCGAACACCCTTCAATCTACTAAAATCCTCCGTCTCCCTCCTCCTCCTCCTTCTTCTTCTTCTTCTTCTTCTTCTTCTTCTTCTTCTTCTTCTTCTTCTTCTTCTTCTTCTTCTTCTTCTTCTTCTTCTTCTCCTCCTCCTCCTCCTCATTCTTCTTGGGGATGATCGTTTTGCTTCTCTATCTGTATGTTTTATAATTTTTATACGTGTTACGATCTCTCACTTTGAACGGCAGGTTTTCGCACCACTGGGCTCGCAACACAAAACATCAAAAGGGCCGAAAATTACCGAACTGTACCTAACCAACTCGGCAGACAATCACCGACGGGTATTGAGGATTAGGGGGGACTTCGTATCGTCTGCCCATTAAAGCAAAAGATCGTAAAGACATTAGCGAAACTCCTCAATAGGGGAACAGAACACACACACCAGCTAAAACGTCAAAGGAAAAGATAGACAAGGAGAAGTGGGAAAAAATATATATCTGCCGTGATAGGGAAGAAAGACGCATATCGGTATCTAGGTCAAATTGACATTTTCTGGGATTCACATACTTGAGAGAAAGGCGCATTTTTCTATCTGGGTTTGGTAACTCAATCATTGAAAATAAAAAAGCTGTTTCATTTTGAAAATATGCGACTTGACCTAATTTGGTTTAAATTCGTTTCGAGGAATGACAGATCGACGCATATTGAATGTGGATATGACAGAAGGTCGCATTTTGTAATATGCGTCTTTTTCTCTTATTCGTCCACCGAATGACATAATTTGTCTTTCACAAAAAGACGCATTTCGGATATGCGACTTTCTGCCAAGACACTCTCCAAAAATTAAGATATATGCGTCCGTTTGTATTACGACTGGTGACGATGAAGAGAACATATCATTGTTCTCCAATTTTCATCAAATAGTCAATCATCAAAGACGTACGAGTAAATTGTTGTTTTGGTGTGAATTCTTCATTTCCTCGGTGAGTTTTAATCCTTTTCCTATTCAAGTGATCAAAGATTTTATGTATATAATCATATAATTACTTGTCATATATTAGTGAGGATGTTTAATAATTATTTGCTATTGACGGTTTATCTGTGTTTCTGATATTTAACTTAGACAAATATTGATTTACATGCTAATAGCACTACTGTTATTGTTATTACATGTACTATATTTATGATTATCATTATGATGACAATTATTAATATTAATGTTATTATTTTAATCATCATCGTTATATCACTATGAAAGTATAAGTTGTAGAATAAGTAGTAGTCGTATTAGTAGTAACAGTGAAAGCATTTGTATGTACAATAGTAGTAGTAGTAGTAGTAGTAGTAGTAATATAGTAGTATAGTAGTAGTAGTAGTAGTAGTAGTAGTAGTAGTAGTAGTAGTAGTAGTAGTAGTAGTAGTAGTAGTAGTAGTAGTAGTATTCTAGTGTATCAAATAGACGCCCCCCCCCCCCCCATCCATTAATGTTCGGAATTTTCGCGAACCTCCCCTCCCTCCTTCTGATCTTATTAAACTTAAAATTCATTCTTAAATATAGAAAAAATACTGTCCCTGTAATTTGCTGTGGTTGAATTCTTCGGTCAAACCCCCTTCTTTGGTGAAAATGAACACCCCCTCCCCCCATCTCCCCCAGCTTTCTACTAAAGTGCGCACTGCGCACCCCCCCCCCCCCCTTGCTTGGGATCAGGACAGTGGACATAAAACCAATCGGGCCTGAAAACCAACCTAGGACTGTGTCGGACTCGGTACCTTCTGATTCAAAGTGAAAACCTTAACTACTGAGACAATACGTCTCTAGCTATGCATCCAATTAGCCCTCAATAACCTGTTTCAATATTCTTTTGGGAAAGGCAAGCAACTGTAACTCAATATCATATCATAACAACGTTACTTTATGATAAAGATTATTTTAATGAATAAGTCCACTCCGGTTCAATTTTTGAATATCCATATTTATATCTCTTTCATCAGATATGATCGAACCCCTAAAAAGGCCACCGGTACCTCCACCTCAGCCAACCCAGATTAAATAAATCATGACAATCAGACTCCGGTGATTCAGATATTGACATTCCATTGAAACAGCTAGCTCAGATCAATAGTGAAATCTCTATCAGGAGGAATTACATGATGTATGAGTGTCATAAAAGCAGAGAGGAAAAGATTTAAAGAAACCACGGACAACAAGAAAAACGGAGGAGACGAGCTAGATAGGTTTACCTAAACACCGATATGAAAATCTGCAGTAGAAGCACGTAAACTGGCTGTTGAGATTAAATATGGATATCGATATGGATTTTGTGTTGAATTTACCATTGAGAAACAAAGTTTAGATAGTGACTCAGAATTTGAAATGTATTTGGAACTTGCTTCTAAATATGTCGCCGAAACCACTGCCCCTAGAGTTCCATTTGCTGAAGAGGAAGAGTATTTGTCCGAAACTGCCACGCCGGCATCCTTTACCGGTTAAGGAGAAATATCTGAAGGAGAGCATGTTCCAGGTGTGTCATCGATTACAGAGACCACGATAGCAGAGTGAAACAATGACTACACCAGATCTAGAGATAGAGACAGTTCTACTCACTCAAAAAGAGAAAGCACAAGACGCGGATACAAAAAGCAGACTAGGAAATACACAAGCTTTTGCGAATGAGAGAAAAGCATTCGGTCTTGGAAGGTTGTGCGCCGACCTGCTCCAAAAAATGCCGTGACAGATTCTTGGAGTACCAGCGACGGGAGCTTAACAGATGTTTTGGGAGAGGATTGGAAGGACCAGCGCAAATTTGTACGGACTTGGGTAAGTAAAACAGAATGCAGAGATCAGTGCGAAGGCATTCTTTCCAAGGAGAAAATTGCCTAGTCATGTACATGCAAATATACAATGAAACAGGAAGATGGAGTCTTCCATCCTGTGTGCAAAAAGCTCTTCTTTACTACTCTCGGATTCAAAGCTAATAATGGCAAACTGATAAGGAGCGCTTTCAAGGATGTTGGTGTTAACGAAAACAATGTCATAGAAGTACCCCTTGTTGACAATCGTGGACGTCATAGTCCCTGGCACAAGATTGACCACAGCATTATCCATGAACACATAGAGAAATATAAAACAAGCATTTTTCATTATAGACGTGAACACGCGCTTTTCAGGAGATATTTACCATCTGATCTGATCATCAATGATATGCACGAAAACTTTTGCGCAGTCAATGGAAAATCCATATCAAAGAAACTCTACTATTCTGCATTTAAAGAACTTAACATCTCACAAGCCTTGTTCAAGAAGAATGTGAAAAATGTAAGTCCTTCTTGTTGCACAAACAACTATGCAACTGTGAAGAAAGGTGTGAACCGTGTGCCGATAAAATCATCCATCGGACACGATACAGAAATGCTAGAGAGGTATCAACAGGATGCAGACAAGAACGAAAACGCCAACACAGCCCATCCAGTGTTTGCCGCTGATCTGCAAAAAGCGATTTTGCTGCCGAGAATGAATCAGTTTAACAGAACCATGTTCACAAGCAGATTGGTCTTATTCAAAGAGACATTTGCACCAGTGGACTGCAAAAAAAGTGAAAAGGACATTGCCGTGATATGGAATGAATCAATTTTAGGACGAAAAGATGAAGACCTTGCATCAGCTTCTTACTTAATATATAAGCGTGATGCCGAATCTGTGACACTCTGACTGGATAACTGTAGCGCCCAAATTATAAAGTATACCCTTTATACTATGTTACTTCATCTTGTATGATTAGACTACTACAAAAGCAAGCACCATCACAATCAACTATTTAGAGCCTGGTCATACTTTTATGGCAGCTGATTCCACCCATGCCGGAATCCAAAGAGTTCTGAGGCGGAAAGACGGCAAAATCTTTGATCTCAATGAATTTGAAGAATGTGTCGTAGAAGCAGGCTGCCAGACAATGCCGTTGAGGTTTAATGACTTTGCCAACTGGGATTCTGGAGTCAGTAGTTATCTGTTGAGCAAAGCTTACAATCGTCCCTACCTAGCTAAGATTGTTTGTGCTGAATTCAGGCGAGGGTCACCAAAGACACTCTTCTTCAAAATAGCTTTGAAGAAGATACCTTCAACGAATGTGACATTCTGAAACGCGGATTTGTTTGTACGCCAAAGTTTCGTACAAAACCCAGGGGTGTAGGATTTACAAGAAGGATGAGATCGTGAAACAACTTGTGGGTTTGATGCCCCCCTCCCCCTCCCCCCTCCGCCCCAATAGACGAAAGTACTGGATAGACCTACCAACCAGCTCCACGAGTAAAATTCTTTGCAAATCCTACAAGTGAATGTCCCTTCATCATTCACTGACTAGTTGGAAACGTTGCTCTTCCAAACAATGTGTACGAGCACGCAACGTTTACGCCTAAGTAATGATTCAATTCATTATCTAAATAGAAGAGATGGAATGTATAATATGTATGTGATAATATTAGCGAGGATTACAAAGGCAAACTCCATGTTAGTGAACTATAACGAAAGAGGGAGAGAAAGAGAGTTAGTATTAGTTATACAAATAATGCTAATCAAATCACTGCAAATGAAACTATTATGAAAATTTACATGACTGGTGCCATTGTTCTGAAATAATAAAGCATGTTCAGCTTGATATCCTATATGTTTTTGATTGGTTTCTTCCGATTATTCAAGGGACCCGTGATTATGGTGTTTTTGCTTATTATAGCTTAACAATGGGCGATATGCGTCCTCACATGACACTGTATATCATTATGCACATTACCGCTAAACTAGCCCATGTCTATGACAAACAGACGCAAAAACAATATGCGTCCGTTTGTCACACACTGGATACACATCCGAAAGTGCGATGGACGCATAATATTTTTGCGTCTATCTGTCAAAGACATGTGTCAATCAATTTTCAATCATGGATTTGGCAAAAGGTCTTTTGGTGAATTACACAGTTAATACAAATATTTTAGTTTTCAAGTTCCATGAATAAAATAACAAAAAAAATATTCTTTAATTACCTATTAATTCTTTTAGATTCGAGCCAATAGTTGCAATGTTATTAAGTAAAACGGTTTTTTGCGTTTCCTGAAAAAGTAGGTTTTCCCGTTATGCGTCTTTTTCTCATATCACGGCAGATATGTACGTATTTAAAGATATCATTTCGACGGGGTAAGGAGGGGTGTGTGGAGTGCGGAGGGGGGGGGGGGGCGGAGGGAGGCAAGGAAGAGAGGAGAAGAGGAGGAGAAGATATGAGGGATGGGGGGGGGGGGAGGGTTCACAGTAACATGGCAAAATAATTTCTAATAAAATCGCAGCTTCTATCTATCCATCTATCTCTCCATTTACCTATCTGTCTGTCTGTCTATCTATCTATCTATCTATCTATCTATCTATCTATCTATCTATCTATCTATCTATCTATCTATCTATCTATTTATCTATCCATCTATCTATCTATCTATCTATCTATCTATTTATCTATCTATATCTATCTATCTATCTATCTATCTATCTATCTATCTATCTATTTATTTATCGATCTATCTATCTATTTATCTATCTATCTATCTATTTATCTATCTATCTATATATCTGTCTATCTCTCAATCAATCAACTAATCACGCAATAAATCAATTTATTTATTTATCTAACAGCAATTTCTCTCTCTCTCTCTCTCTCTCTCTCTCTCTTTCTTTCTTTCTCTCTCTCCCTCTCTCTCTCTCCCTCGCTGTCATCATCTCTCCCACTCCTTCTTTCTTTTTCTCCCTCTCTCTCTCCATCTCCCTCTCTCTCTCTCTCTCTCTCTCTCTCTCTCTCTCTCCCTCTCTCTCTCTCCCTTGTTGTCATCCTCTCTCCCACTCCCTCTTTCTTTTTCTCCCTCTCTCTCTCCATCTCTCTCTCTCTCCCTCTCTCTCTCTCTCTCCCTTGCTGTCATCCTCTCTCCCACGCCCTCTTTCTTTTTCTCCCTCTCCCCCCCCCCCCCCCTCTCTCTCTCTCTCTCTCTCTCTCTCTCTCTCTCTCTCTCTCTTATCCTCTTTTCTATCCTCTTCATTTTCTTCAGCCTTAGTACAATTATATGTATATAATATCTATCGTCTTCAACACCTCCTTCCTTACAACTATCCAACCGACAATAGTTATAGTTTTGTTTAAAAAGAAAAAAAAGATTTTAAAATAGAGCGCAAAATCCACTAAATATGCTCAAAGCGCTTTACAAAGGGTCCCTGACCAACAGCAACACGAAACATGTAGAACAAAACATGACGCCTGTTAGGCGATATTACAAATTTTCCGACAGAGAAACAATGCTGTTGACGGCTAGGTACTCATTTTACACCTGGGTACGGTGAGAGAATGTGAGTAAAGAGTCTTTTCCAAGGACTCAACTGTGTGCCGAGCGCGCGAGGCTCAAACCCAGGACCTTCCGATCTGAAAACGAGTGTCATACCACAAGACCATACAGCGCATTTATGTCCTACGTGTTACCAATATTGAAGGTCGTCTGGAAAAGCAGAAGCAAAACAAAACAAAACAAAACAAAACTGAAATGATAATGGCATTACGGGTAAGCATTACCCCAGACTCGCCCACAATAAAATAGGACAAGTCACCCATAGGGACCAGACTAGATAATGGGGCCGACCTATAGACAGGAATTTAAAGCAGACAGTAGGAAAATTTCACGCGCCCCAATGAGGCATTTGTGAGCAGAGGAGGCGTAAAACTGGGCGTGAGATTATGCGTTATACCGTTGTGATGACCCAATGGACATTAACAACAACAGTGGTCAGTCAGACTGGTATTGGGCACTGCCCATTGTCCAGCTGACTGGCTTCTTCAAAGTCAAGGAAGGAATTCTCATAAAACTGCTTGTCCTCAATGGGAATTGGGGATATAATGTTTAGGTGATCGTTTTCTTATCAGTGTCTGTTTTTTTTTTCTTTCTCTCTTTCTTTCTTTTTATTTATTTATCGTTTTTTTGTTGTTGTTTTTCAGAAGGGTTTGTGTGTGTGTGTGTGTGTGTGTGTATGTGTGTGTATGTGTGTTTCTTTTTTGAAAGGGTGTGTGTGTTTTTGTTTTTTTTTTTTTGGGGGGGGGGGGGGGGATTGTTGTTGTTATTGTTTTTTTGTTTTTTTAAAAGATAATTTGCACGATTTGTGCAGCTATGTGGTCTTGTGGTATGACACTCGCTTTCGGATCGGAAGGTCCTGGGTTCGAGCCTCGCGCTCGGCGCATAGTTGAGTCCTTGGACTCAGGTGTAAAACGAGTACCTGGCCGTTAACAGGGTTGTCTTTGTAAGAAAAATTGTGATATCGCCTAACAGGCGGCATGTCCCGTCCT
>NC_088371.1:9264176-9274795 GCF_034508935.2 Berghia stephanieae
TCGGAGTTTATCCCGGTTTCTATAGCTCATTTTACACCTGACTATAGTGATATATTGTGGTTTAAGAGCATTTTCCAAGGACTCAACCATTTGAGGTAAATATAATTCTGGATGAAATGAAATAAAAGCGTTTTGAAAATGTGCTACGGAAATTCTCTCATACTATGAAAATTATTTTAAAAAGACACGTATTAAAAAATTTGACCAGAAAACTCGTCCTTCAAATATGTTACAGTGAATGACATAATCAGTAGGATGGTGAAAAGGTCTGAACTGAGATATTGCCAAGTTTAGTTAGAAGGTCAATTTTTATCAAAAATGAGTTCTTGTCATAAATGGTTAAGTCAACCCTTTTTGTACATCTTTTGGAAATATCAAAGCTTAATTTCACTTCTAAATATTTTTTACAGCTATCTAGCCAAATTGAAAAACTATTAAATTTGAGAAAAGTTGCTGGATACCTTTCCCATACATGTGGCCATAACTTCATGAAAAATCACCCGAATTACTTCAAATAAAGATTAAAATGCTCTGGTGAGCAGATCCTGTCAGAAAATGTAAAAAAAAAAAAAAATTAATTTTTTAATTTTTTAAATGCAAATCCAAAATTTTCACCTTCCGACTGATTATGTCATGCACTGATATTCAACCCCCCCCCCCCCCCCCCCCCCCCCCCCCCCCCCCCCCCCCCCCTTCAAAAAAAAAAAGAAAAAAAGAAAATGAAGTAAAAAGTATAAAATAATTAAATAAATAAAAACTGTCAGATTTTGGGAATTTAAAGCCAGACTTTGGTATGATGATGGTCATTTCAATCGATCGATATTTGAAGGATGAGTTTTCTGTCCAAAATTTTAAATACGTGTTTATCCAGAGCACGAGAGATTTGTGTTTTCTATCGACATCAGCAGCAGGTCTGTGAGGATTTTGAATGGCGGACGTCGTCGCCATATTGAAATTGCCAGGATACGAGCGGACGCCATCTTGTGGCAATATGGTTTGGGATGACGCTATGACCTACCGCAGACTGCGGTGTCTGCCCCATGGAGATATTGGAGCTTAGATAAGGGCTAGTGTTACACTCGTAACCCTCTAACGAGCAGCCGTCGACACAATGCTTCAAAGGGCTTATAGCTCAGTGGACTAAGTGCGCCACCGATGCACGAAGGGTGTACGGTTTCACTCGAGGGGGAAATGTGATATTTGGACGTGTGTGTGTGTGTGTGTGTGTGTGCGTGTGTGTGTGTGTGTTTGTGTGTTTGATTGATATCAGTGTTATTGTGTTGAGTGTTTGGGGTGTCATTGCAGTGTGGTGTTTTGTTGTGTTGTTAAGTGTTGTTATGCAAATGCTTTTTAAAGAGATTTGCGCGTCGTCTCCAAATGCGTGACTTTTCACCCCGGTGCGCACCCACGAAGAACAATTCAAACCACGGCCATTGTGAATTGGTGTGACGAAATAAAAATGAATATTCATTTCGATATAGATGTGTAGTTGTAGCACGTTCCCTTTCTGTTCAAATCGACGTATACTTATTTGCAGGTCTGATAACCCTACTTGTTATAGTGGAAATACTAACTCTCCAGCCAATGCAAAGTGTTGTCTATTACAACAAAGGTTAAATCAAGTCCATTATTGCATTCGGCCGCCGATCAGACCTGCAAATACGTGCACGTTTGTTGAAATGTTTGATGTTCTAATCATTTCAATATGATTGTGTTTATCATTCAAAATACAATCGTTCTGTTTCTGATTCTTTTCAATTCATTTTTTTTTTGGACAGGGGCTGGGGGCGGAGGGGGGGGGGGGGGGGTGGGGGTTCAACGTCAACTTATATACAGGTCTGATAAACCAAAATTGTTATGGTCTCATTGTTGTAATGGAAATACTCTCAAACGACGTGTACAATTATGCAGGTCTGATTTCCGAACTCACTTATGGACCTAGTTTAACATTGTTGTAATGGACAATATCTTGCGTCATTTTTAAAAAAGATTTCCATTACAACAATATATTAAAAAATTGGGTTATCAGACCTGCAAATAAGTGCACATCTCTCTCAAACCAACGCAAAAAAAAAAAAAAAAAAATTGTCGATTATAACAATGTTAAATCAGGTCCATTATTGTGTTCGGTTATCGGACCTGCTTATATTATGTGGACATCGGACATCTTATCTATTAAAAATGACACAATTCATTCTTTATCGTTCAACATCGGGGGCAGCCTGATAGCTCAGCGGTACGGTCTTTGCATCGTATACGAAATTCCTGCCAAATTCGAATACCCGCTGCTGCGGTGCGCCCTTGAGCAAGTCACGTCGCCCTAGCTCATCTTCCGGTGCTGCACTGCGACTGACGCCTGGGTTATTATTCCAGTCTTCCCTTGGAATAAACCCTAAAGAAAAATTCGTTCCATATGGGATGAATATATAAAGAGAATCTTATTTTTAAAATTTTATTTATTAATATATTTTTCTTTTACTCTCTTCTATTTCCTCCACCCAGAGAGCAAAGGACGCAAGAAGAGAAAACCGTACACCCGATACCAGACAATGGTTCTTGAGAATGAGTTCATCAATAGTTCTTACATAACTAGGCAGAAACGCTGGGAGATTTCCTGTAAGTTGCAGTTGTCGGAGAGACAGGTCAAAGTTTGGTTCCAGAACGGCGAATGAAACGGAAGAAGCTGACAGAACGCGCCAAGACTAGGATCCGAGAGGACCAGGAAAACAAGGACCACGACGGACCCGTAGGACAACCAGCGGCCCACCAAACGCACCACCATCACCACAGCCAGCATCATCAACAACAGCAACACCAACAACAACAACAGCAACAACAACCTCAGGCCCACCAGCAACCACCTCAGCAAATACCGGCCCACCACCAACACCAACCACAGCAACAACAACCACCACCTCCGCCACCGCCGCAACATCAGCACCATAACGGTCATCACAACAGCCACCACAGCCACAACACCACCACCATCATCACAGCCACCATCAACCGCAACAACATCCTCATATCGTCCAACCCAAGACGGAAGACGGACATGTGCCCATGGTCGGGGTATAGTCTACAATAATATAGTCCACTCCTCTATCTATCTATATATCTACATCCAGTCCTCAACCCCTCTCCCCCATCCCTCGCCATTTCTGGTCTATGTAAATAGACAAACAAACAAACAAACTTTAAGACTGACACTAGATATATGTGGAACTGAACAGAACCTGAGGATGCCAAAATACATACTGAACCGTGCTCATACCGTGTTGAATTTCATCACGAAGTGTGTGTGTTTTTTTTTTGTTTTTTTTGCTGTGTCCAAAAAAATTAAATGTTTACATGTTAAAGGGGTCAAAAGTAATACGATGTGTTAAATTGGATGAATGGAAAAGATGAGTGTGTTTAGTTATTATCCATGTCAAATGTGTTGGCGTGTAGCCTAGATTTGAATGTGTCAAATTGAAAGCCACATCTCACCAAATACAATATGTTTCTACCGACGTGCACTTATTTGCAGGTCTGATAACCCAATCATTCCTTATAGGCTCATTGTTGTAATGGGATTCTCAACAAAAAACAAAACAAAAATGACACAAAATATTGTTCATTACAACAAGTGGGTTCGGATGTCAGACCTGTATATATGTACACTTCGGTGTCTAAGGATTTATTAGATAATTGTATTTTTCAAATGTCTCAGGATGCCAGAAAATGTCAGAATTCACCAAAAAAATTGCCAGTCGACCTGTGGACAAGGACGCTAACTTGAATGGCCGATCAGTTAACTTAGTTCTTGATTCATCTCATCATCATCATCATCATCATCATCATCATCATCATCATCATCATCATCATCATCATCGTCGTCGTCATCATCATCATCATCATCATCATCATCATCATCATCGTCATCATCATCATCGTCATCATCATCATCATCATCATCATCATCATCATGACAGTCATCCAAACGTACCACCACAATGCTGTCGTACTCTGTCGTACACATCTTTAGAAATTTGGCCAGAAAACTCGTCCTTCAAATATCGATCGATTTAAACGTTTCTTTTAAAAAGATTTCCATTACAACAATGAGCCCATAAGGAATTTGGTTATCAGACCTGCAAATAAGTGAACGTCAGTTGTAAACTTAAGGATTGTGGGACATTTCAGGATATGTTCAATTGAGTCCAAGAATATTCTCGATTTACCAGTTTAAAAAAAGTATGACTTCACTTCTTTGAGTGCGCATAAAACATGTTTAAATTCCAATGGAACTTTTCACTTTGGAGTGAGTACAAATTAATCAAACCATCTCAATTGATTCTATGCGTTTAGGAAAAACACTCACAACATCCGACATCCTGATATAACGTACCAACACCCAAAATTATGTGTAGCATTGAACTTAGGTTATAGTCTGACTGACGTAATTTAGTGAGAAGTATTCACCAAAATGGCTGTCTAAACAACAATAACAAAGAGCGGAGTGACGTCAGTGTCGTTCATTCGATTCCATAAAAGATGAAGACGACCTCGAAATGAATATCGTGGAGGATTTCCAATCCATTCATCTTCATTTTATTCATCAAATCGATTGTTGTGACAAGGAAAAAACCCGAAACGTCCATAAAGTGACCATAGACCGGTCATAATCTACCAGAAAAGAGGCTCATCCCCTGTCGTCATTATAATATTAAATAGATTCCAATGAATACATCATACCCACCTGATACAACAACCACGATCAGTGATGCAAACATTTCGAATCGAGGCCGGAAATGGACGCCATTTTGCTCAATTTATGGTGACGGTGTTGAGCATTAAGTGTGACGTCATAATTCGTCAAATTCACACAATTGAAGAAAAGAAAACGTGTCTCTGATGTCAAAATACACGTTATACGTAATATAAAAAAAAAAAACCAAATACAACAACAACAAAAAACGACGTGGTGTTTTCTTGACGTCATAAAATACACATCATAGTTAAAATTATGAATACCCCCTACTATGTGATGGCATAAAATGTCTGTGTTGTCTTGTGTATGAGAGTGTGTCAATCCTATAATGTTGATTTTACACATTGTGTTGTAAATTAATGCTTACCCATTCATATCACACATTGAAATGATTTACTACTCACCAAGAACTGCTAGGACTAGAATACCGACACATATCCAAGTATAGGGGCGATACACGCACTCCATGTTGGTTTACACGAGTACAGTACTCGCCTAATTCCAGCACACTCTGCTGGAGCTGGGTGTCCTTATTCTATCTATAATATTACAACAAGGCGTTTCCTCCCACGAACATCGGATTTCGGCACGCTTGGATTCCAGCACGCTTTTTTGGCTTCTCACGAGAGCGTGCTATAATTCAGCTAGTACTGTACATTAATCCTAAGAGGAACGCCTCCTTTGTTTTTGTTCTTTTTTTTTTTGTTTTTTTTTTTTTTGTTTTTTTTTGGGGGGGGGGGGGGGGGTGTAACTTTCAAAAACATTACTATGTAAAATCTCAGTGATACAAAGTTGCTAGAAGCTGTTGACTGCAAAATGTAATCAACAAAAATGAATGTAACAGCTTCAAAAAATAAAAAAAATAAAATATAAAAAGCAGAAAATACCCAACACGGAACGTTTCGGGCTCAAAACTTTTCTTCAGTCAACAGCAAACAAAATAACAATAAAAATATGAATAGATTGATACCAAAAAAAAAAAAAAAATATAAACAGGTCGTTGCTCTAGAGTTTTAGTATTGCTGTTTTCAGTAATTTTTGTTGTTGTTGTTGTTGTTGTTATTGTTGGCTGAACAAGGGTTTTGAACCCAAAACGTTCCGTGTTTGGATTTTTTTTTTTTTTTTTTTTTATTGAAGCTGTTAAAATATTCATTTTTGTTAATCACTATGGAATATCTGTAGTATAAATGTTCTATTCTAGAATGATCTCTATAATAAATAATATCATCTCAATTCTTGTGTTTTTATTTCAAAAACACAATTTTCATATCATGTGGAGACAGATTGGAGAAAGACTTGTGTTTTAGATTTGTGATTGTTTGGCTTATTTTGTGCCATGTTTTCATTTAACTGGCGTACTCTGGTTAAAAAACTGTTAGGCGATATTACAGTCGTTTTTGTTGGGGTTTTTTCCGGACAGAGACAACGCTGTTAAAGGCCAGGTACTCATTTTACACCTGAGTACGGTGAGAAAATATAGTGAGTAAAGAGTCTTTTCCAAGGACTCAACTATGCACCGAGCAAGACTCGAACCAAAGACCCAAAAAACTAAATATAACATAGTGCGCAAAGCTCATATTTATGTAGACTTCAGAATTTTGATCTGCTAATTGTGAAAATCGGGACTTCAGAGGTTTGATCCGCCGACCATCCATATGTCCTACCTTTCCGATCACCCAGCAATATTTTTTGAGGGTAGCAAAAAAAAAAAAAAAAAAAAAAAAAAAAAAAAAAAAAAAAAAAAAAAAAAAAAAAAAAAAAGGAAACAAACCAACAAACAAAAAAAAAAAAAAACAAAAAAAAACAAACAAACCAAAAAAAAAAAAACAACTCTCAAACCTCTTTTCCTTTTTTAAAGTCCCAGGTTTGAGAGTAATTTTTCTTGTTTTTTTTTTTTTTGCGGGTTTTTTTTTTTTTTTGTTTGTTTGTTTGTTTTTGGTTTTTTGTTTTGTTTTTTAAATTATTTTTTTTCTTTGTTTGTTTGCTACCAAGAGAAGGTTCATTTTAATCGATCGAGATAATTTGAAGAACGAGTTTTCTGGCCAAAACTTTTATAGACGTGTTTTTTTTCCAGAGTACGACTGTTAACTTGGTTAAAGGATGAATTCAAAATGCTTCATCCAGCATGTATTGTTTGCAATGAAATGGCTGGATAGTTTAAAATCTGTTTGATATGTCGTATGTATGTATGCCTATAATTTTATCATTTGTTTTTTTTTTAAGTCAAAACCCAGACAATGCTCGTTTTTAAACAAATTGGATTCAATAGTCTGATGTCACGTCCGCCCAGCAACCAACAGCTTGGTTCTAAACAAATAAAATCGGTACTTTTATTCTTCATGCTGGCTATAACTTTTTCACATGTCATGTGATCAGAATGTATAAAAGTCAAAACATGGTCGAATTTATAATGTTTTTCTCCTCTGGGTGAACTTGTATGCTCGTCGGAGAAGTCCGCCATTGTTCCGATAGTTTTGAACCAGTTACTAAGTTACAAAGCGTCATTGACGTCACGACTGTTGAATCCTCTTAAACTATTAACTTTTTCATCATCTGCAATCTGATTGGCTAAGCCAAACTCGTGACCTCATTAATTTAAATAATACAATAATATGAGATATTTTAATATTGTTAATATTGTGTAATTTTTTGGCTATCAATGTGTCTCATGTAATGTGTGTATTATAATGATGCTGTCAAATTATGGTGTTGCTATTGGTGTTAACTTATAATTTGCTCATAGTGGTGCGATGATGATTGTGGTGTACAAGACTAAGTGGTGCATAATGAATGGCATGGGCGGTTGTGGTCATGATGGGTGTGTAACTTTTAGCAACAGACGACGTAAGCCGTACGACGTTAATACCACGTGATCTGTTAATCATCGGAGTATGGGTGAGTTCGTTAAGTTAAGTTATATGTGACCCCTCGCCTCCAAACGATAGAAAGTCGGGATGACTAAAATATATATATATATATATATATATATATATATATATATTATATATATATATATAAATAACACGATACGGCATACGTCAATACGGCGTGCGTTGCGAAAAGTGATTCATAATAATGACGACGACGATGCTAATTGATCAGATTAGGAGATTGGTGATAAGATTTTATTTGTTGCACGAGTGAGTCGACACAGACAGAGAGAGAGAGAGAGAGAGAGAGAGAGAGAGAGAGAGAGAGAGAGAGAGGGGGGGGGGCAGCGAAATTAGAATCGCCACTAACACCAACGCTCACTACCATGTTGTTGTCATCGTCATCATCGTTATCTTCATCATCATCATCATCATCATCATCATCATCATCATCATCATCATCATCATCATCATAATCATCATCATCATAATCATCATCATCATTATCATCATCATCATCATTATCATCATCATCATCATCATCATCGTCATTAATGTCATCATTATCATCATCATCATCATCATCATCATCATCATCATCATCATCAAACACTGATATAATTATTATCGACGACGTCAAACGACGATGTCTTTGATGACGATAATAAATAAAGATGATAACAACAACAACAACAACAACAACAACAACAACAACAACAACAGTCATGTATAGTTATTGTAAATAACCATAACAAACATAACTATACAACCAAACTCTTCTAAAATCTTTACCACAAAAACAGCCCTTCAAATATCAATCGATTACAATGACCCTCATTTTGTCAAAAACTCTTAAACCTGGGACCTCCGAGACGTTTTCCGTGAGGTCCCAAGTTTGATAGTTTTTTAAGCAGGATAATGGGTCAATTTTACCGATCAATAATAGGGAATGAGATTAGCGGAAGAGTAGCGTCCCTTGATTGGACGTCACCCATAGTCTGTGACGTTCTCTCTCTAATGACTTTTCCTCCGGTTACGTCACAGACTATGGGTGATGTCTAATCAAGGGACGCTACTCTTCCGCTAGTCTCATTCCCTATTGAAGAACGAGTTTTGTGGCAAATTTTAAAAATACGCGGTTTTTATCAATGTATTTCCGGAAGAGGTTTTTACGTAGTATTGATAAAAAAATAACCATAAGTATTGAATTGTAAGCTTCAATTTAATGGACGAAGACATTAGATACTGTGGACGTTTCGGGTTTCCTCTTTATCAACAAAACAGGATGAATGAAACCCTACAGACCAATGAGATAAAGTGATAGTGGCATTGTTAACGTGAATAAACAAAGATTTTGATGGGGCAGGAAATAGTATGCTCCTTTGTAAGGAAGCAGGAATTAAAAATAGGACAATAGATATTATATATATATATATATATATATATATATATATATATATATATATATATATATATATATATATAATATTGACCCATCAATGTTTTTTGTTTATTCACCTTAACAACGCCACTATCACATTATCTCATTCTCATTCATCCGTAGTGTTTCATTCGTCCTGTTTTTTGGTGATAAAGGGGAAACTCGAAACGTCCATAGCACCTGTCTTTGTCTTTTAAATTGAATCTTACAATACTTATCGTTATATTTTCCTTCGAGCTTCAAGCAGCAACATTTTCATTATTCCTGGAATGAGAGCGATCTAAATTCATGTTTTCGTCCAACCACGTCAATAATCACATGATTTGTTGCTGGCCAATGATTGGATATTTCTTCAGAAATGGAAACACGCTACTTTGTTTATGAAAGTTGTAAACACACCCATGAGTCAAACTGAACACAATGACCAATCATAATGTTAGATATTTCAAAAACTGTGAATACTTTTCACTATATGGGTCACTTTGAGCACATATTCCAATGTGACCAATGACCTCAAGCACATGGAAATGTAATATAGATCATGCCCATTGATACGGAGATGCTAGAAAGTGTTGGCCGTAAATAAGCAATGGAAAAAAAAAAGAATAATATAACAGCTTCAAAAAATGAACAAAATGTCAAAACACAGAACGTTCTGGGATCAAAACCTTTCCCTGACGTGTTCAGTGATGGAAAAGTGTTCGTCTTCTTTTTTTTTTTTTTCAAGATGTTATTACTGTGCTGATGGGATTTTTTTTCTCTTATTTTTTTTCTGTTTTTTTTTTTTTTGTTTTGCTTTTTTTTTTTTTTTTACATTTCATATTGATGCTAATGAAATAACTCAAATGTCTATTAATTTAGATGATGATGATGATGATGATGATGATGATGATGATGATGGTGATGAAGACGTCGACGATTACGTTATTGTTGTAGTTATTAATGATTATGATAGTGGTGGGGGTGGTGGTGGTGAAGATGTCGAAGACGACGACAGAGATAACGATATAACTAAAAGAAAAATAATGATAATGATGACGATGACGATGACGATAACTATGTTGATGTACGTAATTTGATGAATGAATACAATCCCATGATCCAACAATTGTATAATATAAATGAAATAAATAAATAGTAACATTATTATTGATTTATGGACGGAATTATCGTGTCAACTGTGGAATTGATTAGGAAATAAAGATATCCATTCTTTTGTCAATCAAGTCTTCAATATTTCGTTATTTATTTATTTATTTATTTATATATTTATTTGTTTATTTATAATTTTTTATAATTTATTTATTTATTTATTATTATTTTTAAAAATTTATTATTATTATTATTTATTATTATTATTATTATTATTATTATTATTATTATTATTATTATTATTATTATTATTATTATTATTATTATTATTATTATTATTATTTACGTTGTATTATTTATTATAATAATAATAATAATAATAATAATAATAATAATTATTATTATTTATTATTATTATTATTATTATTATTATTTTATTATTATTATTATTATTATTATCATTATT
>NC_088371.1:9274895-9279895 GCF_034508935.2 Berghia stephanieae
AGAAAGAAAAAAAAAACAGCCACTGATAAGAAAACGATCACCTAAACATTATATCCCCAATTCCCATTGAGGACAAGCAGTTTTATGAGAATTCCTTCCTTGACTTTGAAGAAGCCAGTCAGCTGGACAATGGGCAGTGCCCAATACCAGTCTGACTGACCACTGTTGTTGTTAATGTCCATTGGGTCATCACAACGGTATAACGCATAATCTCACGCCCAGTTTTACGCCTCCTCTGCTCACAAATGCCTCATTGGGGCGCGTGAAATTTTCCTACTGTCTGCTTTAAATTCCTGTCTATAGGTCGGCCCCATTATCTAGTCTGGTCCCTATGGGTGACTTGTCCTATTTTATTGTGGGCGAGTCTGGGGTAATGCTTACCCGTAATGCCATTATCATTGCAGTTTTGTTTTGTTTTGTTTTGTTTTGCTTCTGCTTTTCCAGACGACCTTCAATATTGGTAACACGTAGGACATAAATGCGCTGTATGGTCTTGTGGTATGACACTCGTTTTCAGATCTTAAGGTCCTGGGTTTGAGCCTCGCGCGCTCGGCACACAGTTGAGTCCTTGGAAAAGACTCTTTACTCACATTCTCTCACCGTACCCAGGTGTAAAATGAGTACCTAGCCGTCAACAGCATTGTTTCTCTGTCGGAAAATGTGTAATATCGCCTAACAGGCGTCATGTTTTGTTCTACATGTTTCGTGTTGCTGTTGGTCAGGGACCCTTTGTAAAGCGCTTTGAGCATATTTAGTGGATTTTGCGCTCTATTTTAAAATCTTTTTTTTCTTTTTAAACAAAACTATAACTATTGTCGGTTGGATAGTTGTAAGGAAGGAGGTGTTGAAGACGATAGATATTATATACATATAATTGTACTAAGGCTGAAGAAAATGAAGAGGATAGAAAAGAGGATAAGAGAGAGAGAGAGAGAGAGAGAGAGAGAGAGAAAGGAGAGAGGGGAGAGGATGAGAGAGAGAGGAAGAGGAGAGAAAAGAGAGAAGAGGGGAGTGGGGGAGAGGGAGAAAAGAAGAGGGAGTGGAGAGAGAGGATGAGCAGAAGGAGAGAGAGAGAGAGAGGGAGAGAAGAGGAGAGAGAGAGAGAGAAGAGAGAGAGAGAGATGGAGGAGAGAGAGAGGAGAAAAGAAGAAGGAGTGGAGAGATGATGACAGAGGGAGAAAGAAGAAGAGGAGAGATGATGAAGCGAGGGAGAGAGAGAGAGAGAGGAGAGAGAGAGAAAGAAAGAAAGAAGAGAGAGAGAGAGAGAGAGAGAGAGAGAGAGAGAGAGAAAATTGCTTTTAGATAAATAAATAAATTGATTTATTGCGTGATTAGTTGATTGATTGAGAGATAGACAGATAGATAAATAGATAGATAGATAGATAAATAGATAGATAGATCGATAAATAAATAGATAGATAGATAGATAGATAGATAGATAGATAGATAGATATAGATAGATAGATAGATAGATAGATAGATAGATAGATAGATAGATAGATGGATAGATAAATAAATAGATAGATAGATAGATAGATAGATAGATAGATAGATAGATAGATAGATAGATAGACAGAGAGACAGATAGGTAAATGGAGAGATAGATGGATAGATAGAAGCTGCGATTTTATTAGAAATTATTTTGCCATGTTACTGTGAACCCCCCCCCCCCCCCCCCCCCATCCCTCATATCTTCTCCTCCTCTTCTCCTCTCTTCCTTGCCTCCCTCCGCCCCCGCTCCACACACCCCTCCTTACCCCGTCGAAATATCTTTAAATACGTACATATATATTTTTTCCCACTTCTCCTTGTCTATCTTTTCCTTTGACATTTTAGCTGGTGTGTGTGTTCTGTTCCCCTATTGAGGAGTTTCGCTAATGTCTTTACGATCTTTTGCTTTAATGGGCAGACGATACGTAGTCCCCCCCTAATCCTCAATACCCGTCGGTGATTGTCTGCCGAGTTGGTTAGGTACAGTTCGGTAATTTTCGGCCCTTTTGATGTTTTGTGTTGCGAGCCCAGTGGTGCGAAAACCTGCCGTTCAAAGTGAGAGATCGTAACACGTCTAAAAATTATAAAACATACAGATAGAGAAGCAAAACGATCTTCCCCAAGAAGAAGGAGAAGGAGGAGGAGGAGGAGGAGGAGGAGGAGGGGAGGAGGAGGAGGAGGAGGAGGAGGAGAAGAAGAAGAAGAAGAAGAAGAAGAAGAAGAAGAAGAAGAAGAAGAAGAAGAAGAAGAAGAAGAAGGAGGGAGACGGAGGATTTGAGTAGATTGAAGGGTGTTCGAGTTGCTTGCGACGACGGCGAAAGACCAGACCGAATCAAAACTGAGAACAAAAAGGAAACATAAGCGAGCAATTTGTTCAAAGTTGAAATGGTAAAAAGACATTAGAAGAATAAAAGAAGGGAAAAAATACAAGCCTTTGAACTTGTCGGTAGCGTAAAGGAAATTGAACACAATCTGAACAAGGTTTTAGAATATAATGCGACCATAAACGCCCGTAAGGTTTTTGTAAGACTCTTACACTCTCTATACTATCTCTTTCTTTTTTTATTATTTCTATTTTTTCCTTTATTAAAATCTATCTTTCAACTTCTAAGTGTTTCGTTTATTCTGTTGTTTGTTAAATTCATTCACAATATCTTTTTTTTTTTTTTTTTTTTTTTAGACTTATGAACAACAACAAAAAAAAAAGATAAATAAATAAAATTAAAGATATCTTAAAACTTCTCCTCACTTCTAGGGTATTATGGGAAAGGACAGCAGATGGCTATGTGGTCTAGTGGTATGACACTTACTTTCGGATCGAAGGGTCCTGGGTTCGAGCCTAGCTCGGCGCACATATTCTTTACTCACATTCTTTCATCGAACTCAGGTGTAAAATTAGTACCTGGCCTTTAACACCATTGTCTCTGTCCGAAATTTTTTTTTTTCATAATATCGCCTAACAGTCGTCCTACATGTTAAGTGTTGCTGTTGGCCAGGGACCCCTTGTAAAGCGCTTTGAGCACGTTTAGTGGATATTGCACAATAGATTTTTTAGTTTTATATATTAACTCTGACAACTTAAATTTGTTTTCAAGAAGTTTATTGAATTAAAGATCTTTATACAATTGTCAATTGGATTCAATCGTCTGATGTGACGTCGCCCTGCAACGGCGGCCATCGTGGTTCTAAACAAAGAAAATCTCTACTTTTTATTCTTCATGCTGGCTCGAACTTTTCATAAGTCTTGTGATCAGAATGTGTAAAAGTCAAAACATGATCAGATTTATAATGTTTTTTCTCCTCTGGATACGCTTTTATGCTCGTCGGAGAAATATTTCATAAGGGCGTCCGCCAATGTTCCGATAGTCTAGAGCCAGTAACTGAGTTACTATGCGTCATTACGCGGGAAGTGACGTCATGACTGTTGACGCCAATTGCCCGCGTGTTAATGGGTGAAAAATAAATACATGGGCACTCAATATTAAATCGTTCCATTTACATCTTGTAACCTAAATCTATGACTAGTTCTGAGGGTAGAGGGGATGGTGGGCGGGGAGTGGTAGGGGGGGGGGGGGAGGTGTGTCTAACCTGAGACCAAAGCAACGTCCATTTTTTTATAGCCACTCCAACACATCTCTCCACACTCTAGAATCTCTTCCCAATCTACCTGAACCTTTTTAACTCTAATCGTTTTTTATTACAGTTACTCCCCTTTACGTCCATAATTCTGTAAGAGTTATCTTCTCTAGAAAAAAGGAGGATAATTTCTCATCTTTCATCCCCCGACATCTTCAATTTATCTCCCTTGGCCACTTCAACACGCCAGGGGAGTGATTTGTGGAGATGGAGGGAGAGGGGGGGGGGGGGAGGAAGGAGGGGGCGAGGGGGGGGGGCGGAAGAGAGGGGATAGGTTGCGATAGGGGTATGTCCAGTTTCTCACGTTTCCAGAATTCCATTACAGGTGATAACATGTACGACATCGGTAAAATTATCAAATAGAAGGGTTACACATTAGTACAACCTTTATAACAGTGAATGTATGAATAAATAAATAAATAAATAAATAAATTAATAAATAAATGAATAAATAAATAAATAAATAAATAAATAAATAAATAAATAAATAAATAAATAAATAAATAAATGTAGGTTAGAAGGTTTGTGCAGAACGGTGATGGAAGATACCCTTGAAGGAGGAAATAGAAGAAGAAGAGGAAGACAAAGGGAAATTTGGATGAGCAATATCAAGAAATGGACAGGAATGAAGATGGAAGGACTCTTGGAGAGAACAATAGAGAAGAATGGCGGAAAGTGGAGATATCGGATTTATATATATATATATATATATATATATATATATATATATATATATATATATATATATATTTATATATATACTTATTATACTACCTGTTTTGTATTTTTATAGATTTGACGCTCGATTATAAAAACTTAACAATGTTGATTCCCAACCGTATTATTGTAAAGAATAGATTAGAAAGATTATCATTATTTTATAGTATCAAGAGAGATTTAGAAATACGTCATCAATTCAATTTCTATTGTTGCGGATGAGATTCTTATGACTTGATAGTATCGAGAGAGATTTGAAAATACGTCATTGATTTTTGTTGCGGATATGCTAGAATTGCATAGAATAAAATCTACTCGTAATGAATGTCAAAGGTCAAATAGGACTGATTATTACGACCTAGCAGATTTTATTCGTATTAATTTGAGTCAACAGATGAACGAATTAGCCTGAAATAAATAAGAAGGTTTGCAAGTTACTCGTATATCTCAGTCTGTAAATAATAGTTTTATAATTTTTAGATTTGCCAGTAATTCTGTGCTCAATGATTAAAAATTTTACACTGGCTGATTGGAACTATGTTGATACTCAACCCTATTTTTTAAAAAAATATTATAGAAGAGTAGGTCATGATGGTTGTATCAATACAGCAATTGGATTCAATAGTCTGATGTCGTGTCGCCCAGCAACGGCGGCC
>NC_088371.1:9284895-9292788 GCF_034508935.2 Berghia stephanieae
TAGACC
The DNA here is from genome assembly GCF_034508935.2 of Berghia stephanieae. Taxonomy (NCBI): domain Eukaryota; kingdom Metazoa; phylum Mollusca; class Gastropoda; order Nudibranchia; family Aeolidiidae; genus Berghia; species Berghia stephanieae. Next base: position 9,284,902 of record NC_088371.1, read on the forward strand.
ATGTCAGTCGCATTTATATATATTATTTGTTTATTTATTTAAATGTCATTTATTTAAATATTATTTATTTATTTATTATTTATTTATTGTCTATTTATTATTATTTATGATTCATTTATTATTTATTAATTACTTATTTATTGTTTATTTTATTATTTATTCATTATATTTATCTTTTTATTTTCTTATCTATTTATTCATTTCTTGATTCATATATTTATTTATTATTTATTTATTTATTGATTTAATTATTAATTTTTATTTATTTATTCATCTATTTTTTAATTTTATTTATTTATTTAGTCATAAATTTATTTATGTATTTAAATATTTATTCATTTACTCATTTCTTTATCTATTTATTTTTTTGTTATTACTCTTCAGAAAATAATGGATACATGATCCCGTCTTCACATCGCGCACGTGACCTGATCCAGCCAGTGTTGGAAGTCTCGTGTTTACAAACACAATTTGTTATAATTTCATCTCCCGTGTCATGTTTATCCAATCCTCTTGCACGTGCATTCAGAGTCGGTTTGACCTGGTACTCATCTTCGGTCGTCCATTCTGGCTGTAGTAACTGTATGCTGTGTTTATTTTGATTTGTATGGTGGAAAATATGTGGTGGTGGTGGTGGTGGTGGTGGTGGTGGTGGTGGTGGTCTGGTGTGATAAGGATGAAGGTTGTCGTGTTGGGTGGTGATGGTGGTAGTGGTGGTGGTGGTGGTGGTGGTGGTGGTGGTGGTGGTGGTGGTGGTGGTGGTGGTGGTGGTCTGGTGTGATAAGGATGAAGGTTGTCGTGTTGGTGGTGATGGTGGTAGTGATGGTGGTGGTGGTGGTGGTGGTGGTGGTGGTGGTGGTGGTGGTGGTGGTGGTGGTCTGGTGTGATAAGGATGAAGGTTGTCGTGTTGGTGGTGATGGTGGTAGTGGTGGTGGTGGTGGTGGTGGTGGTGGTGGTGGTGGTGGTCTGGTGTGATAAGGATGAAGGTTGTCGTGTTGGTGGTGATGGTGGTAGTGGTGGTGGTGGTGGTGGTGGTGGTGGTGGTGGTGGTGGTGGTCTGGTGTGATAAGGATGAAGGTTGTCGTGTTGGTGGTGATGGTGATAGTGAGTGGTGGTGGTGGTGGTGGTGGTGGTGGTGGTCTGGTGTGATAAGGATGAAGGTTGTCGTGTTGGTGGTGATGGTGGTAGTGATGGTGGTGTGGTGGTGGGTGGTGGTGGTGGTGGTGGTGGTGGTGGTGGTGGTGGTGGTGGTGGTGGTGGTGTGTGGTGGTGGTGGTGGTGGTGGTGGTGGTGGTGGTGGTGGTGGTGGTGGTGGTGGTGGTGGTGGTGGTGGTGGTGGTGGTGGTGGTGGTGGTGTGTGGTGGTGGTGGTGGTGGTGGTGGTGGTGGTGTGGTGGTGGTGGTGGTGGTGGTGGTGGTTGTGGTGGTGGTGGTGTGGTGGTGGTGGTGGTGGTGGTGGTGGTGGTGGTGGGTGGTTGTGGTGGTGGTGGTGGTGGTTGGGTGGTGGTGGTGGTGGTGTGTGTGGTGGGGTGGTGGTGGTGGTGGTGGTGGTGGTGGTGGTGGTGGTGGTGGTGGTGGTGGTGGTGGTGGTGGTGGGGTGGTGGTGGTGGTGGTGGTGGTGGTGGTGGTGGTGGTGGTGGTGGTGGTGGTGGTGGGGGTGGTGGTGGTGGTGGTGGTGGTGGTGGTGGTGGTGGTGGTGGTGGTGGTGGTTGGTGGTGGTGGTGGTGGTGGTGGTGGTGGTGGTGGTGGTGGTGGTGGTGGTGGTAGTGGGTGGTGGTGGTGGTGGTGGTGGTGGTGGTGGTGGTGGTGGTGGTGTGGTGGTATGAGATGATGGTGGTGGTGTGTGTGATGGTGGAGGTAATGAATGATGATGGTGGTGGTGGTGATGATGATGTGGTAAATGATGATGGTGGTGTGGTGATGATGATGAGTATTTGTATGGTTGGTGTGGGATGATAATGATGGGTAGTGCTGGTGATAATGATAATGGTTGTTGATGGTGATGATAATGATGACGATGACGATGACGATGATATAGCATCTGGCGATTTTAAGCAATTTTTAATAATTACTTAACCCCTCCCCCCTCCCCCCCCTCCCCCCCCTCTCCCTTCTATCAATCAACCAACTCAATCATCTAAACCCCTCGATTCACAGAAAGGTGTGAGTAAAAGGTAAGATTGTGTCGGCGTTCTTAGTCTAACTTCAAAGGCGTTTCGACAGGTAGTCGGTCTGGAACCTTTAGGATGGAATGACAGTGGGGGGTATTTATTTACGTGTATTTGTGAGTGTACTTGTGTGTGTGGGGGTGTGGGGGGAGGGTAACTGTGTGTGAGTGTATGTGTGTTTGTGTGAGGGGTGAATATATATATATATATATATATATATATATATATATATATTAGATAGATGGATAGATAGATAGATAGATAGATAGATAGATAGATAGATAGATAGATAGATAGATAGATAGATAGATAGATAGATAGATTGAGAAAGAGAGAGAGGCGGGGGAGGGAAGGAACGTTTTATGATAATATCGACCCCTTAAATCTTACAGACTGAATCGGCTTAGGTGATACCTTGTTTTTATTTTAATGTGTCTTTTGTTAGTTTCTCTTTATCATGTGTCAAGCTTCTTTCGACAATATCAAGCAGAGCCAGTTACCCAATCACTGCTACGAAGAAGTAGGGGTCCGAAAAAGAAAAAAAAAATTCATTAAAAAAAACAAAAACCTGGACTTTTCTCGAGACGCATTCAGAATCTTTTGGTTGTTGGGTGAGCGCTCTACCTACTGGGTTATTGGACCAATTTTATTGTTTTTAATGCGCATTGGTTAAAAACTGGAACAAAACAACGAGATGCTACGTATGGGAAAACCCGGAAATTCTTCTTTAAGGTGTGGAGATTGGATTGTGTTTGGGGTAGTGAAAGTATGATTATGAATGGTATCTCTGTGTCGTTGATTATCATTGGAAACTGGAAAGACACACACACACACACACACACACACACACACACACACACACACTATATATATATATATATATATATAAGTATCAATCCACTATTAAGGTGACCACTGTGAAATGCACCAATTGGAGGACCAAGCATATGTCTTGTTCAAATTGATTAAACTGTTCAATCTTTGTTTAAATGAGTATAGTTTGATTCCCTACAATGATTTATGAACACAATTCTGATGCTTGATGATCACAATGGTATATAGAAAATTACTCGGTCCCCCTAATGTTTTACTAAGTGTTTCTGTAGCTTTAAGGAGACATTTGGTAAAAACATGTTTTTAGGGAGACCACATTAAAAAACCCTTTTAGGGAGCCCAGTATATGTTTATATATGTGTATACCTAAGAGTGCATTTTCAAGTGAGCTACCACCAAATTGTCTAAAATAAAGTAAGTCCTTAAGATTAAGAGCTTCATGTCCATAGTGTCGAAGCTTATCCCAGTCCCAGTGTGCGTAGAGTGAAGTGGCCGAGCAACGCATTTACTAACTCCTGGGAAGGTCCATCCCTCAGAAGGGGCGCTCAGGGAAATAACCTGGGACTCAAACACGGCAAAAAATATTCCCAGTTGCTCCGTGCGCCATTGTTTTTGCAGTCCCCGACCCCTTTAGAAACCTGACGACCCAGGTTAAGATCAGAGATAGAAGGGACCAGGCAGAGGAGTTTATTTGTTGTTGTTGTATACCACTGAATGGACTTGGTTTGTTTTGTTTTGTTTTTAAGGGTTTTACGGCGCTTGCAACACATTAAGGTCATATCAGCGCCAGTAAAAAGGAAAGAAAATGGGATAGTAAAAAGTTCTGGAACTACAATTAGAGCACCCAAGAAAAAGTAAGGCAAAGGGGATTTGTTTCAAATAGGAAACAGTAGATTCCAAGAGCCCACTATAAAAGTACTTAGTTTGAGATCACCTAAACGTCTCATTCAGACACAAGCACAGGTCCCAACAAAGAGGGATACACTCAAATGTTTACAAAGCATAAATAATATGTAAACAAAACAATAAAGAGCATAACAGACAGATGATTTACAAGGGAAAAATATAATCTCCCAAAACTCGAACTATACATTTGACTGTTTCCCTCCCAGCCAGGTCCTGGACAAAACCAAGTAATCCCATCCGAGACAAAGACAGAAAACAAGTTGGAAAACAGACATAGGGGATAGAAGACGCAACGAGTACGTCCCTGCCCATTATGGGAAGTCGGGAACCCCACCAGTGAATGGAGTTGGATGGATAGGACAGCAGATCTGATGGACACAATGAACGGCTTCAATCAACATCTCATTCACTTTAACTTGCACAATGCTTGCTTTGGTTTCGTGGTAGACAGTTCGTCTGACGCCCGAGTTGCCAGGGTTCGAATCTATATTTCTGGCGATGCAGAGTCATTGTAAAAGTCTCATTTACAGTCTCACTTGTGTTAATTGGAGTACGTTACTGAATTGTAACAACGTTGTTCTGTTCGTGTCCATATAAATGTACTACCAGCTGCACGTTGAGCTCATTGTGGGTTTTATGATACATCAAGCTCGTGTAAAATTACATTTACATTTGACCGAAAAATGATACATAACGATAGAAGTCTACAAATCATATTGCAGGTTTATTTCAGTTCCAAAAGCCATCACAAACATTCATCCACTGTATCACATAAGTCTTTGGTCACCAAATAAAAGCATGAAGTTTGCTATGTGTACAGTGCAACATAAAAGGATAGAAACAGTTTTACTGATAAAACCCTCAAATGATAACAAACCAATATGTTGTTGCTGGTAAGTTGCTTAATTGCATTTGTTAAAAAGCATAAACTGTGAAGCAAAAGTGTTGAAAATCGTTTGAATAAAGTTTAATGCAAAAAAAAAAAAAATTCTTAAGCACTTTATGCCGTTCTAAGCTGTCGTTGCTGCATTTTTTTTCATTATTAATTATTATTATTCTGATTAAGGATGAGGGGATAAAGAATGAATGAAATTAAATGCACAGAGGTGTCATTTCTTGACAGTCGCTCTAAAGATTGCAACTCTTAAAATTATCATAAAAAGAATAGTGAAATTTTACATTAGGTATCTAGAAAATGCTGAACATAAAGCTACATTGGCCAATTAAGTTAGGGTTAGTAGAAAGACTTTTATTCTGCCATATCTGATTCTTTCAGATAGTTCTACATAGCTGCCAACTTTTCAAAAATAAATAAGGAACGCTCATTTGGCCGGGATGAGGGACGATGTGTGCCGAAGCCCCCCCCCCCCCCCCCCCCCTTCATCGAATCGCAACATATAAAAGTCAGCCTTTTTAATTACTATTACTAACACTAACAAGTTTGAGATGACAGAGGCTAGTCCAAATGTTGCTCAATTATCGGGTTTAGTACCAGCACATTTGAATCGTTAAAATGACACTTTCCACAATGATTGTTGTTTTGTTTTTAAGGGTTTTACGGCGCTTGCAACACATTTAGGTTATATCAGCGCCAGTAAAAAGGAAGAAAATTGGATAGTAAAAAGTTCTAGAATTACAGTTGAAGCATCCAAGAGAAAGTAAGACATAGGGGAACTGGGAACAAATAGGGATCAGATGTAGATTCCAAGAGCGTATCACCAATGTACTTAGTTTGAGATCACCTATAAGTCTTATCCGGACACAAGAACAAAATCCAACAAAGAGGAACACACTCAAATGCTTACATTATACATTAAAAAATAACAAATATAGTAATAATACATAACAGAGAGATGATTTACAAGGAAAAAAATATCATCTCCCAAAACAATAAATATGCATTTGACTGCTTCCCTCCAGCTAGGACTCCGGCGAGGGCCAGGAAAAAAACAAGTAATCTCATTCCAAGACAAAGACTGAAAGCATGTTGGAAAACAGATATAAGGGGATAGAAGACACAGTGTGTACCTCCCTGCCCGCTATGGGAGCTTTCCACAATGAGATCAAAATTCAGAACGGACAATATAAAGAAAGAATTCAACTGCCTCAACTTTGATAAGGACCAATACACAAGAAGCACAATTGTAAAATAAATGAAATAACTTAAGATGGTTAGAAATGCATAACTACCAACCTGGTACATCACTTGAGAGGGCGTTTTGGGGTAAAAATTAGGTGAGTTCAGATAAAAAGTAGACGATGGCATATATGTTTTCTTTCATGCAACATAATGGTCTGTAAGTAGTATACTATAATAGTAGTTATAGTAAAATGCACCTCTAAATATTAGAGAATTCCTACTTCTTTACTTTGACAAGATAAACACACCTAAAAATGGAGTATACTTATTTTTCTTGAACCTAAACCGTTACAAAAGCTTGCTTGAAAAAAAAAAAAATTAAAATCAGATGAAGATGTTTTTAAAGGGATTAAATTTATATATTTCATAAATTAATAAAGGGAAATAATCATTGTCATCTTTAATCAATATAAGCAATTGATTTTCTTATTGAATACCTTCCAATCAAAAAGGTGGATTTAATTTTATTCTTAATTAAAATAATATTTGTAACAAATAGTGAAAGTATCAATACTGTCTTAGAATATTCAAAGTATATCGAGGCTAACATCCATATCCTATGCAAATCTCCAATACATTATGAAAGGTTTGAGTAAAATACAGGCGTCATATAAACGAATGGAACTTTTTTAATTGTTGAAAATCATTTATGATAGAGGCATAATTCAATTAAAGAGCTACACAAATGGAGATTATGCTCTCACTGGACACCAATAATAATGATAATAATAATAACAACAGTAGTAGTAATAGTAATAATAATGGATCAATAATAATAATTCATTAGGCTCACATGGCTTTTTTACCACAAATTAGTCCAAAATTACAAAATACGGATTTTGAACTAAAAATAAGCACTTACTGACTCAGGAAGTCAAATACGGAACAAATCCGTTTTTAACAGAACGGTTGACAGCTATGGTTCTACAAAGCATTTGTCTCTCAAGCTGAGCAATGAATGTTCATATAATATAAAAAGGATATTGCAATGATGAACAGATTGTACTATATAAAGATAAAACGTTTTTGTAAACCCCAAAATATGTCAATAACACTATACAATACAATGAATGTAATACAAATCAAATTCATGATTGTCATTACACCGATTGAAACGCTCTTTCCTTCTATATTTATTTCTTTCATTAAAAATCTTTGTCTTCACCAAACTAATTAGTGTACCTTCAGGGATTCCTTTTTGTGAAAATACCCTGTGGTGTTTTAAGAACAGAATAATTTCAGACTTTCTAGGTAATGATCCCTTGAACCATGTGCTGAAACATCTTCGACAAAGTTTTTAAAATATGACTTGACTCTATCTGTATCCTCATCTGACCATGACATGTATCTCCGATTTTTGCTTGAATTCCTCTTGGGTTCAGTTTGTTTTGAAGAACACGTAAGCTGATTTGGCACTCCTGCTTCACCATCAAATATTTCTTCTTGATTTGCAGCTGTTACTATGGATGTTCCAATACATTATGAAGGTGTGAGTTAAACATAAGGGTAATTTAAACGAATGGAACTTTTAATTGTGATAATCGATTTATGAGAGAGTAATTAAATTAAAGAAGTACACAACTGGAGATTATGCTTAGGAGACAAATAATAATTGATAATAATAATAAAAAATATTAGTAGTAGTACTATATAATATAAAGGATAATAATTAATAATATTAGATCATTGCTTATACCACAAATTAGTCAAAAATTACAATATACGGATTTTGAACTAAAAATAAAGCACTTACTGACTAAGGAAGTCAATACGCAACCTCGTATTTAACAGACGGTTGTCCGAATGTTTACAAAGCATTTGTCACTCAAGCTGAGAAATG
>NC_088371.1:9292888-9297888 GCF_034508935.2 Berghia stephanieae
TCTCTCTGTCTCTCTTTTCTTCTTTCTCTCTCTCTTTCTCTCTCTCTCTCTCTCACTCTCTCTTCTCTTGTCTTTCCAACAAAACACACAAATAAAACGCAAACGACCAGCCGTACACACACACAAGCAAGCCACTCGCGCGTCGCGCTCACACAAGAACCCAACTGTCTTCTTCTCCCAATCTTATAAACAGAAATAACAATAAACATCGTAAAAATAATGATAATAGTAATAATAATAATTATAATAATAATAATAATAATTATAATATAAAAATAATAATAATAATAATAAATAATAATAATTAAAAATTTATAAATTTAATAATAATATATAATTTTAATATTAATAATAATAATAATAATAATTAATAATAATAATAATAATAATGATAATGATGATGATTGATTCTTGTAAATTCTCAACTCCCCTTCGCCTTTATCACCCTTGTGTTGAAACGCTCACCCAGGCAGTAAAAGATTTAAAGGAAAACGCCGCCATAATAAATCGTTCTGGAACTTTGAATGGGATGAGGAGTGGGGCGAAGTGGCGAGAATGATGGCGAAAGAGAGAGGAGAGAGGGGAGGGGGGGGGGAGGGGGGAGGGGGAAGGGGGAGGGGGGAGGGGGAGGGAGAAGAGGGGGAGAGAGGGTAAGAAAATAAAAATTTTAAGGTGTGAATGAAAGGAGGAATAATATTATGGATATCTTATAACATCCAGATTCAGTCTTAAGTTTTTCTGTATATTATTATAATATATAATGATATATAATGATATATACAATGGTAAATCTGATGATGAAACGCAAATCAGGCGCCATGTCTTGTTCTACATGAGACTTGTTACTGTTGGCTTGGGACCATTTGTAAAGCGCTTTGAGCACGTTTAGTGGATATTGCACTAGTACACGCTCATGAAAAATAGTATTATTTCCCCCCCTCCCCTAGTATGTAACATGGAAACCAGCTTCCTTTTCGTAAAGCGGACTATTTATTTGTACTAGGTACTTATTTAATTTGAGTCGAGTGGATTAATAATAGTGTGTGAAGTGCCTTCCCCATGGTTCCAAAGACGAGGTCATACTTTGTTCAATGATATAAAAAATCAGATTTAGATAACCAATTATTTACAATAATGTTTCAGAATCAAATTATTTTTGAGCTGACAATACGCTTCAACAGTCGTAACGTCACGTCAATGGCGGACGCCTTATGAAATATTTCTCCGACGAGCATAAAAGCTGTCCAGAGGAGGAAAAAAAAACATGTTTAATCTGTTTCATGTTTTGACTTTTGCACATTCTGATCACAAGACATATGAAAAGTTATAGCCAGCATGAAGACTAAAAAGTACAGATTTTCTTTGTTTAGAACCACGATGGCCGCCGTTGCTGGGCGACACGACATCAGACTATTGAATCAATTGCTGTATTGATACAACCATCATGACCTACTCTTCTATAATATTTTTTTAAAAAATAGGGTTGAGTATCAACATAGTTCCAATCAGCCAGTGTAAAATTTTTAATCATTGAGCACAGAATTACTGGCAAATCTAAAATTATAAAACTATTATTTACAGACTGAGATATACGAGTAAAATTGCAAACCTTCTTATTTATTTCAGGCTAATTCGTTCATCTGTTGACTCAAATTAATACGAATAAAATCTGCTAGGTCGTAATAATCAGTCCTATTTGACCTTTGACATTCATTACGAGTAGATTTTATTTCTATGCAATTCTAGCATATCCGCAACAAAAATCAATGACGTATTTTCAAATCTCTCTCGATACTATCAAGTCATAAGAATCTCATCCGCAACAATAGAAATTGAATTGATGACGTATTTCTAAATCTCTCTTGATACTATAAAATAATGATAATCTTTCTAATCTATTCTTTACAATAATACGGTTGGGAATCAACATTGTTAAGTTTTTATAATCGAGCGTCAAATCTATAAAAATACAAAAACAGGTAGTATAATAAGTATATATTAAATTATATATATATATATTTATATATATATATATATATATATTATTTATATTATATTATATAAATCCGATATCTCCACTTTCCGCCATTCTTCTCTATTGTTCTCTCCAAGAGTCCTTCCATCTTCATTCCTGTCCATTTCTTGATATTGCTCATCCAAATTTCCCTTTGTCTTCCTCTTCTTCTTCTATTTCCTCCTTCAAGGGTATCTTCCATCACCGTTCTGCACAAACCTTCTAACCTACATTTATTTATTTATTTATTTATTTATTTATTTATTTATTTATTTATTTATTTATTTATTTATTCATTTATTTATTAATTTATTTATTTATTTATTTATTTATTCATACATTCATGTTATAAAGGTTGTACTAATGTGTAACCCTTCTATTTGATAATTTTACGATGTCGTACATGTTATCACCTGTAATGGAAATTCTGGAAACGTGAGAAACTGGACATACCCCTATCGCAACCTTTCCCTCTCTTCCGCCCCCCCCCCCCTCGCCCCCTCCTTCCTCCCCCCCCCTCTCCCTCCATTCCACAAATCACTCCCCCTGGCGTGTTGAAGTGGCCAAGGGAGATAAATTGAAGATGTCGGGGGATGAAAGATGAGAAATTATCCTCCTTTTTTCTAGAGAAGATAACTCTTACAGAATTATGGACGTAAAGGGGAGTAACTGTAATAAAAAACGATTAGAGTTAAAAAGGTTCAGGTAGATTGGGAAGAGATTCTAGAGTGTGGAGAGATGTGTTGGAGTGGCTATAAAAAAATGGACGTTGCTTTGGTCTCAGGTTAGACACACCCTCCCCCCCCCCCCCTACCACTCCCCGCCCACCATCCCCTCTACCCTCAGAACTAGTCATAGATTTAGGTTACAAGATGTAAATGGAACGATTTAATATTGAGTGCCCATGTATTTATTTTTCACCATTAACACGCGGGCAATTGGCGTCAACAGTCATGACGTCACTTCCCGCGTAATGACGCATAGTAACTCAGTTACTGGCTCTAGACTATCGGAACATTGGCGGACGCCCTTATGAAATATTTCTCCGACGAGCATAAAAGCGTATCCAGAGGAGAAAAAACATTATAAATCTGATCATGTTTTGACTTTTACACATTCTGATCACAAGACTTATGAAAAGTTCGAGCCAGCATGAAGAATAAAAAGTAGAGATTTTCTTTGTTTAGAACCACGATGGCCGCCGTTGCAGGGCGACGTCACATCAGACGATTGAATCCAATTGACAATTGTATAAAGATCTTTAATTCAATAAACTTCTTGAAAACAAATTTAAGTTGTCAGAGTTAATATATAAAACTAAAAAATCTATTGTGCAATATCCACTAAACGTGCTCAAAGCGCTTTACAAGGGGTCCCTGGCCAACAGCAACACTTAACATGTAGGACGACTGTTAGGCGATATTATGAAAAAAAAAATTTCGGACAGAGACAATGGTGTTAAAGGCCAGGTACTAATTTTACACCTGAGTTCGATGAAAGAATGTGAGTAAAGAATATGTGCGCCGAGCTAGGCTCGAACCCAGGACCTTCGATCCGAAAGTAAGTGTCATACCACTAGACCACATAGCCATCTGCTGTCCTTTCCCATAATACCCTAGAAGTGAGGAGAAGTTTTAAGATATCTTTAATTTTATTTATTTATCTTTTTTTTTGTTGTTGTTCATAAGTCTAAAAAAAAAAAAAAAAAAAAAGATATTGTGAATGAATTTAACAAACAACAGAATAAACGAAACACTTAGAAGTTGAAAGATAGATTTTAATAAAGGAAAAAATAGAAATAATAAAAAAAGAAAGAGATAGTATAGAGAGTGTAAGAGTCTTACAAAAACCTTACGGGCGTTTATGGTCGCATTATATTCTAAAACCTTGTTCAGATTGTGTTCAATTTCCTTTACGCTACCGACAAGTTCAAAGGCTTGTATTTTTTCCCTTCTTTTATTCTTCTAATGTCTTTTTACCATTTCAACTTTGAACAAATTGCTCGCTTATGTTTCCTTTTTGTTCTCAGTTTTGATTCGGTCTGGTCTTTCGCCGTCGTCGCAAGCAACTCGAACACCCTTCAATCTACTCAAATCCTCCGTCTCCCTTTCTTCTTCTTCTTCTTCTTCTTCTTCTTCTTCTTCTTCTTCTTCTTCTTCTTCTTCTTCTTCTTCTTCCTCCTCCTCCTCCTCCTCCTCCCCTCCTCCCCCTCCTCTCCTCCTCCTCCTCCTCCTTCTCCTTCTTCTTGGGGAAGATCGTTTTGCTTCTCTATCTGTATGTTTTATAATTTTTAGACGTGTTACGATCTCTCACTTTGAACGGCAGGTTTTCGCACCACTGGGCTCGCAACACAAAACATCAAAGGGCCGAAAATTACCGAACTGTACCTAACCAACTCGGCAGACAATCACCGACGGGTATTGAGGATTAGGGGGGGACTACGTATCGTCTGCCATTAAAGCAAAAGATCGTAAAGACATTAGCGAAACTCCTCAATAGGGGAACAGAACACACACACCAGCTAAAATGTCAAAGGAAAAGATAGACAAGGAGAAGTGGGAAAAAATATATATGTACGTATTTAAAGATATTTCGACGGGGTAAGGAGGGGTGTGTGGAGCGGGGGCGGAGGGAGGCAAGGAAGAGAGGAGAAGAGGAGGAGAAGATATGAGGGATGGGGGGGGGGGGGGGGGGGAGGGTTCACAGTAACATGGCAAAATAATTTCTAATAAAATCGCAGCTTCTATCTATCCATCTATCTCTCCATTTACCTATCTGTCTCTCTGTCTATCTATCTATCTATCTATCTATCTATCTATCTATCTATCTATCTATCTATCTATTTATTTATCTATCCATCTATCTATCTATCTATCTATCTATCTATCTATCTATCTATCTATCTATATCTATCTATCTATCTATCTATCTATCTATCTATCTATCTATTTATTTATCGATCTATCTATCTATTTATCTATCTATC
>NC_088371.1:9302888-9307888 GCF_034508935.2 Berghia stephanieae
TGTCATGTCCAATCGTTATCTCCCCTTATTTATTTGATTATGGCTGAACACTAAACCTTGTCGACGAGAAAGCTTTTTTTTTAAAAAAAAAATATCTATCTATCTATATATATATATATATATATATATATATATATATATATATATATATATATATATATATATATATATATATATATTATATATATATATATACTTTCCAGTGTACGTCGGCTTCAAATTGACCCTCTCTTCTGTAAATGTTAAGATTCAATGCTAGTTCAGACTGAAATCGTACTCGGCGTGTCATGGTTGAAAGCTAACATGATATTATTGATATTGTTATGATGTCAACGTATTGTTGTCTAATCAAATCCCACAATCTCACGCCTAATCCGATACCACTCTGTTAGAAACCCACAAAAAGTCATAGTTGGAAATTTTGACGAAAAAAGTAAGAATGGAAAAGCCTCAAGTTCAAGTTCAACCCAATTATGTGTTGACTTTCTCCATTATTATTACACAACAATGGAGAAAGTCACCACATAATTGGGTTGAAAGATAAATGTTTAATAGTTGACCAAATGTGTTGTTGTTGGTTATATCTAGGATTTCTGGTGGGAGAGTGTTCCATTCCTTGATGGTTCTGATACAGACTATGGACGTTTCGGGTGCAAATCCTTCGTCATCACAACAATAAACAAAAATGAACGTCACCCTCCCCGCCCTTAACACCCTCTAGTTTTGTTATTTTTATTTTTGTTTTTTTTTTCTCACGAACTGACGTCTTTATTCAAATAATAGTAATCCTTCAGGGCCATTAGGCCTATGGAGTCGAAGTTTATCCCGGTTTCTATAGCTCATTTTACACCTGAGTACAGTGATATATTGTGGTTTAAGAGCATTTTCCAAGGACTCAACCATTTGAGGTAAATATAATTCTGGATGAAATGAAATAAAAGCGTTTTGAAAATGTGCTACGGAAATTCTCTCATACTGTGAAAATTATTTTAAAAAGACACGTATTAAAAAATTTGACCAGAAAACTCGTCCTTCAAATATGTTACAGTGAATGACATAATCAGTAGGATGGTGAAAAAGTTTGAACTGAGATATTGCCAAGTTTAGTTAGAAGGTCAATTTTTATCAAAAATGAGTTCTTGTCATAAATGGTTAAGTCAACCCTTTTTGTACATCTTCTGGAAATATCAAAGCTTAACTTCACTTCTAAATATTTTTTTACAGCTATCTCGCCAAGTTGAAAAACTATGAAATTTGAGAAAAGTTGCTGGATACCTTTCCCATACATCTGACCATAACTTCATGAAAAATCACCGATTTACTTCAAATAAAGATTAAAATGCTCTGGTGAGCAGATCCTGTCAGAAAATGTAAAAAAAATTATCATTATTTTTTTTTTAAAATATGCAAATCCAAAATTTTCACCTTCCGACTGATTATGTCATGCACTGATATTCAACCCCCCCCCCCCCCCCCCCTTCAAAAAAAAAAAAAGAAAGAAAATGAAGTAAAAAGTATAAAATAATTAAATAAATAAAAACTGTCAGATTTTGGGAATTTAAAGACAGACTTTGGTATGATGATGGTCATTTCAATCGATCGATATTTGAAGGATGAGTTTTCTGTCCAAAATTTTAAATACGTGTTTATCCAGAGTACGAGAGATTTGTGTTTTCTATCGACATCAGCAGCAGGTCTGTGAGGATTTTGAATGGCGGACGTCGTCGCCATATTGAAATTGCCAGGATACGGGCGGACGCCATCTTGTGGCAATATGGTTTGGGATGACGCTATGACCTACCGCAGACTGCGGTGTCTGCCCATGGAGATATTGGAGCTTAGATAAGGGCTAGTGTTACACTCGTAACCCTCTAACGAGCAGCCGTCGACACAATGCTTCAAAGGGCTTATAGCTCAGTGGACTAAGTGCGCCACCGATGCACGAAGGGTGTACGGTTTCACTCTGAGGGGGAAATGTGATATTTGGACGTGTGTGTGTGTGTGTGTGTGTGTGTGTGTGTGTGTGTGTGTTTGTGTGGTTGATTGATATCAGTGTTATTGTGTTGAGTGTTTGGGGTGTCATTGCAGTGTTTTGTGTGGTGTTTTGTTGTGTTGTTAAGTGTTGTTGTTGTTATGCAAATGCTTTTTAAAGAGATTTGCGCGTCGTCTCCAAATGCGTGACTTTTCACCCGGTGCGCACCCATGAAGAATAATTCAAACCACGGCCATTGTGAATTGGTGTGACGAAATAAAAATGAATATTCATTTCGATATACTAGATGTGTAGTTGTAGCACGTTCCCTTTCTGTTCAAATCGACGTATACTTATTTGCAGGTCTGATAACCCTACTTGTTATAGTGGAAATACTAACTCTCCAGCCAATGCAAAGTGTTGTCTATTACAACAAAGGTTAAATCAAGTCCATTATTGCATTCGGCCGCCGATCAGACCTGCAAATACGTGCACGTTTGTTGAAATGTTTGATGTTCTAATCATTTCAATATGATTGAGTTTATCATTCAAAATACAATCGTTCTGTTTCTGATTCTTTTCAATTCATTTTTTTTTTTTTTGGACAGGGGCTGGGGGCGGAGGGGGGGGGGGGGGGTTCAACGTCAACTTATATACAGGTCTGATAAACCAAAATTGTTATGGTCTCATTGTTGTAATGGAAATACTCTCAAACGACGTGTACAATTATGCAGGTCTGATTTCCGAACTCACTTATGGACCTAGTTTAACATTGTTGTAATGGACAATATCTTGCGTCATTTTAAAAAAAGATTTCCATTACAACAATGAAATATAATAAATATATTAAAAATTGGGTTATCAGACCTGCAAATAAGTGCACGTCTCTCTCAAACCAACGCAAAAAAAAAAATATGTCGATTATAACAATGTTAAATCAGGTCCATTATTGTGTTCGGTTATCGGACCTGCTTGTATTATGTGGACATCGGACATCTTATCTATTAAAAATGACACAATTCATTCTTTATCGTTCATCATCGGGGGCAGCCTGATAGCTCAGCGGTACGGTCTTTGCATCGTATACGAAATTCCTGCCAAATTCGAATACCCGCTGCTGCGTTGTGCGCCCTTGAGCAAGTCACGTCGCCCTAGCTCATCTTCCGGTGCTGCACTGCGACTGACGCCTGGGTTAGTATTCCAGTCTTCCCTTGGAATAAACCCTAAAGAAAAATTTGTTCCATATGGGATGAATATATAAAGAGAATTTTATTTTTAAAATTTTATTTATTAATATATTTTTCTTTTACTCTCTTCTATTTCCTCCACCCAGAGAGCAAAGGACGCAAGAAGAGAAAACCGTACACCCGATACCAGACAATGGTTCTTGAGAATGAGTTCATCAATAGTTCTTACATAACTAGGCAGAAACGCTGGGAGATTTCCTGTAAGTTGCAGTTGTCGGAGAGACAGGTCAAAGTTTGGTTCCAGAACCGGCGAATGAAACGGAAGAAGCTGACAGAACGCGCCAAGACTAGGATCCGAGAGGACCAGGAAAACAAGGACCACGACGGACCCGTAGGACAACCAGCGGCCCACCAAACGCACCACCATCACCACAGCCAGCATCATCAACAACAGCAACACCAACAACAACAACAGCAACAACAACCTCAGGCCCACCAGCAACCACCTCAGCAAATACCGGCCCACCACCAACACCAACCACAGCAACAACAACCACCACCTCCGCCACCGCCGCAACATCAGCACCATAACGGTCATCACAATAGCCACCACAGCCACAACCACCACCACCATCATCACAGCCACCATCAACCGCAACAACATCCTCATATCGTCCAACCCAAGACGGAAGACGGACATGTGCCCATGGTCGGGGTATAGTCTACAATAATATAGTCCACTCCTCTATCTATCTATATATCTACATCCAGTCCTCAACCCCTCTCCCCATCCCTCGCCATTTCTGGTCTATGTAAATAGACAAACAAACAAACAAACAAACTTTAAGACTGACACTAGATATTGTGGAACTGAACAGAACCTGAGGATGCCAAAATACATACTGAACCGTGCTCATACCGTGTTGAATTTCATCACGAAGTGTGTGTGTTTTTTTGTTTTTTTTTTGCTGTGTCCAAAAAAAGTAAAATGTGTACATGTTAAAGGGTCAAAAGCTAAGCGACCCGACCCAGGCCAGCTCAGCACACCGTGTCGCGATTTCGTTTAGGGCTCAGCGTAAGGTACGAGCGAGTCGCTGTGTTAGTGTTAGTGCACTCGCGCTATCTTGGTCGGAATTTGTTTTCTTTTCACAATATTTTTGAGACCGATTTTTTATATAATAATAAGAGAAAATGTTTTTTTTTTCATTTTTCAAATAGCAAATATATTTTTGTAGTTTAAGCTCTGTTTTTGATAAGGTCCCTTTTGATAAATCACATTAGTAAAACAAACACAAAAATTAAAAAAAAAAAAAAAAGAAAAAGAAAAAAAATTGAATGAAAGAAGAAAAATAAGTATTAAAATATAAAACATGCCTTACCTTGATAATTGCACAATTTAATATATATCCATTTGAATAAACACAGAATCTTTCCCTCTGAGTTACTGAACGCATATAAAAAGGTATGCATTCAGCTGCGGGCTTGGGACCGCCAATGGCCCATTAAAAGATTCAACAGTATAATAATGCATGAAATAGGACTTGTGAGGCTGGGAAAATGAGTATAAATAATTCATTATAACTACAAAGATGACAGTTTGGCTATTTTCCTTCTCTGTTGTTGGATTTTATTGTCACTGTCAGCTTGAGTGCAGAAACGTTTCAATAAAATATTTACAATTCTGCGTGTAGAAATTTTGCTGAGAACAACATCCAAATGAAACAGTGCTGGAAAATCTTGAAAAATTCTTACGAGTCTTGAACGACAATGCATTTCTCCAGACATTTAAAAAAAAGTGTAGCAGTATAGAATAAGATGAAAAGTTGCAGTCGAAGGGTAAT
>NC_088371.1:9312888-9325388 GCF_034508935.2 Berghia stephanieae
TTTCCTCCCACGAACATCGGATTTCGGCACGCTTGGATTCCAGCACGCTTTTTGGCTTCTCACGAGAGCGTGCTATAATTCAGCTAGTACTGTACATTAATCCTAAGAGGAACGCCTCCTTTGTTTTTGTTCTTTTTTTTTTTTTTTTTTTTTTTTTGGGGGGGGGGGGGTGAACTTTCAAAAACATTACTATGTAAAATCTCAGTGATACAAAGTTGCTAGAAGCTGTTGACTGCAAAATGTAATCAACAAAAATGAATGTAACAGCTTCAAAAAATAAAAAAATAAAATATAAAAAGCACAAAATACCCAATACGGAACGTTTCGGGCTCAAAACTTTTCTTCAGTCAACAGCAAACAAAATAACAATAAAAATATGAATAGATTGATACCAAAAAAAAAAAAAATATATAAACAGGTCGTTGTTCTAGAGTTTTAGTATTGCTGTTTTCAGTAATTTTTGTTGTTGTTGTTGTTGTTATTGTTGGCTGAACAAGGGTTTTAAACCCAAAACGTTCCGTGTTTGGAATTTGTTTTGTTTTTTTTTTATTGAAGCTGTTAAAATATTCATTTTTGTTAATCACTATGGAATATCTGTAGTATAAATGTTCTATTCTAGAATGATCTCTATAATAAATAATATCATCTCAATTCTTGTGTTTTTATTTCAAAAACACAATTTTCATATCATGTGGAGACAGATTGGAGAAAGACTTGTGTTTTAGATTTGTGATTGTTTGGCTTATTTTGTGCCATGTTTTCATTTAACTGGCGTACTCTGGTTAAAAAACTGTTAGGCGATATTACAGTCGTTTTTGTTGGGGTTTTTTCCGGACAGAGACAACGCTGTTAAAGGCCAGGTACTCATTTTACACCTGAGTACGGTGAGAAAATATAGTGAGTAAAGAGTCTTTTCCAAGGACTCAACTATGCACCGAGCAAGACTCGAACCAAAGACCCAAAAACTAAATATAACATAGTGCGCAAAGCTCATATTTATGTAGACTTCAGAATTTTGATCTGCTAATTGTGAAAATCGGGACTTCAGAGGTTTGATCCGCCGACCATCCATATGTCCTACCTTTCCGATCACCCAGCAATATTTTTTGAGGGTAGCAAAAAAAAAAAAAAAAACAAAAAAATAAAAAACAAACAAACAAACAAAAAAAAAAAAACAAACAAAACAAACAAACAAAAACAAACAACTCTCAAACCTCTTTTCCTTTTTTAAAGTCCCAGGTTTGAGAGTAATTTTTCTTGTTTTTTTTTTTTGTTTTTTTTGCGGGTTTTTTTTTTTTTTTTGTTTGTTTGTTTGTTTTTGGTTTTTTGTTTTGTTTTTTAAATTATTTTTTTTCTTTGTTTGTTTGCTACCAAGAGAAGGTGCATTTTAATCGATCGAGATAATTTGAAGAACGAGTTTTCTGGCCAAAACTTTTATAGACGTGTTTTTTTTCCAGAGTACGACTGTTAACTTGGTTAAAGGATGAATTCAAAATGCTTCATCCAGCATGTATTGTTTGCAATGAAATGGCTGGATAGTTTAAAATCTGTTTTGATATGTCGTATGTATGTATGCCTATAATTTTATCATTTGTTTTTTTTTTTTAAGTCAAAACCCAGACAATGCTCGTTTTTAAACAAATTGGATTCAATAGTCTGATGTCACGTCCGCCAGCAACCAACAGCTTGGTTCTAAACAAATAAAATCGGTACTTTTATTCTTCATGCTGGCTATAACTTTTTCACATGTCATGTGATCAGAATGTATAAAAGTCAAAACATGGTCGAATTTATAATGTTTTTCTCCTCTGGGTGAACTTGTATGCTCGTCGGAGAAGTCCGCCATTGTTCCGATAGTTTTGAACCAGTTACTAAGTTACAAAGCGTCATTGACGTCACGACTGTTGAATCCTCTTAAACGATTAACTTTTTCATCATCTGCAATCTGATTGGCTAAGCCAGACTCGTGACCTCATTAATTTAAATAATACAATAATATGAGATATTTTAATATTGTTAATATTGTGTAATTTTTTGGCTATCAATGTGTCTCTATGTAATGTGTGTATTATAATGATGCTGTCAAATTATGGTGTTGCTATTGGTGTTAATGTATAATTTGCTCATAGTGGTGCGATGATGATTGTGGTGTACAAGACTAAGTCGTGCATAATGAATGGCATGGGCGGTTGTAGTCATGATGGGTGTGTAACTTTTAGCAACAGACGACGTAAGCCGTACGACGTTAATACCACGTGATCTGTTAATCATCGGAGTATGGGTGACTTCGTTAAGTTAAGTTATATATGACCTCTCACCTCCAAACGATAGAAAGTCGGGATGACTAAGATATATATATATATATATATATATATATATATATATATATATATATATATATATATATATATTATAATAACACGATACGGCATACGTCAATACGGCGTGCGTTGCGAAAATTGATTCATAATAATGACGACGACGATGCTAATTGATCAGATTAGGAGATTGGTGATAATATTTTATTTGTAGCACGAGTGAGTCGACAGAGAGAGAGAGAGAGAGAGAGAGAGAGAGAGAGGAGAGAGAGAGAGAGGAGGAGAGAGAGAGAGAGAGAGAGAGAGAGAGGGGGGGCAGCGAAATTAGAATCTCCACTAACACCAACGCTCACTACCATGTTGTTGTCATCGTCACTCATCTTATCTTCATCATCATCATCATCATCATCATCATCATCATTTCATCATCATCATCATCATCATCATCATCATCATCATCATCATCATCATCACCATCATCATCAAACACTGATATAATTATTATCGACGACGTCAAACGACGATGTCATCGATGACGATAATAAATAAAGATGATAACAAACAACAACAACAACAACAACAACAACAACAACAACAACAACAACAGTCATGTATAGTTATTGTAAATAACCATAACAAACATAACTATACAACCAAACTCTTCTAAAATCTTTACCACAAAAACAGCCCTTCAAATATCAATCGATTACAATGACCCTCATTTTGTCAAAAACTCTTAAACCTGGGACCTCCGAGACGTTTTCCGTGAGGTCCCAAGTTTGATAGTTTTTTAAGCAGGATAATGGGTCAATTTTACCGATCTCTCTAATGACTTTTCCGCTGGTGACGTCACAGACTATGGGTGATGTCCAATCAAGGGACACTACTCTTCCGCTAGTCTCATTCCCTATTGAAGAACGAGTTTTGTGGCAAATTTTAAAAATACGCGGTTTTTATCAATGTATCTCCGGAAGAGGATTTTTACGTAGTATTGATAAAAAAATAACCATAAGTATTGAATTGTAAGCTTCAATTTAATGGACGAAGACATGAGATACTGTGGACGTTTCGGGTTTCCTCTTTATCAACAAAACAGGATGAATGAAACCCTACAGACCAATGAGATAAAGTGATAGTGGCATTGTTAACGTGAATAAACAACGATTTTGCTGGGGCAGGAAATAGTATGCTCCTTTGTAAGGAAGCAGGAATTAAAATAGGACAATAGATATTATATATATATATATATATATATATATATATATATATATATATATTGACCCATCAATGTTTTTTGTTTATTCACCTTAACAACGCCACTATCACATTATCTCATTCTCATTCATCCGTAGTGTTTCATTCGTCCTGTTTTTTGGTGATAAAGGGGAAACTCGAAACGTCCATAGCACCTGTCTTTGTCTTTTAAATTGAATCTTACAATTCAATACTTATCGTTATATTTTCCTTCGAGCTTCAAGCAGCAACATTTTCATTATTCCTAGAATGAGAGCGATCTAAATTCATGTTTTCGTCCAACCAAGTCAATAATCACATGATTTGTTGCTGGCCAATGATTGGATATTTCTTCAGAAATGGAAACACGCTGCTTTGTTTATGAAAGTTGTAAACATACCCATGTTTCAAACTAAACACAATGACCAATCATAATGTTAGATATTTCAAAAACTGTGAATACTTTTCACTATATGGGTCACTTTGAGCACATATTCCAATGTGACCAATGACCCGAGGACATGGAAATGCCCATTGATACGGAGATGCTAGAAAGTGTTGGCCGTAAATAAGCAATGGAAAAAAAAAAGAATAATATAACAGCTTCAAAAAATGAAAAAATGTCAAAACACAGAACGTTCTGGGATCAAAACCTTTCCCTGACGTGTTCAGTGATGGAAAAGTGTTCGTCTTCTTTTTTTTTTTTTTTTTTCAAGATGTTATGACTGTGCTGAAGGGATTTTTTTTCTCTTATTTTTTTTCTGTTTTTTTTTTTTTTTTAGTTTTGTTTTTTTTTTTTACATTTCATATTGATGCTAATGAAATAACTCAAATGTCTATTAATTTAGATGATGATGATGAGATGATGATGATGATGATGATGATGATGATGATGATGATGATGATGAAGACGTCGACGATTACGTTATTGTTGTAGTTATTAATGATTATGATAGTGGTGGGGGTAGTGGTGGTGAAGATGTCGAAGACGACGACAGAGATAACGATATAACTAAAAAAAAATAATGATAATGACGACGATGACGATGACGATAACTATGTTGATGTACGTAATTTGATGAATGAATACAATCCCATGATCCATCAATTGTATAATATAAATGAGATAAATAAATAGTAACATTATTATTGGTTTATGGACGGAATTATCGTGTCAACTGTGGAATTGATTAGGAAATAAAGATATCCATTCTTTTGTCAATCAAGTCTTCAATATTTCGTTATTTATTTATTTGTTTATTTATAATTTTTATAATTTATTTTTTATTATTATTTTTAAATTTATTATTATTATTTTAATTTATTATTATTATTATTATTATTATTATTATTATTATTATTATTATTATTATTATTATTATTATTATTATTATTATTATTATTATTATTATTATTATTATTATTACTATTATTATTATTATTATATTATTAATAATTATTATTATTATTATTATTATTATTATTATTATTTATTATTATATTATTATTATTATTATTATTATTATCATTATTTGTCTTTAATTTTTGGTATGTATTTATGTGCGGCTGTGTGATCTAATGGTATAACACTCGCTTTCGGTCGTGGGTTCGAGTCCAGCTCTCATCGGTGTATAGTTGAGTCCTTGGACAAAGCTCTTTACTGGCACTCTCTCACCGTACACAGGTGTAAAATGAGTACTTGACCTTTAACAGCGTTGTCTCCGTCGGATATTAAAACTGTAATAACGCCTGTTAGGCGTTATTCTCGTTTTGCATGTTTGTGGCTTTTTGTTGTTTTTTTGGGGGGTTTTTTTCTTGTCATGGGTTATGTTAATCATACACGTGTAAGATAGTCTATGCGGCTATGTGGTCAAGTGGTATGACACTCGCTTTCGGATCGGAAGGTCCTGGGTTCGAGCCTCGCGCTCGGCGCATAGTTGAGTCCTTGGAAAAGGCCCTTTACTCACATTCTCTCACCGTACGCAGATGTAAAATGAGTACCTGGCAGTTAACAGAGTTGCCTTTGTCCGAAAAATTGTAATATCCCCTAACAGGCGTCATGTCCCGTCCTACATGTTAAATGTTGCTGTTGGCCAGGGACCCCTTGTAAAGCGCTTTGAGCACATTTAGTGGATATTGCGCTATATAAAAGCTCAATTAAAAAAAAAAAAACAATTTAAGTATCAAGTTCAAGTCTGGCTTTGTTAAAGTAGCCTGAAAAAGTGGGGGTTTTTTTTAATGTAAAATGAGCACCCTATCTACAGGTAACACCATGGTCTCTGCCGACAATGAGAAAAGGGAATATTGCCTAATATCACTTTCGTTGGCTGCGTGGCTCAGCGGTACAGTCTTAGCTTCGTTCCCCAAAAGCTACCGAGTTCGACTACCCGCCTCGTTGCGTGGCCTTGAGCAAGTAGTCCCCTCGCCTTAGCTCACTTCACGGCGCTGCACTGCGTCTGACGCCTGGATTGTTCTAGTCTTCCCTTGGAATAGTCCCTAAATATTTTTGACCAATCACAACATGGAATTTTTGACAAACTTTTACACGAGTTCGGACAAACATGGTTGTTTATAGATAGTTCGAAGATGACGTCACTCATGTCTTTGTTGTTGTTTTTTTGCCATCCGCGTTTATGAGTGATACTCACTAAACTGTATTACCCCGACTATAAAATTTCATGGTTACACAGAGTTTTGTGTGTTGGTCCGTTATACTTCCGGATGGCAATGTTATGTGCTTCGTAGCCAAGCGCATACTATCTATACTCATGTTTTAGTCCAATCGAGTCACCAATCACGTGATTTGTTGCTGTCCAACGATTGGACATTTCTGAACAAATGTAAACACGCTGCTTTGTTTACGAAAGTTGTAAACATATCCACGTGTCAATCTGAACACAACGACCAATCGTAATGTTAGATAATTCAAAAGCTGTGAACACTTTTCACTATGTAGGCCACTTTGAGCACATTTTACAATATGACCAATGACCTCAAGCACATGGAAAGTTAATATAGAGATCATGCAAATAACCGGTAGATAACCACGCCTCTCGGACAATCGTCATAATGTAAACAATGGCAGTGATTGGTAGACACAGCAAACTACACAGGTTTTACTATAGATGGTATGTGTTAAGTAAAATACCCGCTGTTCTACCTCTTGATCAGTAGAATCAACACAGAAAACTATGTGTAAACTTAAACGTCATCTTCGAACTATCTATAATCCAGCAAATGTGTGAAGGCTAACCCACACCGTTCACATATAGATAGTTCGAAGATGACGTCACTCAGGTCTTTGCTATTGTTTTTTGCCATCCGCGTTTATGAGTAATGCTCACTGAACTGTATTAATCCGACTATAAACGTTCATGGATACAAAGTTTTGTGTGTTGGTCCATTATACTTCCGGATGGCAATGTTATGAGCTTCTTAGCCAAGCGCATACTATCTATAGATAGTTCGAAGATGACGTCACTCAACCTTTGTTATTGTATTTTGCCATCCGCGTTTGTGAGTGATTCTCACAAAACTGTATTAACCAGACTATAAACATTCATGGTTACACACAGTTTTGTGTGTTGGTCCGTTATACTTCCGGATGGCAATGTTATGAGCTTCTTAGCCAAGGGCATACTATCTTTAGATAGTTCGAAGTTGACATCACTGAGGTCTTTGTTATTGTTTTTTGCCATCCGCATTTATGAGTAATGTTCACTAAACTGCATTGACCTGACTATAAACATTTATGGATACACACAGTTTTGTGTGTTGGTCCGTTATACTTCCGGATGGCAATGTTATGAGCTTCTTAGCCAAGCGCATACTATCTATAGCCTGACACTAGAACCCCTAAAGGACTGGCAGTTTGACGTCATTTTGTAGGTTTGTGTAGCGTCTAGTGAGTTGTCATTAGTAGAGCTCAAGGAAACAAGTTATTACATTGGTTGAACTATTGAATACAACTCAAGATTTGTCTTCTTTTGTGGAAAAAGACTGGCATTTTGACGTCATTTTTTGGTCAGTGTCAGGCCATAACTTTACGAAGGCTACGCTCCGACTACCCAGCACTGCCGTCCTCTGCCGTCTTCCGGATAAAGACGTCGGGCACGGACAACATACTAAGAATAGGGAGAAGAGCCGCTTGACCTACCCATACCAAGCTCTAAAAAAAAAAAAAAAAAAAAACCACAGAGGACGCCGGGTGC
Source organism: Berghia stephanieae (assembly GCF_034508935.2). NCBI lineage: Eukaryota > Metazoa > Mollusca > Gastropoda > Nudibranchia > Aeolidiidae > Berghia > Berghia stephanieae. The sequence continues at coordinate 9,320,651 of NC_088371.1, forward strand.
TTGGTATGGGTAGGTCTCTTTATTCTTCGTATTTTGTCCTTGCCCGATGTCTTTATCCGGAAGACGGCAGAGGACGGCAGTGCCGGGTCGTCGGAGTCAAAGTCTCATGTGTGGGTTAGCCCCAAAGCTTTTAACAAACATCATTTCTCCATGACAAAGTGTCCGTGCATGAGTGGTTTTGGCTACTCAACCGCTTCTAAAAGCAGATAAATAATTGACTAGCAATGGAACGATGAATAGCCAGTATCTTCTGAAGATCTCAACGCATGTGTGAATATAAACATCTGAAAATGGTTTGTAATGGAAAAAAAAAAGTTAATAAATTGAGCTTTTATATAGAGCAATATCCACTAAACGTGCTCAAAGCGCTTTACAAGGGGTCCCTGGCCAATAGCAACACTTTACATGTTTCCTTCCTAGTGATTAGTTTTATTGATCGTTATATAGCACAATATCAACTAAACATGCTCAAAGCGCTTTACAAGGGGTCCCTAGACAACAGAAACATTTAACATTTAGGACGAGACATGACGCCTGTTAGGCATTATTACTTTTTTTCGACAAAGACAACGCTGTTAATGACCAGGTACTCATTTTACACCTGAGTGCGGTGAGAGAATGTGAGTAAAGAACCTTCTCCAAGGACTCAACTACGCACCGAGAGAGGCTCGAACCCAGGACCTTCCGATCCGAAAGCGAGTGTCATACCTCTAGACCACATAGCCACACAATAATACTTATGATAAAAACATGAGCTTGTATATAGAGTAATATCCACTAAACGTGCTCACAGCGCTTTACAAGGGGTCCCTGGACTACAGCAACACATTACATGCTTCCTTCTTAGTGATGTGACGGACTAGAAGTCAGTGGTGCAAGGATCGTTCAACTCCTTAAAACAAATATTATTTATTTTCTGGGTCATTATGTTTTTCGCACTGTAATGGCGTTGGAGAGATTATCATGGTTTATGGTTCATGGTTTATGGTACATTTATGCTTTATGGATGTAGTATCTGTCAGAGAGGATGCCTGTCTTTGTATCTTTGGTGATAGGAAATTGGAATAAGATGGCAGGAATAAATTGCCATAAATCATAATGATAAATAGCATCTGACACTGAAAAGGTATAAAACACACAAAAAAAGACGAATCCAGTATGAAAGAAAGAAATACTAAACAGCGATGAGCGAGTAATAAATACAATAATAAATAACAACTTATGTCCTAGTTCAAGGGAGATAATAGGTAAACTGTACCGCCTGGGGACACGAGAGTTGTGTCCCCTTGTTGACCAAAAGTATAACGTACGTTCTCGTCAATGGTTGCTGCTTGCTGCACCTTGCCGTAAGTCATCATACGGTGTTGTAAACCAGGCAATGTTGACACAACCAAACATGTCCGCTGCTCACACGTCTGTCCACGTCACTCAGACGAGACTTCACCGGTACATCATAATAGCTACGTACATAATGATTTTACCGCGCTAGTTTACAAGAGACAGGGTCATCACCAAATTCTAAGTCTAGATACATACATATTACATATGTAAACCAGCTTTTTTGAATCTCATTGTGTTTATCTTGTGCGACTCTAACAATGTTATGGTCTTGTTGTATGAGACTCGCCTTCGGATCGAAAGGTCCAAGATTCGAGTCTTGTTCTGAGCAGCGCATAGTTGAACTTTCTCTAACCGTCCTAAATGTAAGATGAGTACCTGGCCGTTAGCTGCGTTGTCTCCTTCGAAAAAAAGTACTAGAGAGAAAGAAAGAGAGAGAGATACACGGAGAGAGAGAAAGAGAGAGAGAGAGAGAGAGAGCTGGGAAGAGAGAGAGAGCTGTGGAGAGAGAGAGAGAGAGAGAGAGAGAGAGTTGGGAAGAGAGACAGAGAGAGAGAAATACAGACAGAAAGAGAGAGACAGAGAGTCGAAGAGAGAGAGAGAGACCGGGGAGAGAAAGAGAGAGAGAGAGAGAGAGAGAGAGAGACAGAGAGAGAGGGTCACAAACAGTCGCATTAGTCACTGAGCAGTCCAACCCACAGACTGTGGTCCAACCACACAAAAATATGGCTCTCAAAATGAGAGGACATCTCTTCTCTCAACTACGAAGGGGATCACAACGAGGCCGGCTCATCTAATTTAGAGACTTGACTTGACTTAAGCCTCTTGGTTCTTTGTGGACCACAGGGGCTGAAGCAGCACTCTTCTATCTGACTCTTTATCTGGGCTCAGGTTCGTCCGGCTGCCTTCAACTCATTCTCAATGGTTCGAGCCATGTTTGCTTTGGTCGACCAACCCTTCTCTTTCCTTGTGAGTTCTAGCTCAAAGCCTGCCTGGTGAAGTTGCTTGCAGGCTTCCTGAGGCTATGGCCAATCCAGCCCTATTTCTTTTTCTTATCTCCGTTTCAATAGGGGGACTTATCATTATGTAACAACCAGAGGGGAATCATACTGCTATCCATCTCAGGGAAAATTTAGACAAGAATCATTTTGGAACGCTTGAAGATTGCACTTGACAAAAAACTCAGAGATGAACGAGCATGTTTTCGACAAGATAGGTCGTGTACCGACCAAATCGCGACTCTACGGATCTTCATCGAACAGTCCCTAGAGTGGAAATCTCCTCTATACTCTGTCTTTGTGGATTTCCAGAAAGCTTTTGATAGTGTGGACAGAACTGTGATCTGGAAACTCATGCAACACAATGGCTTTCCAATAAAATGTGTAACCATGATCCAGCAGCTGTATGAAGATGCTACCTCCCAAGTTGTCCATGATGGGAAATTAACAGAATCCTTCCCATCATTGTTGATACGTGCCCGCTCACACTTTTTCTGAATTTTATTCAAGCCAATATCGGAGCTATTCATGTATGTCCTACATGTTTATTTGTTACCATATCTTGTTTCATACAGAAGAGGGCGAATAGCTTAATTTGGTCACCCAGTATAGAGAGTTCGCGGGGTTTGCTAGCCAGCCTCGTTGTGATCCCCACAATAGTCGAGAGTCGAGGGGCGCATGATTGGTACTAAGTTTGAAAGCCATATTTTTTAGTGTGACTGGATAGCTCGGATAGCTCAGTCAGTTGTTCGATCTATCGCTGTCCTCTCTCTCTCTCTCTCTGCTCTCTCTCTCTCTCTCTCTCGTTCTCTCTCTCGTTCTCTCTCTCGTTCTCTCTCTCTCTCTCTCTCACTCTTTCTCTCTCTCTTTCTCGGCGGAGGGTGTCGTGTCAATTGCTTCCTGAGTTTGGCACTGAATCCGTGACTATTTATTCTCTGTTTTCATCTCTCACTGCTCCATACCCTATTGTTTCCTCAGGATAACATAGCCTGCACCTATTTGCAAATCTCATTATTTGAAGGTAAGCCGTCTTGAATTTTGTAACTTTTAAAATAATGCAACTGTGGCTGCTTGAAGCTCAAAGAAATAAACAACAACAAGTCAAATTGAACGACAGTTTCAATTTAATTTATGAGACGGAATATATGGACGGTTAGGTTTCCCCTTTGTAAACAAAACACGATGATTGAAACACTAAAGACGAATGACACACAGATGAGGGAATGGCGTCACTAGGATTTATCCGTGTTTTTATGTTTACAAATTATTATGTAAACCATTTTCCAAATACCTTCTTGGTATTTCCGAGAACGGGCGACAATCGTGATTCTGATTATTATTATTATTATTATGTACACACAGCCATTCTTACAAGCGACATGCATTTTTTTTGGATCCTCGTGTTGTACTTATTCCATATCATCCAGTGTGTGTGTGTGTCAAGTGTGTGATGTGTTACACGTTATGATGGATTGTGGATTATACCGTCCTCCATGTCCTCGTACACGCCGGGTCATGTCCTAGACACCTGGTGATGCTGAGGTACTCAACCGTACTCTTGAAAAACACATTAAAAAAAAAAAAATTGGCCAGAAAACTCGTACTTCAAATATCGATCGCTTTAAATGACCCCCGTCTTAGCAAAAATTTTCAAACCTGGGACTTCGCCGAAGTCCCAGGTTTGAAAGTTTTCGCTAAGACTAGGATCATTTAAATCGATCGATATTTGAAGGACGAGTTTTCTGGCCAAATCTCTAAATATGTTTTTCCAGAGCAAGGCATTACTGAGGTACCTCTGGATTGTTGGAATCTTCGGATCTCTTGTCTCTTCTGATGGACAGAGATGCAAGCAAGACTCGGATGTACATTGACCAAACACCATATTTTTTAAGGTCTGACAACCGAGCGCAATAGGATTCAATCGTCTGATGTCACGTCCGCCCAGCAACCAGCAACGTGGTTCTAAACAAAGAAAATCGGTACTTTTTATTTAAACAGGATGGTTGAAACGCTACAGACTATTCGTCATTCATTCATCCTGTTTTGTTGATAAAAGGGAAACCCAAAACGTCCATTTTATCTGTTATCGTAAATTAAATTGAAGCTTGCATTCAGTTTCACATTGTTATTTATTTCTTCGAGCTTCGAGCAGCAACATTTACATTATCCAAAAGGTAGCAAGCAATTACTATTATCCGTCTCACGCTATAGAAACCGGGATATACTCCCGCTCCATGGGCCTCAATGGCTCTGAGGGACTCCTTATGTTTAAACAGATTTAGTATTTTTTCTTTCATGTCATTGACAACGTTTGAAATGCACAATTAATTATTATTGTATTTTAGAATGACAAATTTATCGCCATTTTTATTTATTTATATATTATTCATTCATTTATTAAT
>NC_088371.1:9337888-9358303 GCF_034508935.2 Berghia stephanieae
TGCTCAAAGCACTCAACAAAGGGTCCTTGGCCAACAGCAACACGTAACATGTAGAACAAGACATGACGCCTGACTGTTAGGCGATATTACAATGTTTCCGACAGAGACAACATTGTTAATAATAATGATATATCTTTATTGTCCCCAAAAAAGTGGCAATTTGTCATTTGGTTACACTTTTATAACAATACAATATTGACATAGACACACTCACACAAGACGCACACAAGTAACATAGTAGTTATCGTTTAAAAAAAAAAACAGGGCCAGGTACTCATTTTACACCTGAGTACAGCGAGAGAATGTGAGTAAAGAGTCTTTTCCAAGGACTCAACCCTACGCCGAGCGAGCCTCGAACCGAAGGACCTTACGATCCGAAAGCGAGTGTCATACCACAAGACCACATTATGGCCTCAGGGAAAAGAGGAATGAAAAGTTTAGTTTGATGAGATGATGATAACCGAAACGCCAGGTGTACGATTAACCAGTAGATTTTTGACCAATCAAAACATGAAATTTGTGACATACCCTCACACGTGCTCGGACAAACATAGTTGGTTGTTTATAGATAGTTCGAAGATGACGTCACTCATGTCTTTGTTATTGGTTGTTTTGTTTTTTTGCCATCCGCGTTTATGAGTAATGCTCACTGTACTGTATTAACCCGACTATAAACGTTCATGAATACACACAGTTTTGTGTGTTGGTCCGTTATACTTCCGGATCTATAAACAGTGACGTGAATGAACTCGACCACTTTCTGATCATTGTTATTGTTTTTATTCAGCACAAGGGTGACTAGTTTTCACACAATTTTCTAGAACAGATTATGAACGTTTAAGTTTACACACAGTTTCCAGTGTAAGTTCTATTTATCAAGCGGTAGAACAGTGGGTATTTTACTTAAACACAAACCATCGATAGTAAAACGTGTGTTGTTTGCTGTGTCTACCAATCAATGCCATTGTTTACATTATGACGACTGTCCGAGAGGCGTGGTTATCTACCTGTCTATAGGATGTAATTTATACAGGACCTCATTCCAGTCCCATAGACAACAACACAATTACATTCGTTTACCTGGCATTGTCCTCATAGCGTACCCAAATGACCTGGCGATGGATCCCAGCAGGGGCTCGCGTAAGAATGCCAATAAAATGACGTGATCCGTGATTTTACCACGTAATTCACGTGTGATTTGACGCCAATCAGCTGGTTCTTTTTTATGACGATTGATGATAATGATAGCGTTGTGGTTAGTAACCTTTTATTGAATTAATGGCCTTTATAAATATAGAGGGGGCGAAGTGGCGGCCGAGTATTTAACCCTATCCTTACCAAACTATAGGAAAATCGTCACATTCGTTACGATAAACCCAACATTTTTCTTATTCAAATTTCTCTTGTTTATCATAAAATTTTAAGAAAATGAGCATGTTTTGCTAAAGAAATTATATATCGCAAAAACTTACTGCTATTGTGTTTGAGTGATAAAAAAATATAGATTGAACGAAGATGACGTCACTCATGTCTTTGTTATTGTTTTTTTGCCATCCGCGATTATGAGTAATTCTCACTAAACTGCATTAATACGTTCATGGATACACACAGATTTGTGTGTTGATCCATTACACTTCCGGATGGCAATGTTGTGAACTTCTTAGCCAAGTGCATACTATCTATATTTTTGTATTAGTTGGGTGTGACGTTTTGGGGAATATCCTGAAAATGGCTGGTAAGGAGAGAGTCAAGGCATTGCACTGTGATCCGAAGGTCCCGGGCTCATCCCGCGGTTCAGGCACTTTCCTTTTTTTTTTCCTTGGACAAGATTATTAACCCCCCATAATTTTCTCATTGTGACAACAGACATCTTGTTTGATGGATTATCTAGATTATTCCTCCATCGAATGCCTAGGCGACGGTATCTTATTCTTATGTCGTGGCGGAAGGGCGTAAATTTATTTTTCTCTCTTTCTATAAACGTAACCCATCGTCTCAAAACGGTATTATGTCGAGATGAATCAGATACTAAATAGTCAAATTATAGCTAAACTTGTCAAAAAATAGGAATTATTGGTATTTAGCACTCTAAAATGTGATATTCATTCTCCTCAATAAAACATACAAACTCAACGCAAGTCTGATATTTCTGGCTATAAATTCAGTTTTCAGCATCTTAATCATCCCGACTTAATACCGTTTTGAGGTGAGGGGTCACAATTAAATATGATCACGTGGTGATACCGTATATCTATCTTGAATACAAGTAGAAAGAAACAGACGCGCAAAACACTTGAGCATTTATATAGCGCAACATCCACTAACGTACTCAAATCACAGTGACTGTACAAGGGGTCACTTAGCTAACAGCAACACTTAACATAAATGTCGAGAAATGACGCCTGTTAGGTGATAATACAATTTATATATATATATATATATATATATATATATATATATATATATATATATATATTGGGGGGGGGGGGAGTAGCCGAGTGGTTAAGGCCTTGCACTGTGACCCGGAACGACCCGGGCTCGAGCCCCGCTTCAGGCACATGGGTGATTCCTGTTGACATCAGACATCTTGTTTGATGAGTCATCTCTAGAAGACGATATCCTATGATGTCGTGGCGGACAGTGACAACGATTTTAACGACCTGGTACTCATTTTACATCTGAGTAAGGTGAGAGAATGTGAGTAAAGAGCCTTCTCCAGGGACTCCCGTTCAGAGCGGGACTCGAACCCTAGACTTTCCGATCAGAGATGGTGAGTGTCATAGCCACACTATGATGATATATGCCAAACAGCCGAATTAACTCGTAGTGAAAGGGAATATACTCACGCCCCCTTAACGTGATTCGGACAGTCCGAGCTGTTATTGTCCAGTAAATTATGGCAGTAATAGAGGATATGTGCGTCATTGTGGTCAGTGTGCGGCTATGTGGTCTAGTGGTATGACACTCACTTTCAGATCGGATGGTCCTGGGTTCGAGCCTCGCGCTCGGCGCATAGTTGAGTCCTTGGAAAAGGCTCTTTACTCACATTCTCTCACAGTACTCATGTGTAAAATGAGTACCTGGCCGTTAACAGCGTTGTCTTTGTCCGAAAAATTGTAATATCGCCTAACAGGCGTCATGTCCCGTCCTACATGTTAAATGTTGCTGTTAACCAGGGACCCATCGTAAAGCGCTTTGAGCACGTTTAGTGGATATTGCGCTATATAAAAGCTCAAGTTTTTTTTAAGCGCTTAGAGTCTGGTGTCTCGGAGTTATAGCGGTATATAAGTTTTCAGCATTATTATTATTATTGAAGCGCTTTGAGCATATTTAGTGGATATTGCGCTATATAAAGCTCAATTTTTAGGATCCCGATAACTACGCACGCAAAGGGATAAAGATCAAATCCAGGTGAAGTCGAGGTGGGTTTTATTTTTAATTTTTCAGATCCCCCCCCCCCCACCTCACCCCATCCGCCCTGTCCACCCAGCAATGGTTGGGTAGCTGTTTTATTAGATCTGGCGGAAAGTACTTCGCGATAGACTTGCGTCCTCTCCAAAGGGTAGCAAGGTATTGCTATTCCCCCGTTTCACGCTGTAGAAAACCGGGATAAACTCCGGCTCCATGGGATTATTATTTTTGGCTCTGAAAAGCTACGTTTGGAGGTGATTGTTAAACTGAACGAACTACACAAATATTGATATTCTTGGTATGCGTTTATAAACAATTCTCACCAGTTCTACCCGCCACATCAATCGCACCAACACAATACTTTAACGTTCATACTGCCGTACTCTAGAAAAACGCCATTTTTAGAAATTTGGCCAGAAAACTCGTCCTTCAAATATCGATCGATTTAAATGACCCTCGTCTTAGAAAAACTTTCAAACCTGGGACTTCGCGAAAGGGGGGGGGACGACGACGAGAAATGACCGTGGATAGAAAAAAATCTTTTTTAATTTATTTATTTGTTTATTTATTGATTTATTTATTTATTCATTAATTTATTACCTAGTAATCCATCAATTATCCTTATTACACGCATACCCCCTCTGCAGATTTAGAAAGATGGCTTCGTCATTAAAAAAGAAAAAGGTAGAGCAAACAGTTGATTGAGGAAAGTTAGAATCTTCTGGGCGGGGGGAAGGGGGGGGGGGGGTGGGGGCGGATAGCCGGGAGGGGAGGGGGACAGGAAATAGGTGGGAGGGGGTGGGAGGAGAGAGGGCGGGAGATGTGAAAAACTAACCACAGCAAAGTCTGGAGTTAAAACAATATTGTTAGGGCATAAATCATTTGACCGTTGGGGTGACGAAGGGAACGGGGAAGCTAGGGGAGGAGGGTGAGGCGGAGACGAGAAAGGACCGTGGGTAGAAATAATTCTTTTTGGGTTTTTTTTTTTTTTTTTTTTTTTTTTGTTTGTTGAAACAGACAAAGGGTTACAATGAACCAGAGAGATAAGATCGGCCATCATCATCATCATCATCATCATCATCATCATCATCATCATCATCAGCAGCAGCAGCAGCAGCATCAACATCATCACCACCACCACTACGATTTGTTGTGTGTATTATGGTACATACAGAATCACACATAAAGAATACAGGCAGACAGACAGACAGACAGACATACAGACAGACAGATAGATTGACAAGCAGACGGACAGATAGAAAAGAAAAAAAAAAGAATAGCAAGCAATTGCTAATGTCCGTTTCACGCTATAGAACCCGGGATCAACTCCGGCCCCATGCAGCCGTACTCTGGAAAAAAAAAAAAAAAAAAACATGTTTGAAAATTTGGCCAGAAAACTCGTCCTCCAAATATCGATCGATTTAAATGACCCTCATCAAAAAAAAAACAAAAAAAAAAAAAAAAAAAAAAACGTTTATAGTCTAGTTATTAATACAGATTAGTGAGAATTACTCATAAACATGGATGGCACAAAAAAAACAACTAAAAAAACACAGTAACAGTGGCCTGAGTGACGTCAACTTCGTTCTAGCTATAGATGATTGAAAGTCGCACAGACAGACAGACAGACAGACAGACAGGCGGACAGACAGACATTCAGACAGACAGACAGACAGACAAACATATTGAGAGACAATAGTGAGATGTTTTGTAGTGTGAAGAAGTGCAAAAAGTAGTTCGGGTTGTGACCCCATTATTTACACACAGAAAAAGAGAAGGAAAAAAAATAAGCATGGCGGGTAATTAATCTCAGAATTGCTATAGATTTAAGTCTGGGCATAGACATGTATGTGTGATGTATGTGTCATGTGTGCTTGTGTAAATATATATATATATATATATATATATATATATATATATATATATATATATTATGTACACACCACACACACACAAATAATATATATATATATATATATATATATGTATAAATATATTATATAAATATGTGTGTGTGTGTGTGTGTGTGTGTATGATGTGTGTGTGTATTTATGTATGAACGTGTCTGTTTTTGTGTGATAAAGACATCTTTTATAAAATCGTTTAAGCAGAATGGCCGCCAAATTGGGATTTTTCTTAAATGTTTAAGGTGGTGTAATGATGATGATGATGATGATGATGTGATGATGGTGATGATGATGATGACGATGATGATGATGATGATGATGGTGGTGGGGTTTTGGTGGTGGTGATGATGACGACGACGACGATGATGATGATGATGAGATGATGATGATGATGATGATGATGATGATGATGATGATGATGATGATGATGATGATGATGATGATGATGATGATGATGATGGTGGTGGTGGTGGTGGTGATGACGATGATGATGATGATGATGATGATGATGATGATGATGATGATGATGATGATGATGATGATGATGATGATGATGATGATGATGATGATGATGATGGTGGTGGAGGTGACGACGATGATGATGATGATGATGATGGTGATGGTGAGGATGATGATGATGATGATGGCGGTGGTTGTGGCGGGTTGTGTGTTAATTTTGTGGGATCGAGTCCAACCGATAGCTCAATGGTCTGGATTCAAACTAGTATGCGCGCTATGGCTCTCGTTACCAGCTGCACCACTCAACCTATATCACAAACTTCTCAGGTTTAATCTAGGGGAGATCAAGAATTGCCTTAGGATCCCTTATAACTTAATTGTATTAATAACAAGTGAGTCAAGACAATAGTAACGCCCAAATGCAATAATAACAATTCTATACATAAAGTTTAATTAAATTGTTACAGGAAAAGATAGCAAGAATAAGTATTTATTTAATATCAGGAAGAATAGCTCTAATTGAGTGGATTTAATTTATTATTTAGTTATCTATTGTTTTATTAATCGATCCATTTATGATTGATTGATTAAGTTAGTATTAATCATTTCTGTCCGTGGAAAATACATTTGAAAATGGTAGAAGCCCGTTTGGCTTATCTTTATCCCGCCGGCTTGCTTGACTGAGGCAAATGTATCAGCTAGTTCCAGGGTTGGCGCCTGCTTTGCAGAGTTTTCTGGACATCACAACAGTGTGTTGTAGTTAGGCTGACATCAGGGTTTTACCGCTGTTCAAGGACTGGGATGCAGGGATTCGACACAACTGGGTGCCCCAACGACACGGAAAAGGACCAGGAAAATGGCCAGGACCTTCAATTTGAGAGTTAAAACAACAAGGTCTTAGAGCCAATCGAGTTTGTCTTTCGCCACCGAATCGTCCTTGAGCGACACATCATAATAGCCTTTATTTGCCGACAAATTCAAGGAGATGCAGTAACTCCATGATAATGGTAGTTAGTATATGTTTTAAACATCAACTGACAGTCGAGCTATCTTACATGATGAGAATTTAACAGGGTTGTGTCCCTGGTATTTCTTTATTTATTTTTATTAATTATAATTGAGGTTATGATGTGTGGCCAGCGATTGGCGGTGGGGTACAGACATTCAAGCAATATACATATTGAATATAAAATGAGATAATAACATAGATCAACAACAACTGTTAACTATAAAATAAGATACATATAGATATAGTTTTGTACAGGTATTCCAACTTACGAACATCCATGGAATAGCACAATTAAAATATATACACGAACTATAATATTAATAATAGATAGATTAAATTGAATTCACAGTAATATCTCGTTCCACTTTGAATGTTAACCAATAATTCATTTTACCTCCAGCCGAGATAGACAAACTTTTACAAGTTTGAAAATGGAGAGATAGCTCTTTTCTCTTGGGCTTCTTAGCGTGTGTGTGATTAGATTCAGATATGAATTTGGTTTTGTGAAGTGAAAATAGCCAATCAGAAGAATGTTCCTGTTTTAGATAGCCAATGATATCCAGATGCTTTGGTAAGAAAGAATAACGGAGAATTACCGGACAGACTAGGACAGTGATTGCAATTTAGCTACTCTTGAACGAGACAAGACCTCAGGGCATACGCACATTGGCGTCTTGTTTGGAAAATGTAATTAGCAGGAGGCATGAATACAATAGGCAGACAATTTGAACAGGTAAATAAGCCTTAAGCTGAAAGTGAGTGTTCCGTTATACAATGGAAATGTTTCCCACCTAACGACCAAAATTTCCGTTAGAAAGATTTGGGCCTTTATTGGAGAAAGGCTGTCCATGTTTTGATTATCTTACTGGAGGAGTTAATCAATTATATGTCTCGTCCACTAGGTTTGAAGTGGTTTTAAAAGAGACGATGACGAATGATAAAGAAATCACGCAGTGAAAGAAAATCGCTCGTCACAGTGATGATGATGATGATGATGATGATGATGATGATGATGATGGTGATGGTGGTGATGATGATGATGATGATGATGATGATGATGATAATGATGATGATGATGATGATGATGATAATGATGATGGTTATGATGATACTCCAACCATCCAGGAACACTCAAGGTACGATTCTCAAATTGATAAATTAGGAAGCAGACACTGGTTTAACATAAACATCTGAACAAGTGTGTATGAAGCAGTGCTTTCGGATCGGAAGGTCCTGGGTTTGAGCCTCGCTCAACACATAGTTGAATCCTTGCAAAAGGCTCTTTACTCACATTCTCTCACGTGTAAAACGAGTACCTTGCCGTTAACAGCGTTGTCTCTGTCGGAAAAAAAATATTGTTATTTCGCCTAACAGGCGTCATGTATCGTTCTACATGTTACGTGTGGCTGTTGATCAGGTCCTCGTTGTAAAGCGCTTTGATCACGTTTAGAGGATATTGCGCTTTATAGATAGTATGCGCTTGTCTCAGAAGCTCACAACATTGCCATCCGGAAGTATAACGGACTAATACACAAAAATATGTGTAACCTTGAACGTTTATAGTCTGGTTAATACAGTTTAGTTAGAATTACTCATAAACGCGGATGGCAAAATACAATAACAAAGACCTGAGTGACATCATCTTCGTTCTATCTATAAAAGCTCAAGTTTTTTTTTGTGTTTGTGTGTGTGGTTTTTTTTTTTACTCGGACTACCAATGAAATACGAGTAAAATATTTGTTTACAACTGCTTTCGTGGTAATATCTGTAAGACTTGTCACGTTAGATTATTATCGGACCTTAGCTTGAAAGGGTTAAAGACGAGTCGTGGTCACGTGACGGCCACAGACTGATAAATTTTTACACGTCAACGGCTTTTTTTACGATAGTGTTTTGTCGGACACGGCCTGCGAGTCACGTGATTTATAGGCTAGTCTTTAATTTGGTTTGTGGAGAAGGTGTTGGGTGATGGGAGGGCGGGGTGAGGGTGAGAGAAAGATGGAGGAGGGGGAGGGAGGGAGGAGGGTGGTTGTGGGTTGTGGGTTGGGGTGGGGGGGGGTGGTAGGGGTTAAAACAGTTTGGGAGTTTGGGAGGGGGAATGGTGGGGGGTGTGTGTCTGGGGGGGGGGGGGGGGGGGGGGGGAATAGGATGAGAAGAGTGGTGGTGATGAGAGCAGTGTTTTGTTATAATTTGAGACGTCGTAAGTTAGTTTGAAGAAGGATGGGGAAGGGGAGGGGCAAAGGGGGGCGGGGGGGGGGGGGTAGGAGGGGGCAATAATATGACAAAAGAGAATGTACGATCTTTGGAAACTTGCATTATGAGTGGTGGTGATGATGATCGTTGGTTTTTGTATTGGCTTTGTATTTCATTATAGATTATATAGATTATTATCATTATATATTATTATTATTATTATTATTATTATTATTATTATTATTATTATTATTATTATTATTATTATTATTATTATTATTATGATTATTATTATATTATTATCAGTATTGTTATTATTACTATTATTATCATTATTATTATTATTATTATTATTATTATTATTATTATTATTATTATTATTATTATTATTATTATTATTATTATTATTATTATTATTATTATTTTATTATTATTATTATTAATTACCAATCATTATTCTCACCATCATAATTATTATTATTATTATTATTATTATTATTTATTATATTATTATTATTATTATTATTATTATTATTATTATTATTATTATTATTATTATTATTATTATCAATTACCAATCATTATTCTCACCATCATCATTATTATTTTTATTATTATTATCAATCATTATTATCATCATTATTATAACTGTAATATTACGATTATCAGAAATCAAAATATTTGAACCAGCAAAATGGGTCGTTATCTCATGTTTATTCATCCTAATGCCCTTATCTTTATATTTTCAATTGTTAAAGACCACATGGAATAAACACATTTAATTATCACAAAATAAAACTCAAATATGCACATTTATAATTTGTCCCATAACAGACTGCTTATCACCATGATCTATGCATTCATAATTTTGTATTATTTCCCCCAGACTGGTTATAAGCTGAATTGGCAAACGATTAATAATAATAATAATAATAATAATAATAATAATAAAATAATAATAATAATAATAATAATAATAATAATAATAATAATAATATAATAATAATAATAATGTTTATAGAGACAATAATTTTTATTTTTAAAGAACGAGAAAAAAATCCAAGAAAATGGCGAAATAAATGCTCTTGCTTTTTGTGCAATAAACAGGAAAAAAAAAACAACAACTTAACATAACAATTCTGAATTAATGGTAATTTTTTTTTCGCAATGATAATTATTAATCTTTGACCTTTAGTCCAAACCAAGTCGGCATTTGATTGGATCACGTGATCAATGTCTGACGGATGCCTATCAATTCATTACCATTCATCTATACAAGATTATCGTTGCTGATTAAGGCCCCATCTACCGCAGACATTGTTCACCCTTTGGACGCCATCAAAGATTCATTGCGACACCGTTGCTTATCTCGTCCCTTCTGGGATTGTGACGGTGGGGTAGGGGTGGGGGTGGGGGTGGCTTTGACGTCATACCCACGTGGTTGATAAGACTGCGATAGTTATATATATATATATATATATATATATATATATATATATATATATATATATATATATATATAGTATTATATATAGTATGCGCTTGGCTAAGAAGCTCATAACATTGCCATCGGAAGTATAACGGACCAACACACAAAACTGTGTGTATCCATGAACGTTTATAGTCAGGCTAATACAGTTCAGTGAGCATTACTCATAAACGTGGATGGCAAAAATACAATATCAAAGACCCGAGTGACGTCATCTTCGAACTATCTATATATATATATATATATATATATATATATTTAACTATTCTCACATCGTTCTGTTACATTCTCCAACAACGTTGTTACATCCTGTTGGAATCTTCAGGGTTCCAGCTAACTCCCCTCAAACATATATATATATATATATATATATATATATATATATATATATATATATATATATATAAACGTTATATTCTCAGCGGTACGGCCTTAGCTTCGTATCCGAAAGATACCGAGTTCGAATACCTACCGTACTGTGTGGCCTTGAGCAAGTCATCTCGCCCCAGCTCACTTTGCGGCGCTGCACTGCGGCTGACGCCTGGGTTATTCCAGTATTTGCTTGGAATAATAAACTCTAAAGACAAAGTTCTACTATGGGATGATTAAAGGGAATTATAGTTTGGTTTTTACATTTATAGGCAAATTACCCCACTTGACGTAGATCTGAATGAGTACCTGGCTACAATCTGTTTCTGTTATTGTAAGAGCGTTAGTACAAAGTGGACGCTTCACATGCACAGGCGACTTGTGTATCCTTTGAAATGGAAATAATATGATTCTAAGTGGCCTGCTGGAGAACTATCTGGAACATTGTGAAGCGCATTGAGCATGGTTATTCCACGGAAATGCGCTAGGCGCTTTGTAAATGTTCATATTTTATTTCATGTTTTTAAAATGTCTACTTCCCCATTAAACTATCTTTTTTTCTGTTTTACTTTATTCTATTAATTTTTTTTTTTTTTTTTTTTTTTGTGGGGGGGGGGGGGGGTTGGTCGAGTGAATATGGCATCCTGGATGAGCTTTTTCTCTTCGTCTCTCTCTCTCGATCTCTCTCTCTCTCTCTCTCTCCCTCTCCTCTCTCTCTCCTTCCTGCTTAATCTCTCTCACGATTCCTCTCGTCCTCTCTTCTGTCTTCCCTCTCGCTTTCCTCTCTCTTCTCCATTCTCTCGTCTCCTCTTCATTCTCTCTCGTCTCTCTTCTCCTCTCTCTTCCTCCCTCTCCATCACCTCCTGTAATGTTCTTTTTATTTCATGTTTTTAAGTCTCTCCCCATAACTACTTTTTTCTTTTACTCTTCTATAATTTTTTTCTTTTTTTTTTGTCGATGATATGCATCCTGATCTTTCTCTCTCTTCTCTCTCCTCTCTCTCTCTCTCTCTCTCTCTCTCTCTCTCTCTCTCCTCTCTTTAACCCTCTCCTCAATCACTCTCTCCTCTCTCTGCTTCCCACCCGCTTATCCATCTATATCTCTCCATCTCTCTCCCTCACTCTTTCAGTTACTATCTCCCCCCCCCCCCTACCACCCCCCCACCCACCACCCCCCACCCCCACCCTTTTTTTCCTCTCGTTCTCTCCCTGTCTCTGTCAATATTCCACGGGCGCGGCACACACACACACACCCACCACACACACACACACACACACACACAAAACACATATTCCACATTTCACCCTCCATAAATTTGATGACCAACGGACAGCCATAAAACTCACCACCACCACTGCCGTACTCTGGAAAAAAAAAACCTGTATTTTAAAATTTGGCCAGAAAACTCGTCCTTCAAATATCGATCGATTTCAATGATCCCCATCTTGGCAAAATACCCTCAAACATGGGACATCGCCGAAATCCCAGGTTTGAGAGTTTTTGCCAAGATGAGGGTCATTTAAATCGATGGATATTTGAAGGAAGAGTTTTCTGGCCAAATTTTAAAATATGTTTTATTTTCCAGAGTACGGCAGGACGGCCATTCATTGTCGGATTAAAACAAAGTCTTGTAAAACATCTCTGTGACTGGCTCAATGATGCCAGATATATTATTTCCGGTTTTTAAGACCCCCCCCCCCTCCCACCCTCCCCCATGTCCCATCCCAAGTACGCGCTGACTCTTCCCCATCCAATTGGATTCAATAGTCTGATGTCACGTCGCCCAGCAAAGGCGGCCATCGTGGTTCTAAACAAAGAAAATCTGTACTTTTTATTCTTCATGCTGGCTAGAACTTTTCATATGTCTTGTGATCAGATGTGTAAAAGTCAAAACATGATCAGATTTATAATGTTGTTTTTTTTTTTTTTCCCTCTGGATACGTTTTTATGCTCGTCGGAGAAATATTTCATAAGGGCGTCCGCCATTGTTCCGATAGTTCAGAGCCAGTTACTAAGTTACCATGCGTCATTACGAGGGAAGTGACGTTACGACTGTTGAAGCGCATTCACCCCCTACCCCTACCACTGTACGCACCTACCCCAAGCACCCTCAATATATACTATAGATAGTTCGAAGTTGACGTCGTCACTCAGGTCTTTGTTATTGTCTTTTGCCATCCGCGTTTATGAATAATTCTCATTAAACTGTATTTACCAGACTATAAACGTTTAAGGTTAGATTCACATAGTTTTGAAGGTTGGTCCGTTCTACTTCCGGATGGCAATGTTGTGAGCTTCTTAACCAAGCGCATACTGTCTATAATAACAGAACTGCCAACTTGAAAATTAAAAAAATTCGTAGTTTCCAAGGGAAAAAAAAGGATAAAGTCACTATAAATTTTAAAAAATTGAGCTTTATATAGCGCAATATCCACTAAATGTTCTCAAAGAGCTTTAAATAGCATAGGAAATAAATAATGCGGCTTCAGTAAGATTTTAAAAATGCTCCTATGTCCTAAATATAGTTTCTAAGCATTAAACGTTTCTTTAAAACAAGATTTATTGAGTCAAAAAGGCAAATGTGGTTTTCTAGGTGGAGCCGAAAATTTGTATTTCTACGAATCTTTCGTGGTATTAGGTAGATTTGCTCTAATCTATCTAGAAATTCTCTAAGAAAAGCATTTCTGTTTTCTTTTCTCTCTCTCTCTCTCTCTCCTCTCTCTTCTCTCTCTCTCTCTCTCTCTCTCTTCTTTCTTTCTGTCTTCTCTCTCACTCACACTGTCTCCCTCTCTCTTTCTCTCTCTCTCTCTTTCTTTCTGTCTCTCTCTCTCTCTCACTCACTCTGTCTCCCTCTCTTTCTCTCTCTCTCTCTCTTTCTTTCTTCGTCTCTCTCTCTCTCTCTCTCTCACACTGTGTCTCTCTCACTTTCTCTCTCTCTCTCTCTCTCTCCTCTCTCTCTCTCTATCTATCTATCTATCTATCTATCTATCTATCTATCAATCAATCTCTTTCCACACATACACACACGTACACAACACGTAAACACACAAACACACATACGCACACACACACACACACACTCACACACACACACACTCACTCACCCTTTCAAGAATATCTTTTTCTCCCAATCATTTTTTTTTTTTTTTTTGGTTGATTTCCGGTTGAGTTAAAATTGACCAATGAGAGAAGAGGAAATAATGTTTAGTGTTTTATGGGACACCCGGCACGTCTGAAGACTAATGGGACCCATTTGGAATAACTTTTGTTTTGTTTTTCCCCATTTTGATCAGTCCAGCATTGATGATATATTGTGTTCTGGTCACGTGAGCAATGGACACGGGCGTCAGGAATCAAATGAGAACGTTATTATAGTCGTTAACGACCCAAGCAAAACAAAGAATAGAAAAGTAGTCCCCCGGAAGCCATTGGGCCGATGGAGCCGGAGTTCATACCGGTTTCTCTAGCGTTAAACCAAACAATAGCAATTGCTTGCTACCCTTTGGATAGGAATCTAGGTTATCGCAAAATTATTTCCGCCAGATCTAACAGACTCAGCTACCCAATCAATGCTGGGTGGACAGGGGGTGGGGATGGGGGGGGGGGGGCAGAAAAAAATCTCGTCTGCACCCGGGATTGATCTTGGTACCTTTGCGTATGACGCGAGTGCTCTACCAACTGAGTTATTGAGACCCCCGAAGAATAAAAAGACGACAACAACAAAAAAAAAAAAAAAAAAAAAGAAGAAGAAGAAAAAAAATAAAAACAGTAACAAAGACCTGCGTGACGTCAACTTCATTCTATCTATAGATAGTATGTGCTTGGCCAAGAAGCTCATAACATTTACATCTGGAAGTGTAACGGACCAACACACAAAACTCTGTGTAACTTTAAACGTTTATAGTCTGGTTAATATAGTTTAGTGAGAATTATTCACAAACATAGATGGCAAACAACAAAGGCGTATGTGACTTCAACTTCATTCTATCTATAGTGGTATGACACTCGCCTTCAGACTGGTAGGTTACTGGTTCCAGTCCAGTTGTGAGCGAGTTGAGTCTTGGGAAAAGGCTTGTAAGTCCCATTGCTTCACTGTCCTCAGGCGTAGAATAGTCATCTGGCCGCTTGCAACGACGTGTCTGTCAAAATAAAAAAATATTTAAAAATTAGAATATCGCCTTACAGGGGTCTCTCTCTCTCTCTTTCTCTCTCTCTCTCTCTCTCTCTCTCTCTCTCTCTCTCTCTGTCTCTATCTCTCTCTCTCTATCTATCTATCTATCTATCTATCTATCTATCTATCTATCTATCTGTGTCTCTCTCTCTGGCTCTCTCTGTCTCTCTCTCTCTCTCTCTCTTTCTCTCTCTCTCTCTCTCTATCTCTCTCTCTCTCTATCTATCTATCTATCTATCTGTGTCTCTCTCTCTGTCTCTCTCTGTCTCTCTCTGTCTCTCTCTCTCTCTCTCTCTGCCTCTCTCTCTCTCTTTCTCTCTCTCTCCCCTCTCTCTCTATCTCTATCTCTATATCTCTATCTCTCTATCTCTACCTGTTTACCATACGTACACACACGTACACAACGCGTACACACACACATATATGCAAAGTGATTCTAGTGGTTAGAGACCCTTGTATAGCGCTGTAACCACGTTCAGCGGGTATTACCGTGACCTTCGTGAAGTTATGGCCTGATACTGACCAAAAAATGACGTCAAAATGCCAGTCTTTTGCCACAAAAGAAAACAAATTGTGAGTTGTATTCAATAGTTCAACCAATGAAATAACTTGTTTCCATGAGCTCTACTAACGACAACTCACTAGGCGGTGCAAAAACCAAATAATGACGTCAAACTGCCAGTCCTTTTGGATTTCAGTATCAGGCTATAACATAACGATGGCTACGGTATTACCCTGCATACAGTCTTAAGAAAAGTCAATGTATGTAAAATTGCCATGACTACAAACTTACAGACCTCGCACACTATGTGCTGCTATGTGGTCTTGTGGTATGACACTCGCTTTCGGATCGGAAGGTCCCGGGTTCGAGCCTCGCGCTCAGCGCATAGTTGAGTCCTTGGAAAGGCTTTTTACTCACATTCTCTCACCGAACTCAGGTGTAAAATGAGTACCTGGCCGTTAACAGCGTTGTCTTTGTCCGAAAAATTGTAATATCGCCTATACATCCGTCCTACATCTTAAATGTTGCTGTTGACCAGGGACCCCTTGTAAGCGCTTTGAGCACATTTAGTGGATAATGCGCTATATAAAGCTCAATTAAAAAAAACAACAATATTTTTACCTACTAAACACCTACACACCTATAACATACAATGATATAGAAAGCATGAGTAAAATGACACACAATGATTGAAGTACATAGTAACCAATAAGGAGAATATGAAATATTAATCACACGATTAGAAGTAAAATCAATAGGAATTTAGATGGCGTGTGTGTGAGTGTGTGTGTGTGTGTGTGTGTGTGTGGGTTGGTGTGGGTGTGTAGGTTTGGGTGTGTGTGTGAGTGTTGGTGTGTGAGTGTAGGTGTGTAGGTTTGGGTGTGTGTGTGGGTGTGGGTGTGTAGGTTTGGGTGTGTGTGGGTTTGGGTGTGTTTGGGGGTGTGGGTATGTAGGTTTGGGTGTGTGTGTGGGTGTGGGTGTGTAGGTTTGGGTGTGTGTGTGGGTGTGGGTGTGTGTGGGGGGGGGGTGTTTTGTGAGTGTGTGTGTGAAATCGAGAGAGAGAGAGAGAGAGAGAGAGAGAGAGAGAGAGAGAGAGAGAGATGTGTATACTGTTTTGGCTTTCGACTTTCGGGTATCTTTGCATGTTATGTGTGAGTGCATAATATCTGAATTTGCATGTTTGTGTGTATGTGAGTGTTTGTATGTGTGTGCTTACGCGTGTGTGTGTGTGTGTGTGTGTGAGTGTGTGTGTGTGTGTATAGCTGTGGGACTACATATATAATTTTGTGTGTTTTAGCGGATATGGTAAAGTGAGGGATTGTTAACATGTGTATAATAAAGTGTGTGTGTGTATGTGTGTGTGTGTGTGTTTCAGTGAGTGTATATGTATGATGTAAAGATATTTCATGAATAAATATTCTTTTTAAACAGACAACTAAATAATGAATAAATAGATAATCAAATAAATAAATAAATAAATAAATACATAAACAGATAAATAAATCATTATATAAATCTTATTCACCCAAAAGGAAATGAGTTTTAC
The DNA here is from genome assembly GCF_034508935.2 of Berghia stephanieae. NCBI lineage: Eukaryota > Metazoa > Mollusca > Gastropoda > Nudibranchia > Aeolidiidae > Berghia > Berghia stephanieae. The sequence continues at coordinate 9,354,945 of NC_088371.1, forward strand.
AAGCCTGAATAAGACAGAGAAGTCGTGACGTCACACCTTCTATTTTTCCGGTTCCAAAATTCTTGGAAGTGTGTACGTAACCAGTCATACGGGGGACTAAAAATGAAAAAATTACATATCAAATCATAAGGTGACATAACAAGTGCGGCTATAATAATGTGATCTTAATCGAGCTTTATAATTGAGCTTTATATAGGGCAATATCCACTAAATGTGCTCAAAGCACTTTACAAGTGGTCCCTAGTCAACAGCAACATTTGACATGTAGGACGGGACATGACGTTTGTTAGGCGATATTACAATTTTTCGGACAAAGACAACGCTGTTAACGGCCAGGTACTCATTTTACACCTGAGTACGATGAGAGAATGTGAGTAAAGGGCCTTTTCCAATGACTCAACTCTGCGCCGAGCGCGAGGCTAGAACCCAGGACCTTCCGATCCGAAAGCGAGTGTCAAACCACTAGACCATATAGCCCCCTGTCCACATCTTGTGGTATGACACTCGATTTCGGATCTGAAGGTCCTGGATTCGAGCCTCGTTCTGTGCATAGTTGAGTCCTTGGAAAAGGCTCTTTCCTCACATTCTCTCACCGTCCTCTGGCCGTTAACAGCGTTGTCTCTGTCCGGAAAAAAATTGTCATATCGCCTAACAGGCATCATGTCCCGTCCTACGACATGTTAAACGTTGCTGTTGGCCAGGGACCCCTTGTAAAGCGCTTTGGGCTCGTTTAGTGGATATTGCGCTAAATAAAAGCTCAATTTTTAGAAATGGGTTTTACAAGCCTGAATAGGTCAGAGAAGTCGTGACGTCACACCTATCTTTCCGGTTCCAAAATTCTTGGAAATGTGTAATGTAACCGGTCCTTCGGAGGACTAATAATGAATAGGTTATAATATGCTGAATCAGAAGGTGACATAACTATTTCAGTAGCTGGATGTATAGGCATATTCTTAGAATTACATTGACGTTAAAGAGCGAGGATGGAATATGATCTTTATCGAATACCGGCCTCAATTTATACGCTTCTACAGTCGTAACGTCACTTCCCTCGTAATGACGCATGGTTAACTTAGTAAACTGGCTCTAAACTATTGGAACAATGGCGGACGCCCATATGAAATATTTCTCTGGCGAGCATAAAAGCGTATCCAGAGGAAAAAAAAACAAAAACAATATAAATCTGATCATGTTTTGACTTTTACACATTCTGATCACAAGACATATGAAAAGTTCTAGCCAGCATGAAGAAAAAAAGTACAGATTTTCTTTGTTTAGAACCACGATGGCGGCCGTTGCTGGGCGACATGACATCAAACTATTGAATCCAATTAAGACCAGAAAATAAGATGTAATCAATCTGAAACTCCGGGTGGTCCCGATGGCTCAGTTGGTAAAGCACTCGCTTCACCCGCAAAGGGACCGGGTGAAGACGATGTATTTTCTTACCCCCCCCCCCTCCCCCCCCCCCAACCCCACCTACTGTCCACCCAGAAGTGATTGGGTAGCTGGGTCTGTTAGATATGGGGGGAGGGGGGGGGAGTACTTTGCGATAGACTAGTGTCCTATCCAAAGGGTAGCAAGCAATTGTTATTATCAATTTCACGCGATAGAGACAGGGATAAACTCCGTTTCCATGGGCCGAATGGCTCTTAATAAGGACTTTCTTTTTCTTTTTCTTTTTTTTACTCTGGCTGTTTTTTTTTGTTTGTTTTGTGTTCAGAGCCATCATGAGGCCCATAGAGCCGGAGTTTATCCCGGTTTCTATCGCGTGAAACGGACAATAGCAATTGTTTGCTATCCTTAGGATAGGACGCTAGTCTATCACAAAGTACTCTCCGTCAGATCTATCAGGCCCAGCTACCCAATCACTGCTGAGTAGACAGGGGGGTTCGGAAGAACAAAAACTCGACTGCACCCGGGGTCGATCACGGTCGCTTTGCGTGTAAAACGAGTGCTCTACCAACTGAGTTATCGTGGCCCCCCGATTAACAGGCATGATCTATTTTACATTTCCCATGTGCTCGAGGTCATTTGTCACATTGGAATATGTGCTCAAAGTGACCTACATAGTGACAAGTATTCACAGTTTTTTAAACATCTAACATCACGATTGGTCATTTCATAAACAAAGCAGCGTATTTACATTTCTGAAGAAATATCCAATCGTTGGACAGTAACAAATCATGTGAATGACGACTTGGTTGGACGAAAACAAGAATATAGATAGTATGCAGATGACGTCACTCAGGCCTTTGTTATTGTTTTTGCCATCCGCGTTTGTGAGTTGTTCTCACTAAACTGTATTAACCAGACTATAAAAGTTCATGGTTACACAGAGTTTGTGTGTTGGTCCGTTATACTTCCGGATGGCAATGTTGTGAACTCCTTGGCCAAGCGCATTCTATCTATAGATAGTTCGAAGATGACGTCACTCAGGCCTTTGTTATTGTTTTTCCATCCGCGTTTGTGAGTTGTTCTCACTAAACTGTATTAACCAGACTATATAAGTTCATGGTTACACAGAGTTTGTGTGTTGGTCCGTTATACTTCCGGATGGCAATGTTGTGAACTCCTTGGCCAAGCGCATTCTATCTTTTGATCGCTCCCATTACACAAAGTATTTGTATTCACTATCCCAGAAAACTGGTTTCGTTTTTCCATCAGTGATATTGAAACCATTTTTATTTTTACGTCACACTTTTGTTTTCTAAACCGTTATACACACACACACACACACACACACACACACACACACACACACACACACATATATATATATATATATATATATATATATATATATATATATATATATATATATAAATGTAAATTTTCACTCACATTATTCTTGCCAAGACGATTCGTTTCAGTGGTCCCACCTCATCAGTCGGCATAATCCATTTGTAAGAAATGTCCGTAGAAGACTCCAAACCAACGTTGTTTCGCTGCCTTGTGGTGACTAGTTTTGATGTGTAGTGTGATGTGCTCTCGTGTTTATATTATGAGTGTCTGTGTGTATGTGTGTGTGTGTGTATGTGTGTGTGTGCGTGTAGGTGTGTTGTGTGTACATGTGTGTATGATATTGTAGTGGAATGTGGTGCGGTGGGGGGGGGGAGAGAAGAGGGGGAGGGAGGGTATAATGGGGTCGGGAAGGGGGGAAAAAAGGGGGGGGGAAGGAAGGGGGGGGGAGGAAAGGGGGGGGGGTGGAAGGTTATTTGGCCTTTTTTTCGTTTTGAGCTTGAATTTGTTAGGGTGTCTGCACATTGTCATCAGTTCGATCTTTGTTTAAGGTGATATTGTTTCTGTGGTTGTGTAGTAAAATCTCCAGTTTCTCTGTCAGGCATAAATTGCATTTT
>NC_088371.1:9358403-9378403 GCF_034508935.2 Berghia stephanieae
TTTTCCCCCTTTTAATACCCCGATTAATACCGTTTTGAGGTGGGGGTCACAATTAAATATGACACTGGTGATACCGATATCTATCTTGAATACAAGTGAAAAAAAACAGAGCGCAAAACACTTGAGATTATTAGCGACATCAATAAGACTCAAATCACAGTGACGTAAAAGGGGCCCTTTACTAACAGAACATTTAAACAAAATGCGAGAAATAAAGCTGTTAGGTGTTTTTATTATTTAATAAAATTTTATTATTATATATTATATTTATATTATATATTATATCGACAGGTGCAACGTTTTTAAACCCCTGGTACTCTTTTTTCATTTTAAGTAAGGGTGGGGAAAATGTGAGAAAAGTAGAAATAAGTATAAAAAAATTTTGTTTTTTTTTCTTTTTGAGGAAAATTTTTTTTAAATATCAAGCCGATCCCCATGAAAAAAAATGTTTTTGAATTTTAAACCCTTTCAAAAATAAACAAGTTTTTCGTTTCAAAGGTGTCATTTATTTGGGCCCCGCAAAAGAGGAAAAAACCGAAATATGGGAGTTTTTTTTGGGAATTTTTTTTTTTACCTTTGGTGTATCTTGCGTAATAGGGGATTAAAGTTTGAAATTAAAGAGAAAAATTAGGATGGTGTTTTGTTAAAATACGGGGAAAAATACTCGTCATTTCATATGAAATTTCAACCAAAAAGAAGAAAAGTTTAGTTTTACCCTTGTCAGCGACAAAACCTCACACCGGTTGTTTTAGAAATATTTTTCTCAAGGTAAAAAAATTTTTTTTAAGGTCTTCTGGGAAACGCAGGTTTTGTCGTTGGTTAATTTAAATGACCCTTTTTCTCTGTGGCCAACTTCATCTATTCTCGATAAAAAAGCGTGTAAAATTTAATTTTTTTAAATAGCATTCGAAACGGCCGTCCATATTTTTACGCGAATTCGGGCACTTCGTGGCGAAAAAGGGCCCAAAGATTTGGCGGGGAAAGTCATTGCTAGAGTTTTAAAGGGCCCTTTTCAGGGGCTCCGTTCAGAGCGGGACTGAACTAGACTTTCCGATCAGAGATGGTGAGTGTCATAGCCACACTATGATGATATATGCCAAACAGCCGAATTAACTCGTAGTGAAAGGGAATATACTCACGCCCCCTTAACGTGATTCGGACAGTCCGAGCTGTTATTGTCCAGTAAATTATGGCAGTAATAGGGATATGTGCGTCATTGTGGTCAGTGTGCGGCTATGTGGTTAGTGGTATGAAAACTCACTTTCAGATCGGATGGTCTGGGTTCGAGCCTCGCGCTCGGCGCATAGTTGAGTCCTTGGAAAAGGCTCTTTATCACATTTCTCACAGTTACTATGTGTAAAATGAGTACCTGGCCGTTAACAGCGTTGTCTTTGTCGAAAAATTGTAATATCGCCTAACAGGCGTCATGTCCGTCCTACATGTTAAATGTTGCTGTTAACCAGGGACCCATCGTTAAAGCGCTTTGAGCACGTTTAGTGGATATTGCGTATTATAAAAGCTCAAGTTTTTTTTAAGCGCTTAGAGTCTGGTGTCTCGGAGTTATAGCGGTATATAAGTTTTCGCATTATTATTATTATTATTATTATTATTATTATTATTATTATTATTATTATTATTATTATTATTATTATTATTATTATTATTATTATTATTAAAGCGCTTTGAGCATATTTAGTGGATATTGCGCTATATAAAGCTCAATTTTTAGGATCCCGATAACTACGCACGCAAAGGGATAGAGATCAACTCCAGGTGAAGTCGAGGTGGGTTTTATTTTTAATTTTTCAGATCCTCCCACCTCACCCCATCCGCCCTGTCCACCCAGCAATGGTTGGGTAGCTGTTTTATTAGATCTGGCGGAAAGTACTTCGCGATAGACTTGCGTCCCCTCCAAAAGATAGCAAGGTATTGCTATTCCACCGTTTCACGCTGTAGAAACCGGGATAAACTCCGGCTCCACGGGATTATTATTTTTGGCTCTGAAAAGCTACGTTTGGAGGTGATTGTTAAACTGAACGAACGACATAAATATTGATATTCTTGGTATGCGTTTATAAAAATTCTCACCAGTTCTACCCGCCACATCAATCGCACCAACACAATACTTTAACGTTCATACTGCCGTACTCTAGAGAAACGCCATATTTAGAAATTTCGCCAGAAAACTCGTCCTTCAAATTAAAATCAATCGATTTTAATGACCCTTGTCTTAGAAAAACTTTCAAACCTGGGACTTCGCGAAGAGGGGGGGGGGTGGGGGGGAATTGCGCCGGGGGGGGGGGGAGACGACGAGAAATGACCGTGGATAGAAAACATTCTTTTTTATTTTATTTATTTATTTACTTGTTTATTTATTGATTTATTGAGATAGTCATTCATTTATTAACTAGTAATCCATCAATTTTCCTTATTAAACGGATACCCCCTATGCAGATTTAGAAAGATGGCTTCGTCATTAAAAAAGAAAAAAAGTAGAGCAAACAGTTGATTGAGGAAAGTTAGAATCTTCTTGGTGGGGGGAAGGGGGGGGGGCGGATAGCGGGGTGGGGGAGGGGGCAGGAAATAGGTGGGAGGGGTGGGAGGAGAGAGGGCGGGAGATGTGAAAAACTAACCACAGCAAAGTCTGGAGTTAAAACAATATTGTTAGGGCATAAATCATTTGACCGTTGGGGTGACGAAGGGAACGGGGAAGCTAGGGGAGGAGGGTGAGGGGGAGACGAGAAAGGACCGTGGGTAGAAATAATTCTTTTTGGGTTTTTTTTTTTTTTTTTGTTTGTTTGTTAAAACAGACAAAGGGTTACAATGAACCAGAGAGATAAGATCGGCCATCATCATCATCATCATCATCATCATCATCATCATCATCATCATCATCATCATCATCATCATCATCATCATCATCATCATCAGCAGCAGCAGCAGCAGCAGCATCAACATCATCACCACCACCACTACGATTTGTTGTGTGTATTATGGTACATACAGAATCACACATAAAGAATACAGGCAGACAGACAGACAGACAGACATACAGACAGACAGATAGATTGACAAGCAGACGGACAGATAGAAAAGAAAAAAAAAAGAATAGCAAGCAATTGCTAATGTCCGTTTCACGCTATAGAAACCGGGATCAACTCCGGCCCCATGCAGCCGTACTCTGGAAAAAAAACAACACATGTTTGACAATTTGGCCAGAAAACTCGTCCTCCAAATATCGATCGATTTAAATGACCCTCATCAAAAAAAAAAAAACTTTTATAGTCTAGTTATTAATACAGATTAGTGAGAATTACTCATAAACATGGATGGCACAAAAAAACAACTCAAACACAGTAACAGTGACCTGAGTGACGTCAACTTCGTTCTAGCTATAGATGATTGAAAGTCGCACAGACAGACAGACAGACAGACAGGCGGACAGACAGACATTCAGACAGACAGACAGACAGACAAACATATTGAGAGACAATAGTGAGATGTTTTGTAGTGTGAAGAAGTGCAAAAAGTAGTTCGGGTTGTGACCCCATTATTTACACACAGAAAAAGAGAAGAAAAAAAAAAATAAGCATGGCGGGGTAATTAATCTCAGAATTGCTATAGATTTAAGTCTGGGGCATAGACATGTATGTGTGATGTATGTGTCATGTGTGCTTGTGTAAATATATATATATATATATTATATATATATATATATATATATATATATATTATATTATGTACACACCACACACACACACAAATAATAATATATATATATATATTATATATATATGTATAAATATATTATTTTATATATATATATTGTGTGTGTGTGTGTGTGTGTGTCTGTGTGTGTGTATTTATGTATGTACGTGCCTGTTTTTGTGTGATAAAGACATCTTTTATAAAATCGTTTAAACAGAATGGCCGCCAAATTGGGATTTTTCTTAAATGTTTAAGGTGGTGTAATGATGATGATGATGATGATGATGATGATGATGATGATGATGTGATGATGGTGATGATGGTGATGATGATGATGATGATGATGTGATGATGGTGATGATGATGATGATGATGATGATGATGATGATGATGATGATGATGATGATGATGATGTGATGATGGTGATGATGATGATGATGATGTGATGATGGTGATGATGATGATGATGATGATGTGATGATGGTGATGATGATGATGATGATAATGATGATGGTGATGATGATGATGGTGATGATGATGATGATGATGATGATGGTTATGATGATGATGGTGATGATGATACTCCAACCATCCAGGAACACTCAATGTACGATTCTCAAATTGAGAAATTAGGAAGCAGTCACTGGTTTAACATAAACATCTGAAAAAGGGTGTATGAAACAATGCTTTCGGATCGGAAGGTCCTGGGTTTGAGCCTCGCTCGACACATAGTTGAATCCTTGCAAAAGGCTCTTTACTCACATTCTCTCATCGTGCTCAGGTGTAAAACGAGTACCTTGCCGTTAACAGCGTTGTCTCTGTCGGAAAAATATATCGTTATTTCGCCTAACAGGCGTCATGTATCGTTCTACATGTTACGTGTGGTTGTTGGTCAGGGCCCTGGGACCAACGATTTTCTTTTACTGCGTGATTTCTTTATCATTCGTCAGCGTCTCGTTTCAAAACCACTTCAAACCTAGTGGACGAGACATATATTTGATTAACACCTCCAGTAAGATAATCAAAACATGGACAGCCTTTCTCCAATAAAGCTCCAAATCTTTCTAACGGAAATTTTGGTCGTTAGGTGGGGAAACATTTCCATTGTATAGATAGAATGCGGTTGGCCATGGAGTTCACAACATTGCCATCCGGAAGTGTAACGGACCAACACACAAACTCTGTGTAACCATGAACTTTTATAGTCTGGTTAATACAGTTTAGTGAGAACAACTCACAAACGCGGATGGCAAAAGCAATAACAAAGGCCTGAGTGACGTCATCTGCATACTATCTATAACGGAACACTTTGGGGTGGGGGGGGGGGGCGTTGGGGTTAAAACAGTTTGGGAGTGAGGGAGGGGAAATGGTGGGGGTGTCGGGGGGGGGGGGAGGGGGGATAGGATGAGAAGAGTGGTAGTGATGAGAGCAGTGTTTTGTTATAATTTGAGACGTCGTAAGTTAGTTGGAAGAAGGATGGGGAAGGGTAGAGGCAAGGGGGGGGGGTAGGTGGGGGCAATAATATGACAAAAGAGAATGTACGATCTTTGGAAAGTGTGTGCATTTCACCTCAACAACCACCAAGCCCACAAAAAACTTAACATCAAGTGGAATGGCCAGACATTAGAGTACAACTACCACCCAGTGTACCTCGGAGTGACGCTTGATCGGACTCTGTCCTTCAGAGAACACGTGAGGAAGACCAAGGCAAAAGTGTCCACGCGTAATGCCCTCCTTGGAAAGCTGGCAAACATGAACTGGGGAACTGACCCTAAAACTCTAAGGACCACAGCATTGGCCCTCAGCTACTCAACTGCGGAGTACTGCTCAGCTGTATGGGCCCGATCATTCCATGCCTCCAAGCTAGACCCCGAGCTCAACAACGCCTGCCGGATCATAACGGGCCAGCTGAGAGCAACACCATTACCACTGGTCTACCGTGCAGCAGGAATAGCCCCACCACACATCCGGAGGGAAACTCATGCCCAAATACAAACATACAAACAGGAAATGGACCAGAGACACTCCCTTCATGACCACAATTGCCCCAGAAGCAGGATCAAATCAAGGAAAAGCTTCCTCACAGTAGAGAGCCTTCACCCACACCACTCAGCATTCTTCCGCCTGGACAAATGGGTAGAATGGGACAAGACAGCAAACGATGCCCTCCAGCCCCCAACAGGAAAGCTCCCAGCAGGCACAGACCTCAAGAGAAAAGAATGGGTGGCGTTGAACAGAGCTAGAGCAAAGGTGGGAAAACACCGCCACCAACCTCTTTAAATGGAAAATCTCACCGGGCACTGAATGCCCAGGCGGTCACCCCAGACAGACCATGGACCACATCCTGTCTGAATGCTCGCTGGGACCTCACTGCACCAATGCTGACCTGAGGGAATGCAACCAGACTGCCCGGGACTGGCTGACTCACTGGCGCGACAAGATATGATGATGACGGAACACTCACTTTCAGCTTAAGGCTTATTTACCTGTTCAAATTGTCTGCCCATTGTATCCATGCCTCCTGCTAATTACCTTTTTCCAAACAAGACGCCAACGTGCGTAGGCCCTGAGGTCTTGTCTCGTTCAAGAGTAGCTAATTGCAATTACTGTCCTAGTCTCTCCGGTAATTCTCCGTTATTTTTTCTTACCAAAGCATCTGGATATCATTGGCTATCTAAAACAGGAACATTCTTCTGATTGGCTATTTTCATTTCACAAAACCAAATTCATTTCTGATTTTAATCACACACACGCTAAGAAGCCAAGAGAGAAGAGCTATCCCTCCAATTTCAAACTTTAAAAAAGTTTGTCATCCTCGGCTGGAGGTAAAAATGAATTATTGGTTAACATTCAAAGTAGAACGAGATATTACTGTGAATTCAATTTAATCTGTTATTAATATTATAGTTTGTGTATATATTTTAATTGTGCTATTCCATGGATGTTCGTAAGTTGGAATACCTGTACAAAACTATATCTATATGTATCTTATACTATAGTTAACATTTGCTTATGATCTATGCTATTTTTTTTCATTTTTATTCAATATGTATATTGCTTGAATGTCTGTACCCCACCGCCAATCGCCGGCCACACATCATAACCTCAATTATAATTAATAAAAATAAATAAAGAAATACCAGGGACTTCTTCTTCTTCTTCTAGGTTCCATGCCTGGTCCAGGCTTCGGATACTGCATGAATTATCTCTCTCCATTCCTCCCTGTCTCTTGCTTTTTCAAACAGCTCTTGGATTGTTAGGTTGGTGAAGCCCTTCAGTTGGTCTATGAGTGTTTTTCTTTGTCTCCCCGGGCGCGTTTACCAGGTATTTTTCCACAACTTGCCAGGTATTCATTCTTATCTTCCTTACTATGTGTCCGAAAAAGGATAGTTGTCGATCCACTATTAAGGGCATTAGTTTCCTTTGTTGGTATGTTTGTTTTAGCACTTCTTCGTTCGTTTTGTGTGCGGTATACGATATTCATACCAGGGACACAACCCTGTTAAATTCTCATCATGTAAGATAGCTCGACTGTCAGTTGATGTTTAAAACATATACTAACTACCATTATCATGGAGTTACTGCTTCTCCTTGCTTTGTCGGCAAATAAAGGCTTTTATGATGTGTCGCTCAAGGACTATTCGGTGGCGAAAGACAAACTCGATTGGCTCCAAGACCTTGTTGTTTTAACTCTTAATTGAAGGTCCTGATCCTGGTCCTTTTCCTTGTCCTTGGAGCACCCAGTCGTGCCGAATCCCTGCATCCCAGTCCTTGAACAGTGGTAAACCCCTGATGTCAGCCCTAACTACAACACACTGTTGTGATGTCCAGAAAACTCTGCAAAGCAGGCGCCAACCCTGGAACTAGCTGATACATTTGCCTCAGTCAAGCAAGCCGGCGGGATAAAGATAAGCCAAACGGGCTTATACCATTTTCAAATGTATTTTCCACAGACACATATGATTATATCAAAGTAAACAAATAAATATATAATAGATTAGATCCACTCAATTAGAGCTATTCTTCCTGATATTAAATAAATACTTATTCTTTCTATCTTTTCCTGTAACAATCTAATTAAACTTTATGTATAGAATTGTTATTATTGCATTTGGGCGTTACTATTATTGTCTTGACTCACTTGTTATTAATACAATTAAGTTATGAGGGATCCTAAGGCAATTCTTGATCTCCCCTAGATTAAACTGAGCCGTTTGTGATATAGGTTGAGTGGTGCAGCTGGTAACGAGAGCCATAGCGCGCATACTAGTTCGAATCCAGACCATTGAGCTATCGGTTGGACTCGATCCCACAAATTAACACACAACCCGCCACAGACCCCCATTGTAAAGCGCCTTGATCACGTTTAGAGGATATTGCGCTTTATAGATAGTATGCGCTTGTATCAGAAGCTCACAACATTGCCATCCGGAAGTATAACGGACTAATACACAAAAATATGTGTAACCTTGAACGTTTATAGTCTGGTTAATACAGTTTAGTTAGAATTACTCATAAACGCGGATGGCAAAATACAATAACAAAGACCTGAGTGACATCATCTTCGTTCTATCTATAAAAGCTCAAGTTCTTTTTGTGTTTGTGTGTGTGTTTTTTTTTACTCGGACTACCAATGAAATACGAGTAAAATATTTGTTTACAACTGCTTTCGTGGTAATATCTGTAAGACTTGTCACGTTAGAGTATTATCGGACCTTAGCTTGAAAGGGTTAAAGACGAGTCGTGGTCACGTGACGGCCACAGACTGATAAATTTTTACACGTCAACGGCTTTTTTTACGATAGTGTTTTGTCGGACACGGCCTGCGAGTCACGTGATTTATAGGCTAGTCTTTAATTTGGTTTGTGGAGAAGGTGTTGGGTGATGGGAGGGCGGGGTGAGGGTGAGAGAAAGATGGAGGAGGGGGAGGGAGGGAGGAGGGTGGTTGTGGGTTGTGGGTTGGGGTGGGGGGGGGGTGGTAGGGGTTAAAACAGTTTGGGAGTTTGGGAGGGGGAATGGTGGGGGTGTGTGGGGGGGGGGGGGGAGGGGGGAATAGGATGAGAAAGAGTGGTGGTGATGAGAGCAGTGTTTTGTTATAATTTGAGACGTCGTAAGTTAGTTTGAAGAAGGATGGGGAAGGGGAGGGGCAAAGGGGGGGGCGGGGGGGGGGGGGGGGTAGGAGGGGGCAATAATATGACAAAAGAGAATGTACGATCTTTGGAAACTTGCATTATGAGTGGTGGTGATGATGATCGTTGGTTTTTGTATTGGCTTTGTATTTCATTATAGATTATATAGATTATTATCATTATTATTTATTATTATTATTATTATTATTATTATTATTATTATTATTATTATTATTATTATTATTATTATTATTATTATTATTATTATTATTATTATATTATTATTATTATTATTATTCAGTATTGTTATTATTACTATTATTATCATTATTATTATTATTATTATTATTATTATTATTATTATTATTATTATTATTATTAATTACCAATCATTATTCTCACCATCATCATTATTATTTTTTATTAATTATTATTATTATTATTATTATTATTATTATTATTATTATTATTATTATTATTATTATTATTATTATTATTTTTTATTATCAATTACCAATCATTATTCTCACCATCATCATTATTATTTTTATTATTATTATCAATCATTATTATCATCATTATTATAACTGTAATATTACGATTATCAGAAATCAAAATATTTGAACCAGCAAAATGGGTCGTGATCTCATGTTTATTCATCCTAATGCCCTTATCTTTATATTTTCAATTGTTAAAGACCACATGGAATGAACACATTTAATTATCACAAAATAAAACTCAAATATGCACATTTATAATTTGTCCCATAACAGACTGCTTATCACCATGATCTATGCATTCATAATTTTGTATTATTTCCCCCAGACTGGTTATAAGCTGAATTGGCAAACGATTAATAATAATATAATAATAAATAATAATAAAATAATAATAATAATAATAATAATAATAATAATAATATATAATAAAATAATAATAATAATAATTATAATAATAATAATAATGTTTATAGAGACAATAATTTTTATTTTTAAAGAACGAGAAAAAAATCCAAGAAAATGGCGAAATAAATGCTCTTGCTTTTTGTGCAATAAACAGGAAAAAAAAAAACAACAACACTTAACATAACAATTCTGAATTAATGGTAATTTTTTTTTCGCAATGATAATTATTAATCTTTGACCTTTAGTCCAAACCAAGTCGGCATTTGATTGGATCACGTGATCAATGTCTGACGGATGCCTATCAATTCATTACCATTCATCTATACAAGATTATCGTTGCTGATTAAGGCCCCATCTACCGCAGACATTGTTCACCCTTTGGACGCCATCAAAGATTCATTGCGACACCGTTGCTTATCTCGTCCCTTCTGGGATTGTGACGGTGGGGTAGGGGTGGGGGTGGGGGTGGCTTTGACGTCATACCCACGTGGTTGATAAGACTGCGATAGTTATATATATATATATATATATATATATATATATATATATATATATATATATATATATAGTATATATATAGTATGCGCTTGGCTAAGAAGCTCATAACATTGCCATCCGGAAGTATAACGGACCAACACACAAAACGGTGTGTATCCATGAACGTTTATAGTCAGGCTAATACAGTTCAGTGAGCATTACTCATAAACGTGGATGGCAAAAATACAATATCAAAGACCCGAGTGACGTCATCTTCGAACTATCTATCTATATATATATATATATATATATATATATATATATATATAATATATTATATATATATATATATATTTTAACTATTCTCACATCGTTCTGTTACATTCTCCAACAACGTTGTTACATCCTGTTGGAATCTTCAGGGTTCCAGCTAACTCCCCTCAAACATATATATATATATATATATATATATATATATATATATATATATATATATATAAATATATATATATATATATATATATATATATATATATAAACGTTATATTCTCAGCGGTACGGTCTTAGCTTCGTATCCGAAAGATACCGAGTTCGAATACCTACCGTACTGTGTGGCCTTGAGCAAGTCATCTCGCCCAGCTCACTTTGCGGCGCTGCACTGCGGCTGACGCCTGGGTTATTCCAGTATTTGCTTGGAATAATAAACTCTAAAGACAAAGTTCTACTATGGGATGATTAAAGGGAATTATAGTTTGGTTTTTACATTTATAGGCAAATTACCCCACTTGACGTAGATGTGAATGAGTACCTGGCTACAATCTGTTTCTGTTATTGTAAGAGCGTTAGTACAAAGTGGACGCTTCACATGCACAGGCGACTTGTGTATCCTTTGAAATGGAAATAATATGATTCTAAGTGGCCTGCTGGAGAACTATCTGGAACATTGTGAAGCGCATTGAGCATGGTTATTCCACGGAAATGCGCTAGGCGCTTTGTAAATGTTCATATTTTATTTCATGTTTTTAAAATGTCTACTTCCCCATTAAACTATCTTTTTTTCTGTTTTACTTTATTTTATTAATTTAATTTTTTTTTTTTTTTTTTTTTTTTTGGGGGGGGGGGTTGTGTCGAGTGAATATGGCATCCTGGATGAGCTTTTTTTTTCTCTCTCTCTCTCTCTCTCTCTCTCTCTCTCTCTCTCTCTCTCTCTCTCTCTCTCTCTCTCTCTCTCTCTCTTTAACCCTCTCTCTCAATCACTCTCGTCCTCTCTCTGTCTTCCCACCCGCTTTATCCATCTATATCTCTCCATCTCTCTCCCTCACTCTTTCAGTTACTATCCCCCCCCCCCCCCCCAACCCCCAGCCCCACCCCCACCCCCTTTTTTTCCTCTCGTTCTCTCCCTGTCTCTGTCAATATTCCACGGGCGCGCACACACACACACACACACACCCACATACACACACACGAAAACACATATTCCACATTTCACCCTCCATAAATTTGATGACCAACGGACAACCATAAAACTCACCACCACCACCACTGCCGTACTCTGGAAAAAAAAAAACCTATATTTTAAAATTTGGCCAGAAAACTCGTCCTTCAAATATCGATCGATTTAAATGATCCCCATCTTGGCAAAATACCTTCAAACATGGGACATCGCCGAAATCCGAGGTTTGCGAGTTTTTGCCAAGATGAGGGTCATTTAAATCGATGGATATTTGTAGGACGAGTTTTCTGGCCAAACTTTAAAATATGTTTTATTTTCCAGAGTACGGCAGGACGGCCATTCATTGTCGGATTAAAACAAAGTCTTGTAAAACATCTCTGTGACTGGCTCAATGATGCCAGATATATTATTTCCGGTTTTAAGACCCCCCCCCCCCTCCCACCCTCCCCCATGTCCCATCCCAAGTACGCGCTGACTCTTCCCCATCCAATTGGATTCAATAGTCTGATGTCACGTCGCCCAGCAACGGCGGCCATCGTGGTTCTAAACAAAGAAAATCTGTACTTTTTATTCTTCATGCTGGCTAGAACTTTTCATATGTCTTGTTATCAGATGTGTAAAAGTCAAAACATGATCAGATTTATAATGTTGTTTTTTTTTTCCCTCTGGATACGTTTTTATGCTCGTCGGAGAAATATTTCATAAGGGCGTCCGCCATTGTTCCGATAGTTCAGAGCCAGTTACTAAGTTACCATGCGTCATTACGAGGGAAGTGACGTTACGACTGTTGAAGCGCATTCACCCCCTACCCCTACCACTGTACGCACCTACCCCAAGCACCCTCAATTTATACTATAGATAGTTCGAAGTTGACGTCGTCACTCAGGTCTTTGTTATTGTCTTTTGCCATCCGCGTTTATGAATAATTCTTATTAAACTGTATTTACCAGACTATAAACGTTTAAGGTTAGATTCACATAGTTTTGAAGGTTGGTCCGTTCTACTTCCGGATGGCAATGTTGTGAGCTTCTTAACAAAGCGCATACTGTCTATAATAACAGAACTGCCAACTTGAAAATTAAAAAAATTCGTAGTTTCCAAGGGAAAAAAAGGATAAAGCCACTATAAATTTTAAAAAATTGAGCTTTATATAGCGCAATATCCACTAAATGTTCTCAAAGAGCTTTAAATAGCATAGGAAATAAATAATGCGGCTTCAGTAAGATTTTAAAAATGCTCCTAAGTCCTAAATCTAGTTTCTAAGCATTAAACGTTTCTTTAAAACAAGATTTATTGAGTCAAAAAGGCAAATGTGGTTTTCTAGGTGGAGCCGAAAATTTGTATTTCTACGAATCTTTCGTGGTATTAGGTAGATTTGCTCTAATCTATCTAGAAATTCTCTAAGAAAAGCATTTCTGTTTTCTTTCTCTCTCTCTCTCTCTCTCTCTCTCTCTCTCTCTCTCTCTCTCTCTCACTCTCTCTTTCTTTCTGTCTCTCTCTCACTCACACTGTCTCCCTCTCTCTTTCTCTCTCTCTCTTTCTTTCTGTCTCTCTCTCTCTCACTCACTCTGTCTCCCTCTCTCTCTCTCTCTTTCTTTCTGTCTCTCTCTCTCACACTGTGTCCCTCTCACTTTCTCTCTCTCTCTCTCTCTCTCTCTCTCTCTATCTATCTATCTATCTATCTATCTATCTATCTATCTATCTATCTATCTATCTATCAATCTCTTTCCACACATACACACACGTACACAACACGTAAACACACAAACACACATACGCACACACACACACACACTCACACACACACACTCACTCACCCTTTCAAGAATATCTTTTTCTCCCAATCATTTTTTTTTTTTTTTTTTTTTTGGTTGATTTCCGGTTGAGTTAAAATTGACCAATGAGAGAAGAGGAAATAATGTTTAGTGTTTTATGGGACACCCGGCACGTCTGAAGACTAATGGGACCCATTTGGAATAACTTTTGTTTCGTTTTTCCCCATTTTGATCAGTCCAGCATTGATGATATATTGTGTTCTGGTCACGTGAGCAATGGACAAGGGCGTCAGGAATCAAATGAGAACGTTATTATAGTCGTTAACGACCCAAGCAAAACAAAGAATAGAAAAGTAGTCCCCCGGAAGCCATTGGGCCGATGGAGCCGGAGTTCATACCGGTTTCTCTAGCGTTAAACCAAACAATAGCAATTGCTTGCTACCCTTTGGATAGGAATCTAGGTTATCGCAAAATTATTTCCGCCAGATCTAACAGACTCAGCTACCCAATCAATGCTGGGTGGACAGGGGGTGGGGATGGGGGGGGGGGGGCAGAAAAAAATCTCGTCTGCACCCGGGATTGATCTTGGTACCTTTGCGTATGACGCGAGTGCTCTACCAACTGAGTTATTGAGACCCCCGAAGAATAGAAAGACGACAACAACAAACAAAAAAAAAAAGAAGAAGAAGAAAAAAAATAAAAACAGTAACAAAGACCTGCGTGACGTCAACTTCATTCTATCTATAGATAGTATGTGCTTGGCCAAGAAGCTCATAACATTTACATCCGGAAGTGTAACGGACCAACACACAAAACTCTGTGTAACCTTAAACGTTTATAGTCTGGTTAATATAGTTTAGTGAGAATTATTCACAAACATGGATGGCAAACAACAAAGGCGTATGTGACTTCAACTTCATTCTATCTATAGTGGTATGACACTCGCCTTCAGACTGGTAGGTAACTGGTTCCAGTCCAGTTGTGAGCGAGTCGAGTCTTGGGAAAAGGCTTGTAAGTCCCATTGCTTCACTGTACTCAGGCGTAGAATAGTCATCTGGCCGCTTGCAACGACGTGTCTGTCAAAATAAAAAAATATTTAAAAATTAGAATATCGCCTTACAGGGGTCTCTCTCTCTCTCTCTCTCTCTTTCTCTCTCTCTCTCTCTCTCTCTCTCTCTCTCTCTCTTTCTGTCTCTATCTCTCTCTCTCTATCTATCTATCTATCTATCTATCTGTGTCTCTCTCTCTGTCTCTCTCTGTCTCTCTCTGTCTCTCTCTCTCCTCTCTCTCTCTCTCTCTCTCCCTCTCTCTCTATCCCTATCTCTATATCTCTATCTCTCTATCTCTACCTGTTTACCATACATACACACACGTACACAACGCGTACACACACACATATATGCAAAGTGATTCTCGTGGTTAGAGACCCTTGTATAGCGCTGTAACCACGTTCAGCGGGTATTACCGTGGCCTTCGTGAAGTTATGGCCTGATACTGACCAAAAAATGACGTCAAAATGCCAGTCTTTTGCCACAAAAGAAAACAAATTGTGAGTTGTATTCAATAGTTCAACCAATGAAATAACTTGTTTCCATGAGCTCTACTAACGACAACTCACTAGGCGGTGCAAAAACCAAATAATGACGTCAAACTGCCAGTCCTTTTGGATTTCAGTATCAGGCTATAACATAACGATGGCTACGGTATTACCTGCATACAGTCTTAAGAAAAGTCAATGTATGTAAAATTGCCATGACTACAAACTTACAGACCTCGCACACTATGTGCTGCTATGTGGTCTTGTGGTATGACACTCGCTTTCGGATCGGAAGGTCCGGGTTCGAGCCTCGCGCTCAGCGCATAGTTGAGTCCTTGGAAAGGCTTTTTACTCACATTCTCTCACCGAACTCAGGTGTAAAATGAGTACCTGGCCGTTAACAGCGTTGTCTTTGCCCGAAAAATTGTAATATCGCCTATACATCCGTCCTACATCTTAAATGTTGCTGTTGACCAGGGACCCCTTGTAAGCGCTTTGAGCACATTTAGTGGATAATGCGCTATATAAAGCTCAATTAAAAAAAAACAACAATATTTTTACCTCCTACACACCTATAACCTACAATGATATAGAAAGCATGAGTAAAATGACACACAATGATTGAAGTACATAGTAACCAATAAGGAGAATATGAAATATTAATCACACGATTAGAAGTAAAATCAATAGGAATTTAGATGGCGTGTGTGAGTGTGTGTGTGTGTGTGTGTAGGTTTGGGTGTGTGTGTGTGGGTGTGGGTGTGTAGGTTTGGGTGTGTGTGTGTGGGTGTGGGTGTGTGTGGGGGGGTGTTTGTGAGTGTGTGTGGGTGTGTGTGAAATCGAGAGAGAGAGAGAGAGAGAGAGAGAGAGAGAGAGAGAGAGATGTGTATACTGTTTTGGCTTTCGACTTTCGTGTATCTTTGCATGTTATGTGTGAGCGCATAATATCTGAATTTGCATGTTTGTGTGTATGTGAGTGTTTGTATGTGTGTGTGTACGCGCGTTTGTGTGTGTGTGTGTGTGTGTGTATAGCTGTGGGACTACATATATAATTTTGTGCGTTTTAGCGGATATTGTAAAGTGAGGGATTGTTAACATGTGTATAATAAAGTGTGTGTGTGTGTGTGTGTGTGTGTGTGTTTCAGTGGGTGTATATGTATGATGTAAAGATATTTCATGAATAAATATTTTTTTAAACAGACAACTAAATAATTAATAAATAGATAATCAAATAAATAAATACATAAATAGATAAATAAATCATTATATAAATCTTATTCACCCAAAAGGAAATGAGTTTTACAAGCCTGAATAAGACAGAGAAGTCGTGACGTCACACCTTCTATTTTTCCGGTTCCAAAATTCTTGGAAGTGTTAATGTAACCAGTCATACGGGGGACTAAAAATGAAAAAATTACATATTAAATCATAAGGTGACATAACAAGTGCGGCTATAATAATGTGATCTTAATTCAGCTTTATAATTGAGCTTTATATAGCGCAATATCCACTAAATGCGCTCAAAGCGCTTTACAAGTGGTCCCTAGTCAACAGCAACATTTAACATGTAGGACGGGACATGACGTCTGTTAGGCGATATTACAATTTTTCGGACAAAGACCGAGTACGATGAGAAATGTGAGTAAAGAGCCTTTTCCAAGGACTCAACTATGCGCCGAGCGCGAGGCTCGAACCCAGGACCTTCCGATCCGAAAGCGAGTGTCATACCACTAGACCATATAGCCCCCTGTCCACATCTTGTTGTATGACACTCGCTTTCGGATCTGAAGATCCTGGGTTCGAGCCTCGTTCTGTGCATTGTTGAGTCCTTGGAAAAGGCTCTTTCCTCACATTCTCTCACCGTCCTCTGGCCGTTATCAGTGTTGTCTCTGTCCGGAAAAAAATTGTAATATCGCCTAACAGGCGTCATGTCCCGTCCTACGACATGTTAAATGTTGCTGTTGGCCAGGGACCCCTTGTAAAGCGCTTTGAGCACGTTTAGTGGATATTGCGCTAAATAAAAGCTCAATTTTTAGAAATGGGTTTTACAAGCCTGAATAGGTCAGAGAAGTCGTGACGTCACGCCTTCTATTTTTCCGGTTCCAAAACCCTTGGAAGTGTGTAATGTAACCGGTCCTTCGGAGGACTATTAATGAATAAGTTATAATATACTGAATCAGAAGGTGACATAACTATTTCATTAGCAGGATGTATAGGCAGATTCTTAGAATTACATTGACGTTAAAGAGCGAGGATGGAATATGATCTTTATCGAATACCGGCCTCAATTAATGCGCTTCTACAGTCGTGACGTCACTTTCCTCGTAATGATATGACGCATAGTAACTTAGTAAACTGGCTCTAAACTACCGAAACACTGGCGGACGCCCATTTGAAATATTTCTCTGGCGAGCATAAAAGCGCATCCAGTGAAAAAAAAAAACAATATAAATCTGCTCATGTTTTGGCTTTTACACATTCTGATCACAAGACATATGAAAAGTTCTAGCCAGCATGAAGAATAACAAGTACAGATTTTCTTTGTTTAGAATCACGATGGCCGCCGTTGCTGGGCGACGTTACATCAGACTATTGAATCCAATTAAGACCAGAAAATAAGATGTCATCAATCTGAAACTCCGGGGGTCCCGATGGCTCAGTTGGTAAAGCATTCGCTTCGCCCGCAAAGGGACCGGGTAAAGACGATGTATTCTCTTACCCCCCCCCCCCCCCAAACCCCACCTACTGTCCACCCAGAAGTGATTGGGTAGCTGGGTCTGTTAGATATGGGGGGAGGGGGGGGGGAGTACTTTGCGATAGGCTAGTGTCCTATCCAAAGGGTAGCAAGCAATTGTTATTATCAATTTCACGCGATAGAGACAGGGATAAACTCCGTTTCCATGGGCCGAATGGCTCTTAATAAGGACTTTCTTTTTCTTTTTCTTTTTTTTTTTACTCTGGCTGTTTTTTTGTTTGTTTTGTGTTCAGAGCCATCATTAGGCCCATAGAGCCGGAGTTTATCCCGGTTTCTATCGCGTGAAACGGACAATAGCAATTGTTTGCTATCCTTAGGATAGGACGCTAGTCTATCACAAAGTACTCTCCGTCAGATCTATCAGACCCAGCTACCCAATCACTGCTGAGTAGACAGGAGGGTTCGGAAGAACAAAAACTCGACTGCACCCGGGGTCGATCACGGTCGCTTTGCGTGTAAAACGAGTGCTCTACCAACTGAGTTATCGTGGCCCCCGATTAACAGGCATGATCTATTTTACATTTCCATGTGCTCGAGGTCATTTGTCACATTGGAATATGTGCTCAAAGTAACCTACATAGTGACAAGTATTCACAGTTTTTTAAACATCTAACATCACGATTGGTCATTTCATAAACAAAGCAGCGTATTTACATTTCTGAAGAAATATCCAAACGTTGGACAGTAACAAATCATGTGAATGACGACTTGGTTGGACGAAAACAAGAATATAGATAGTTCGAAGATGACGTCACTCAGGTCTTTGTTATTGTTTTTGCCATCCGCGTTTGTGAGTTGTTATCACTAAACTGTATTAACCAGACTATATAAGTTCATGGTTACACAGAGTTTGTGTGTTGGTCCGTTATACTTCCGGATGGAAATGTTGTGAACTCCTTGGCCAAGCGCATTCTATCTTTTGATCGCTCCCATTACACAAAGTATTTGTATTCACTATCCCAGAAAACTGGTTTCGTTTTTCCATCAGTGATATTGAAACCATTTTTATTTTTACGTCACACTTTTGTTTTCTAAACCGTTATACACACACACACACACACACACACACACACACACACACACATATATATATATATATAATGTTTATATATACCATTTATATTCCGTACTCAAGTGTAAAATGAGTACCTGGCCGTTAACATCGTTGTCTCTGTCGGAAAGAAACTAATTGTAATATCGTCTAATAAGCGTCATGTCTCGTTCTATATGTTGCGTGTTGCTGTTTGTCAGGGACCCTTTGTAAAGCGCTTTGAGCACGTTTAGTGGATATTGCGCTATTTAAAGGCTCATGTTGAAGTTGAAATATTTTAAAAAATTAGGCGATATAGATAGTTCGAAGATGACGTCACTCAGGTCTTTGTTATTGTTTTTTGCCATACACGTTTATGAGTAATGCTCACTGAACTGTTTAACCCGACTATAAATGTTCATGGATACACACAGTTTTGTGTGTTGATCCGTTATACTTCCGGATGGCAATGTTATGAGCCTCTTCGCCAACCGCATACTATCTATTACAATTTTATTTTTTTCCTACAGAGACAACGCTGTGAACGGCCAGGTATTCATTTTACACCTGAGCATGGTGAGTGAATGTGAGTAAAGGGCCTTTTCCAAGGACTCAACTATGCGCCGAGCAAGGATCGACCCATGACCTTCCGATCCGAAAGCGAGTGTCTTACCATTCTACATGCTACGTGTTGCTGTTGGTTAGGGACCCTTTGTAAAGCGCTTTGAGCACGTTGAGTGGGTATTGCGCTATATAAAAGTTGTTTTTTTTTTTAATAAAATATTTTTTCAGAAATTAAAAGCGCCTACATAGTCACGTCTCGTCCTATATTATGGTACGTGTTGCTGTTGGCTTGGGATCCCATGTAAAGCGACTTGAGCACATTATTAAGTGGATTTCGCGTTATATAAAAGCAAATTTTATTTAATTTGTTTTCTGTTTGTGAATGTGTGGTTAAAGTAAATGTAAGAGTATTAAAAATGTGTGCATGTTTGTGTATGGGTGTGTGAGTGTATGTGCGTAAGTGTGTGTGTTTGTGTGTTTCTGTGTGTGTGTGGTTTTGTATGTGTGTGAGTGTGTATATGTGTGTGTGTTTGTGTGTTTGTGTTTATGTATGTGTGTAAGTGTTTAAGTGTGGGTGTGTTTGTGTGTTTATGTATGTGTGTAAGTGTTTAAGTGTGTGTGTGTTTGTGCTGTGTGTATCGAAGTACCGACAGAGCGTGGTCTGAA
The DNA here is from genome assembly GCF_034508935.2 of Berghia stephanieae. Lineage (NCBI taxonomy): Eukaryota > Metazoa > Mollusca > Gastropoda > Nudibranchia > Aeolidiidae > Berghia > Berghia stephanieae. Next base: position 9,378,403 of record NC_088371.1, read on the forward strand.
A
>NC_088371.1:9380903-9384970 GCF_034508935.2 Berghia stephanieae
AGATTAACAGAAGAGTAGCGTCCCTTGATTGGACGTCACCCATAGTCTGTGAATAGTTGTGCGCATGCGTCTCTCGTCCTCTCCGAGAGGACGAGAGACGCATGCGCACAACTAACATGACGTTCTCTCTCTAATAACTTCTCCGTCGGTGACGTCACAGACTATGGGTGACGTCCAATCAAGGGACGCTACTCTTCCGCTAATCTCATTCCCTATTTGTTTTTTCTTCTTGACCATGTTTTATTTACGTAAGTTGTAAGTTCACATTTCAACATGATAAACCAGGGAGCAGGCACTAGTGTAAAACAAAGATATGAAAAAAGTGTGTATGAAACAGTGCCACACAAAGCAAAAAAGAAAAAGATAAGAAAAAAAAAACAAACAAAAACAAAACAAAAACACAATTTCTGTGAGAACCTACAGACCTTGGGCCGTTGAATTTGACTAGGTGGGGTTCCTGACCTCCCATAATAGTGGTCAGGGAGGTACTTACTGATTACGTCTTCTATCCCAATATACTATATCTGTTTTCCAACTTGCTTTCTGTCTTTGTCTTGGAATGAGATTACGTGGTTCTGTCCTGGTCCTGGCCTGATGCCCTGGCTGAGAGGGAAACAGTCAAATTATGTATAGTTAGTTTTGGTATATGATATTTTTTTCCTTGTAAATCATCTCTCTGTTATGCATTGTATTGTGTTTTCTTTATATTATGATATATGATTTGTAAAACATTTGAGTGTATTACTCTTAGGGACCTGTGCTTGTGTCTGGGTGAGACTTTGAGTGATCTCAAACAAAGTTTTTTGATAGTGTGCTCTTGGAATCTACTCCTTTTTCTTATTTGAACCAATTCCCCTTTGTCTTACCTTTTCATGGGTGCTTTAATTGTAATTCTAGAACTTTTTACTATCCCATTTTCTTCCCTTTTACTGGCGCTGATATGACCTCAATGTGTTGCAAGTGCCCTAAAACCCTTAAAAACAAACAAAAACAAAATTGAGTTGTGACCCTCTCACAACACCCTTACTTTATGACTGTTATCAATTAAACATGATGACTATGATGTAGATAGAAAGAAAATGACGTCACTCAGCTCGTTGTTATTGTTTTTAGCCAGCCAATTTTATGACTAGTTCTCACTAAATCAGACTATAAACGTTTAAAGTGACATATTGTTTTGTGTGTTGGTACGTTATATATCTCGCTGACAAATGTTGAGTTTTTTGGGTTTATTTTAACTAATCGCATTGTATCAATATTCACAAGTAACTCTTTAACACCCATACACACTTCTACACACACACACACACACATACACACACACACGCACGCACGCGCACACACACACACACACACATACATTTATACACACGTAGTGAAGTAGCGTTCCGTGACGGCGCCATCTCTCGGCACATCAAACAAAAATGACGACACATTTCCCCCCGTCTGACAGACTTATCATCATCGCGATCTTTATCCCACTTGTAAGAAAAAAAAACATACAAAAAAAAAAAAATACATAAAAAAACCCGCTAGTGTCTTCAAAACGAGCCAATCTGCTATTGAGTAAATGCGTTTGCTACCTGATTCACTCCCTTGATTAGTGACTGAGTAACAAATACAAGAACCCCAATCGTAAGGGATCGCTACTTCAGTTTTGTGGCCATAGATATCGTTTTTCAATAGTTGTCTGATTGGTGAGTTTTGCCGTATCTTTCATGAACAAAGAGGGAACAATAGTGTGACGCCAAAATACTGGTTCCAGTCTCATTGGAAGTTTGAAACCAGTCTTCCGGAGGACACCCCTTGTGCAACAGATCTTCTGGGGCCGTTTTCAGTAAAGCGGACAAGGGCTTAGTCTATGGCTACCTCTGACTTTAAGTCAATGACTTGAAAAAATCGGATTTCATGTGAGCTGACTAAGCAAGTCCGGGACTAAAATCAAAAGTTATTCTGTTGACATGGCAATTGACTGAAATAATCTGATTAATCAGAAAACACTTTTTCTTTTGTGTAATCATTTGTTTCTTTTGTTTGTTTTTGTTTTTTTTTTTTTTTGTGGTTTTTTTTTTTTTGCTTGTTTTATTTTGTTTTTTTGTTTTTTTGTTTTTTTGTTTTTGTTTTTTTTTTTTTGTTTGTTTGTTTTGTTTTGTTTTTTGTTTTTTTTTTTTTTTTGATTGTTTTTTGGGGTTTTTTTTTGGGTTTTTTTTTTTTTTTTTTGGGGGGGGGGGTCATTTCCTTGAGATTCAAGCTCTGTGTTCGTCGTCTCAATGAAAATGTCATTGGCATAAATATAGAATTGACAGTCGACGATGGACATCAATGCAGTCTACAACAGTCGACAGTCAATATCACGTGTGTTGTTAATTTCCTCTTTGGAGATCTTTTGCGTTGTAAGTATGAAAGCTGGTGTATCTTATCTGCCTTCGTGTAGTAGAGAGGTGATGTTACCCGCACAAAATAGTCGAATTTGTCACCGTCCTTACAACTCCCATTTCTAGGCAAGAGACTCGAAAAACATTCATAAAATCCTATTTTAAGACGTTTGCTTTGTTTGGGCTCAAGACTAGCTAGTCATTTAGTAATTTTACTAGTTTAGCCCTGGTTCCAGAGTGATGACATCTTATTTTCTAGTCTAAATATATACGGGTCGTCAATAAAGATCATCCATCCTCAAACTTTTACTCCCATAATCCAAAGAATCTGCCTATACATCCTAATTCTTTTGTCACCTTATGTCACTTTATGTAACCTATTCATTGTTAGTCCTTCATTGCGCTGCTATGTTAAAATCTACTCTTTCCCTGTGTCGGTGGGGGGTGGGGGGGGGGGTGAGGGTCCGCTTAACTCTCTCCTTACCAGCCATTTTCAGGATTTTCCCCAAACTTCACACCCAACTAACACAAAAATAGATTTTTTATCATTCAAACACGACAGCAGTAGGTTCTTGCGATAAATAATTTCTTTAGCAAAACATGCTCTACAACACACTGTTCATTTTCTTTACGTTTTATGATGTACAAGAGAAATTTGAATAAGAAAAATTTTGGTTGTATCGCAACGAATGTGACGATTTTCCTATAGTTGGTATGGAGAGGGTTAAGGGTTATCCTGGAAATGGCACTCGAATCCATTCAGGTGAAATGTCCAGTCCATTTCCAGCTTCTCCTCTTTACAGCTTCAGTAAAATTCCCTTTATTCATTCCAAGGGGGAAATTTGTCTTTAGGGTCTATTCCAAGGGAAGACTGGAATAAACCCAGGCGTCAGATGCCGTGCAGCGCCGTGAAGTGAGCTAGAGTGAGGTGACTTTGCTCAAGGCGTGTAGTCGAATTTGAGATGAAGTGAGTAGAAAAGTACCAGAAGACAATAGAGAATTAAAAATTTCGCGGCGGTGATGGGGGCTTGAACCCGAGACATTATTGGTACGACAACTCCGCCTGACCGGTGAGAGTGGGACTTTATCGCGTATGAGCTGTCCACGATCCCAAAAAAAATCGTATCTAACTCAGGTCATTCATTACTAGAGCGCTCTCTCTCTCTCTCTCTCTCTCTCTCTCTCTCTCTCTCTCTTCTCTCTCTCTCTCTCTCTCTCTCTCTCTCCTCTCTCTCTCTCTCTCACCGACTACTTGAGATCGCGGGTCTAACACACAACCCCCGCGAAGTTATTGGCCAGCAATTGGGTTCAGTAGTCTGATGCCACACCGCCCGGCAACGGCGGCCATCATGGTTCTAAACACAGAAAATCATTTTGGTATTTTTTTTTATTCTTCCTGCTGGCTAGAACTTTTCATATGCCTTGTGATCAGAATGTGTAAAAGTCAAAACATGATCAAATTTATGGGGTTTTTTTCCTCTGGATACGCTTTTATGCTCGCCGGAGAAATATTTCATACGGGCGTCCGCCATTGTTCCGATAGTTTAGAGCCAGTGTTACTAAGTTACCATGCGTCATTAGGAAGGAAGTGACGTTACGACAGTCAATATTCTCAACACAAACATAGTCGAATTTGGCACCTTTTGGGTAAGAAGCAAAGACCGTACCGCTGAGCCACGCTGTTCCATGGAG
>NC_088371.1:9385069-9400069 GCF_034508935.2 Berghia stephanieae
TGGGAAATTTTAGATGGCGTGTGTGTGAGTGTGTGTGTGTGTGTGTGTGTGTGTGGGTTGGTGTGGGTGTGTAGGTTTGGTGTGTGTGTGAGTGTTGGTGTGTGAGTGTAGGTGTGTAGGTTTGGGTGTGTGTGGGTGTGGGTGTGTAGGTTTGGGTTGTGTGTGGGTTTGGGTGTGTTTGGGGGTGTGGGTATGTAGGTTTGGGTGTGTGTGTGGGTGTGGGTGTGTAGGTTTGGGTGTGGTGTGTGGGTGTGGGTGTGTGTGGGGGGGGGGTGTTTGTGAGTGTGTGTGTGAAATCGAGAGAGAGAGAGAGAGAGAGAGAGAGAGAGAGAGAGAGAGAGAGAGAGAGATGTGTATACTGTTTTGGCTTTCGACTTTCGGGTATCTTTGCATGTTATGTGTGAGTGCATAATATCTGAATTTGCATGTTTGTGTGTATGTGAGTGTTTGTATGTGTGTGCTTACGCGTGTGTGTGTGTGTGTGTGTGTGAGTGTGTGTGTGTGTTATAGCTGTGGGACTACATATATAATTTTGTGTGTTTTAGCGGATATGGTAAAGTGAGGGATTGTTAACATGTGTATAATAAAGTGTGTGTGTGTATGTGTGTGTGTGTGTGTGTTTCAGTGAGTGTATATGTATGATGTAAAGATATTTCATGAATAAATATTCTTTTTAAACAGACAACTAAATAATGAATAAATAGATAATCAAATAAATAAATAAATAAATAAATACATAAACAGATAAATAAATCATTATATAAATCTTATTCACCCAAAAGGAAATGAGTTTTACAAGCCTGAATAAGACAGAGAAGTCGTGACGTCAACACCTTCTATTTTTCCGGTTCCAAAATTCTTGGAAGTGTGTACGTAACCAGTCATACGGGGGACTAAAAATGAAAAAATTACATATCAAATCATAAGGTGACATAACAAGTGCGGCTATAATAATGTGATCTAATCGAGCTTTATAATTGAGCTTTATATAGGGCAATATCCACTAAATGTGCTCAAAGCACTTTACAAGTGGTCCCTAGTCAACAGCAACATTTGACATGTAGGACGGGACATGACGTTTGTTAGGCGATATTACAATTTTTCGGACAAAGACAACGCTGTTAACGGCCAGGTACTCATTTTACACCTGAGTACGATGAGAGAATGTGAGTAAAGGGCCTTTTCCAATGACTCAACTCTGCGCCGAGCGCGAGGCTAGAACCCAGGACCTTCCGATCCGAAAGCGAGTGTCAAACCACTAGACCATATAGCCCCTGTCCACATCTTGTGGTATGACACTCGATTTCGGATCTGAAGGTCCTGGATTCGAGCCTCGTTCTGTGCATAGTTGAGTCCTTGGAAAAGGCTCTTTCCTCACATTCTCTCACCGTCCTCTGGCCGTTAACAGCGTTGTCTCTGTCCGGAAAAAAATTGTCATATCGCCTAACAGGCATCATGTCCCGTCCTACGACATGTTTAAACGTTGCTGTTGGCCAGGGACCCCTTGTAAAGCGCTTTGGGCTCGTTTAGTGGATATTGCGCTAAATAAAAGCTCAATTTTTAGAAATGGGTTTTTACAAGCCTGAATAGGTCAGAGAAGTCGTGACGTCACACCTATCTTTCCGGTTCCAAAATTCTTGGAAATGTGTAATGTAACCGGTCCTTCGGAGGACTAATAATGAATAGGTTATAATATGCTGAATCAGAAGGTGACATAACTATTTCAGTAGCTGGATGTATAGGCATATTCTTAGAATTACATTGACGTTAAGAGCGAGGATGGAATATGATCTTTATCGAATACCGGCCTCAATTTATACGCTTCTACAGTCGTAACGTCACTTCCCTCGTAATGACGCATGGTAACTTAGTAAACTGGCTCTAAACTATTGGAACAATGGCGGACGCCCATATGAAATATTTCTCTGGCGAGCATAAAGCGTATCCAGAGGAAAAAAAAAACAAAAACAATATAAATCTGATCATGTTTTGACTTTTACACATTCTGATCACAAGACATATGAAAAGTTCTAGCCAGCATGAAGAATAAAAAGTACAGATTTTCTTTGTTTAGAACCACGATGGCCGCCGTTGCTGGGCGACGTGACATCAGACTATTGAATCCAATTAAGACCAGAAAATAAGATGTCATCAATCTGAAACTCCGGGGGTCCCGATGGCTCAGTTGGTAAAGCATTCGCTTCACCCGCAAAGGGACCGGGTGAAGACGATGTATTTTCTTACCCCCCCCCTCCCTCCCCCCCCCCAACCCCACCTACTGTCCACCCAGAAGTGATTGGGTAGCTGGGTCTGTTAGATATGGGGGGAGGGGGGGGGGGAGTACTTTGCGATAGACTAGTGTCCTATCCAAAGGGTAGCAAGCAATTGTTATTATCAATTTCACGCGATAGAGACAGGATAAACTCCGTTTCCATGGGCCGAATGGCTCTTAATAAGGACTTTCTTTTTCTTTTTTTTTTTTTACTCTGGCTGTTTTTTTTGTTTGTTTTGTGTTCAGAGCCATCATGAGGCCCATAGAGCCGGAGTTTATCCCGGTTTCTATCGCGTGGAAACGGACAATAGCAATTGTTTGCTATCCTTAGGATAGGACGCTAGTCTATCACAAAGTACTCTCCGTCAGATCTATCAGGCCCAGCTACCCAATCACTGCTGAGTAGACAGGGGGTTCGGAAGAAACAAAAACTCGACTGCACCCGGGGTCGATCACGGTCGCTTTGCGTGTAAAACGAGTGCTCTACCAACTGAGTTATCGTGGCCCCCCGATTAACAGGCATGATCTATTTTACATTTCCATGTGCTCGAGGTCATTTGTCACATTGGAATATGTGCTCAAAGTGACCTACATAGTGACAAGTATTCACAGTTTTTTAAACATCTAACATCACGATTGGTCATTTCATAAACAAAGCAGCGTATTTACATTTCTGAAGAAATATCCAATCGTTGGACAGTAACAAATCATGTGAATGACGACTTGGTTGGACGAAAACAAGAATATAGATAGTATGCAGATGACGTCACTCAGGCCTTTGTTATTGTTTTTGCCATCCGCGTTTGTGAGTTGTTCTCACTAAACTGTATTAACCAGACTATAAAAGTTCATGGTTACACAGAGTTTGTGTGTTGGTCCGTTATACTTCCGGATGGCAATGTTGTGAACTCCTTGGCCAAGCGCATTCTATCTATAGATAGTTCGAAGATGACGTCACTCAGGCCTTTGTTATTGTTTTTCCATCCGCGTTTGTGAGTTGTTCTCACTAAACTGTATTAACCAGACTATATAAGTTCATGGTTACACAGAGTTTGTGTGTTGGTCCGTTTATACTTCCGGATGGCAATGTTGTGAACTCCTTGGCCAAGCGCATTCTATCTTTTGATCGCTCCCATTACACAAAGTATTTGTATTCACTATCCCAGAAAACTGGTTTCGTTTTTCCATCAGTGATATTGAAACCATTTTTATTTTTACGTCACACTTTTGTTTTCTAAACCGTTATACACACACACACACACACACACACACACACACACACACAACACACACACATATATATATATATATATATATATATATATATATATATATATATTATATATATATAAATGTAAATTTTCACTCACATTATTCTTGCCAAGACGATTCGTTTCAGTGGTCCCACCTCATCAGTCGGCATAATCCATTTGTAAGAAATGTCCGTAGAAGACTCCAAACCAACGTTGTTTCGCTGCCTTGTGGTGACTAGTTTTGATGTGTAGTGTGATGTGCTCTCGTGTTTATATTATGAGTGTCTGTGTGTATGTGTGGTGTGTGTATGTGTGTGTGTGCGTGTAGGTGTGTTGTGTGTACATGTGTGTATGATATTGTAGTGGAATGTGGTGCGGTGGGGGGGGGGGAGAGAAGAGGGGGAGGGAGGGTATAATGGGGTCGGGAGGGGGGGAAAAAAGGGGGGGGGAAGGAAGGGGGGGGGGAGGAAAGGGGGGGGGGGGAAGGGTTATTTGGCCTTTTGCGTTTTGAGCTTGAATTTGTTAGAGTGTCTGCACATTGTCATCAGTTCAGATCTTTTGTTTAAGGTGATATTGTTTCTGTGGTTGTGTAGTAAAATCTCCAGTTTCTCTGTCAGGCATAAATTGCATTTTCTGGCACCGCATCTGTAGGGGCTGCTTTGCTTGACGACCTCCCAGGTTATTGTTCGTGTTTTTTGTGTGTTTATTTGTTCCCAATAGTGCATTGCTAATTTGGTGCTTTTTGCTTTACTTTCGTGTGTTATGGAGACTTTGTGGTTGTTGTATCGTGTTTTGAATGGGGGTTCTGTGCTGCCGATGTATTGTGCTGCGGTGTTATCAGTGGTTATGGTAGCTTTGTAGACTATGGCGCTTTTTTTGGCAGTTTCCTTTAAGAGGGCAATTGTCTTTCTTTCTGCAGTTACAGTTGTCTTTATTTGTATTGGTGTTGTTGGGTTCGGTTATGATTTGTCTGTTGTGGTTGGTGATGATCTGTTTCATGTTTTGTGCACAGCTGTAGCTTATCTTGACGTTGTTTCTGTTGATTATTTTGTGCAGACGGTGGTTCTTCGGGAAGTGCTTATCGATGAGTGCAAGGAACTGCTTGCCGATATTTGTAGTGATTGCGTTGTTGAACGGCGGGTTGAACCATATTATATTCCTTTTTCTGTTTTGTTTTGGTGTTGTGGCGTGTGTTAAATTTTTGTATTTCAGTGTTGAGGTGTGTCCGGCTTGTTTGAGTGCCATTTCGTAGTCTTGTTTTGTTTCGTTGAATATGCTTTCATTTGAGGAGAGGTTGTTTAGCCGTTGTTCTATCATGGTGGGTATTTGTTTTATTATCGTAGGTGGGTGGTTGGAATGTTTGTGGACGTAAAAAGGGGCGCTGTTGGGTTTCTTGTATGGTCTATACGTGTTAGTTTTGAGGCAGAGGGTTGTGTCCAGGAAATCGACTTGGTGTAGGTTACTTTCTAGTGTGATTTTGAGGTCGAGATCTTTGAATAATTTTATGAGTTTTTTCTTCATTCTTTCAATGTTGGATTTTGATGTTGTGGTGTGTGTTCCTAGTCCGTCGTCCCTGTAGAGGCCGAAGTTTATGTTAGGCAGTTGGTTCTTAATCTGGTGTGTGATGTAGAGGCCTACTAGTTCGCACACTTCTGCTCGTCGTATGCACCCATGGTGACGTCAAATTGGCCTTTTTTCTTGGTCCAGATTTCTCCATTGTGGAAGAGGAGCGACCTTCTTGCGTTGTTTGATTATGTTTATGGTGTTTTGGTCGATGTCGGTGTGCTCTGTTGCGAATGTGATAGCTCTGGTGAATGTTTTTTTTTGTTATGCTGGCGTAAAAATCAGAGATATCAAGCTGTATGAATTGTAGGTTGCGTTTGTTGGTGATTAATAAACCCAGCCAAATCAGAAATAGGTATTATAAGCAAGCACTACCTCCAAGAAATCAACAACACAATCAGAAAAAAACACAAACATACAACAATGGACAAACACACAAGCAGTCATCAAATGGTTTAAAACTCTCACCAACAAACGCAACCTACAATTCATACAGCTTGATATCTCTGATTTTTACGCCAGCATAACAGAAAAAAACATTCACCAGAGCCATCACATTCGCAACAGAGCACACCGACATCGACCAAAACACCATAAACATAATCAAACACGCAAGAAGGTCGCTCCTCTTCCACAATGGAGAAATCTGGACCAAGAAAAAAGGCCAATTTGACGTCACCATGGGTGCACACGACGGAGCAGAAGTGTGCGAACTAGTAGGCCTCTACATCACACACCAGATCAAGAACCAACTGCCTAACATAAACTTCCGCCTCTACAGGGACGACGGACTAGGAACACACACCACAACATCAAAATCCAACATTGAAAGAATGAAGAAAAAACTCATAAAATTATTCAAAGATCTCGACCTCAAAATCACACTAGAAAGTAACCTACACCAAGTCGATTTCCTGGACACAACCCTCTGCCTCAAAACTAACACGTATAGACCATACAAGAAACCCAACAGCGCCCCTTTTTACGTCCACAAACATTCCAACCACCCACCTACGATAATAAAACAAATACCCACCATGATAGAACAACGGCTAAACAACCTCTCCTCAAATGAAAGCATATTCAACGAAACAAAACAAGACTACGAAATGGCACTCAAACAGAGCGGACACACCTCAACACTGAAATACAAAAATTTAACACACGCCACAACACCAAAACAAAACAGAAAAAGGAATATAATATGGTTCAACCCGCCGTTCAACAACGCAATCACTACAAATATCGGCAAGCAGTTCCTTGCACTCATCGATAAGCACTTCCCGAAGAACCACCGTCTGCACAAAATAATCAACAGAAACGTCAAGATAAGCTACAGCTGTGCACAAACATGAAACAGATCATCACCAACCACAACAGACAAATCATAACCGAACCCAACAACACCAATACAAATAAAGACAACTGTAACTGCAGAAAGAAAGACAATTGCCCTCTTAAAGGAAACTGCCAAAAAGCGCCATAGTCTACAAAGCTACCATAACACTGATAACACCGCAGCACAATACATCGGCAGCACAGAACCCCCATTCAAAACACGATACAACAACCACAAAGCCTCCATAACACACGAAAGTAAAGCAAAAAGCACCAAATTAGCAATGCACTACTGGGAACAAATAAACACACAAAAAACACCAACAATAACCTGGAAGGTCGTCAAGCAAAGCAGCCCCTACAGATGCGGTGCCAGAAAATGCAATTTATGCCTGACAGAGAAACTGGAGATTTTACTACACAACCACAGAAACAATATCACCTTAAACAAAAGATCTGAACTGATGACAATGTGCAGACACTCTAACAAATTCAAGCTCAAAACGCAAAAGGCCAAATAACCCTTCCCCCCCCCCCCCCTTTCCTCCCCCCCCCCTTCCTTCCGCCCCCCTTCCCCCCCCCCCCCCCCCCTCCCGACCCCATTATACCCTCCCTCCCCTCTTCTCTCTCCCCCCCCCCCCCCGCACCACATTCCACTACAATATCATACACACTGTACACACAACACACAACACACCTACACGCACACACACACATACACACACACACATACACACAGACACTCATAATATAAACACGAGAGCACATCACACTAAACATCAAAACTAGTCACCACTAGGCAGCGAAACAACGTTGGTTTGGAGTCTTCTACGGACATTTCTTACAAATGGATTATGCCGACTGATGAGGTGGGAACACTGAAACGAATCGTCTTGGCAAGAATAATGTGAGTGAAAATTTACATTTATATATTAGCTCTAACCACCATTATCGAGCACTTTCGTACCTACAAGTACCCACCAACACTCATATATATATATATATATATATATATATATATATATATATATATATATATATATAATGTTTATATATACCATTTATATTCCGTACTCAAGTGTAAAATGAGTACCTGGCCGTTAACATCGTTGTCTCTGTCGGAAAGAAACTAATTGTAATATCGTCTAATAAGCGTCATGTCTCGTTCTATATGTTGCGTGTTGCTGTTTGTCAGGGACCCTTTGTAAAGCGCTTTGAGCACGTTTAGTGGATATTGCGCTATTTAAAGGCTCATGTTGAAGTTGAAATATTTTAAAAAATTAGGCGATATAGATAGTTCGAAGATGACGTCACTCAGGTCTTTGTTATTGTTTGTTGCCATACACGTTTATGAGTAATGCTCACTGAACTGTTTAACCCGACTATAAACGTTCATGGATACACACAGTTTTGTGTGTTGATCCGTTATACTTCCGGATGGCAATGTTATGAGCCTCTTCGCTAACGGCATACTATCTATTACAATTTTATTTTTTTCCTACAGAGACAACGCTGTGAACGGCCAGGTATTCATTTTACACCTGAGCATGGTGAGTGAATGTGAGTAAAGGGCCTTTTCCAAGGACTCAACTATGCGCCGAGCGAGGATCGACCATGACCTTCCGATCCGAAAGCGAGTGTCTTACCATTCTACATGTTACGTGTTGCTGTTGGTTAGGGACCCTTTGTAAAGCGCTTTGAGCACGTTGAGTGGGTATTGCGCTATATAAAAGTTGTTTTTTTTTTTTAATAAAATATTTTTTCAGAAATTAAAAGCGCCTACATAGTCACGTCTCGTCCTATATTATGGTACGTGTTGCTGTTGGCTTGGGATCCCATGTAAAGCGACTTGAGCACATTATTAAGTGGATTTCGCGTTATATAAAAGCAAACTTTATTTATTTTGTTTTCTGTTTGTGAATGTGTGTTTAAAGTAAATGTAAGAGTATTAAAAATGTGTGCATGTTTGTGTATGGGTGTGTGAGTGTATGTGTGTAAGTGTGTGTGTTTGTATGTTTCTGTGTGTGTGTGGTTTTGTGTGTGTGTTTGTGTGTTTGTGTTTATGTATGTGTGTAAGTGTTTAAGTGTGGGTGTGTTTGTGTGTTTATGTATGTGTGTAAGTGTTTAAGTGTGTGTGTGTGTTTGTGCTGTGTGTATCGAAGTACCGACAGAGCGTGGTCTGAAACAGGAAGACAACCCACGTCGAGGGTGATGAACGTGTTAACGGCACATCCCCGTAACTGCCACGCGTGTGTGTCATCGGACACGCCTCACTGAGTAACATCAAGGTGATTTCTCTTTGAAGTCGGCGGCGCCCACCGCCAAGTTCTCTGATCTGCTCACACACCCGCCGTTTTATTGCCAGGGCCGGAGATGACGGTGAGTGGATGAGAGTTTTGATGCTGTATTCTGAAAATAAAAATATTTTAAAAATTTTGGCCAGAAAATTCGTCCTTCATAATATTAATATCCATAGATTAAAAAAAACAACTTTCATCTTGGCAAAAATTCTCAAGTTTGAATTTCAAGGAAGACTTCACGAAGTCTCAGGTTTGAGAATTTTTGATACTTTTTGGGTCATTTTAATCGAATGATATTTGAAGGACGATTTTTCTGGCCAAATTTCTAAATACGCTTTTTCCTTAGAGTGAGGCTGTACGGATGTATTTGTATGCGTATGATTGTACGTCTGTGTGTGTGTGTGTGTGTGTGTGTGTGTGTGTTGTGTGTGTTGGTGTCTGTGTGTTGTGTGTTTTTATATCCGAGTGTGATGGATTTAATCGTTTCTTCAGTTTATTTGGAATAGATTTTTGTTTGACTCTTAAAACGTATTATCAAATATAATATTTATTATGTACAAGATGTGTTGTGTGTGTGTGTGTGTGTGTGTGTATGTGTGTGTGTGTGTAAATGATTGGAGAGAAGGATACAGTGAGTAACTGTGACTCATATGTAAGGGAACAACATAAAACAAACAACGTTTCGATCCTTGGCCTTCGTCAGGAGACAAACAACAAAAGACAAATATGTAAGGTTACGTTAAATTATCATATTTTGTCAAATGGAGAAATAATGTAAATGTATGGAGAGGGTGTTGGATGTTGATGGAAGAGGAGGGAGAGGAAAATAAATGGGTTGGGGGGGGGGGGGGAGAGCGAGAGAGAGAGAGGGAGAGAGAGAGAGAGGGGGGGGGGGAAGAAAGAAAGAAAGAGAGAGAGAGAGAGAGAGAGAGAGAGCGGATATGTATGTGTTTGTGTGTGAGTGTATGTGTGTGTGAGTGTGTGTGTGTGAATGTGTGTAAAATGATTGTGTGCTATTGACAGCCTGTTTTAAATGCTGCTTTGCTTTAATATATATTTGTTTATCACTATATTTATTTGTTTATTTATTTATCTATTTATACGTTAATCATTAATATATATATATATATATATATATATATATATATATATATATATATATAGATATATATATTAATGATATATTCGAAGCGAGGACGAGAGACACATGCGCACAACTAACATGACGTTCTCTCTCTAATAACTTCTCCGTCGGTGACGTCACAGACTATGGGTGACGTCCAATCAAGGGACGCTACTCTTCCGCTAATCTCATTCCCTATTTGTTTTTTCTTCTTGACCATGTTTTATTTACGTAAGTTGTAAGTTCACATTTCAACATGATAAACCAGGGAGCAGGCACTGGTGTAAAACAAAGATATGAAAAAAGTGTGTATGAAACAGTGCCACACAAAGCAAGAAAGGAAAAGATAAGAAAAAAAAACAAAAACAAACAAAGACAAACAAAAACCACAATTTCTGTAAGAACCCACGAACCCTGGGCCGTTGAATTTGACTGGGTGGGGTTCTTGACCTCCCTTAATCGTGGGCAGGGAGCCTACTTACTGCGTACGTCTTCTATCCCCATATACTTTATCTGTTTTCCAACTTGCTTTCTGTCATGGAATGAGATTACTTGGTTTTGTCCTGGTCCTGGCCTGATGCCCTGGCTGAGAGGGAAACAGTCAAATTATGTATAGTTAGTTTTGGTATATGATATTTTTTCCTTGTAAATCATCTCTCTGTTATGCACTGTATTATGTTTTCTTTATATGATTTGTAGAACATTTGAGTGTATTCCTTTTAGGGACCTGTGCTTGTGTCAGCATGAGACATTTAGTGATCTCAAACAAAGTACTTTGATAGTGTGCTCTAGGAATCTACTCCTTTTTTTTCTTATTTAAACCAATTCCCCTTTGTCTTACCTTTTCTTGGGTACTTTAATTGTAATTCTAGAACTTTTTACTATCCCATTTTCTTCCTTTTTACTGGCGCTGATATGACCTCAATGTGTTGAAAAAGCTGTAAAACCCTTAAAAACAAACAAAAACAAAATTGAATTGTGACCCTATCACAACACCATTTCTTTATGACTTTGATCGATTAAACATGATGACTATGATGTAGATAGAAAGAAAATGACGTCACTCAGCTCGTTGTTATTGTTTTTAGCCAGCCATTTTTATGAGTAGTTCTCACTAAATTGTACTAATCAGACTACAAGATATGAAGTGAATAGAAAAGTGCCAGAAGACAATAGAGAATAAAAAATTTTTTCGCGGCGGTGGTGGGGTTTGAACCTGCGACCTTATTGGTACGACAACTCCGCCTGGCAGGTGAGAGCGTGGCTCTACCGTGTGAGCTATCCACGAACACAAAAATATTCGTTTCAAACCCAAAGTCATTTCTAGATCCCTCTCTCACCCACTTCTTGAGATCGCCGATTCGTTCACCACCATCGCGAAGTAATTTTGACCAGCAGTTAAGCTTAATAGCCAATATTCTCATCACAAACATATAACATAGAATAGATTGAGACATGGAGTATGCTCCGGTGTATGGGGTGAATTTTTAATTCAGAAAAGTGAGTGGAGCAGGCACTTATGTTGGTAACAACAAGATATGAAGTGAGTAGAAAAGTGCCAGAAGACAATAGAGAATAAAAAATTTTTTCGCGGCGGTGGTGGGGTTTGAACCTGCGACCTTATTGGTACGACAACTCCGCCTGGCAGGTGAGAGCGTGGCTCTACCGTATGAGCTATCCACGAACACAAAAATATTCGTTTCAAACCCAAAGTCATTTCTAGATCCCTCTCTCACCCACTTCTTGAGATCGCCGATTCGTTCACCACCATCGCGAAGTAATTTTGACCAGCAGTTAAGCTTAATAGCCAATATTCTCATCACAAACATATAACATAGAAACGATTGAGACATGGAGTATGCTCCGGTGTATGGGGTGAATTTTTAATTCAGAAAAGTGAGTGGAGCAGGCACTTATGTTGGTAACAACAAGATATGAAGTGAATAGAAAAGTGCCAGAAGACAGTAGAGAATAAAAACATAAGTGCCTGCTCCACTCACTTTTCTGAATTAAAAATTCACCCCATACACCGGAGCATACTCCATGTCTCAATCGTTTCTATGTTATATGTTTGTGATGAGAATATTGGCTATTAAGCTTAACTGCTGGTCAAAATTACTTCGCGATGGTGGTGAACGAATCGGCGATCTCAAGAAGTGGGTGAGAGAGGGATCTAGAAATGACTTTGGGTTTGAAACGAATATTTTTGTGTTCGTGGATAGCTCACACGGTAGAGCCACGCTCTCACCTGCCAGGCGGAGTTGTCGTACCAATAAGGTCGCAGGTTCAAACCCCACCACCGCCGCGAAAAAATTTTTATTCTCTATTGTCTTCTGGCACTTTTCTACTCACTTCATATCTTGTTGTTACCAACATAAGTGCCTGCTCCACTCACTTTTCTGAATTAAAAATTCACCCCATACACCGGAGCATACTCCATGTCTCAATCGTTTCTATGTTATATGTTTGTGATGAGAATATTGGCTATTAAGCTTAACTGCTGGTCAAAATTACTTCGCGATGGTGGTGAACGAATCGGCGATCTCAAGAAGTGGGTGAGAGAGGGATCTAGAAATGACTTTGGGTTTGAAACGAATATTTTTGTGTTCGTGGATAGCTCATACGGTAGAGCCACGCTCTCACCTGCCAGGCGGAGTTGTCGTACCAATAAGGTCGCAGGTTCAAACCCCACCACCGCCGCGAAAAAAAAATTTTATTCTCTATTGTCTTATGGCACTTTTCTACTCACTTCATATCTTGTTGTTACCAACATAAGTGCCTGCTCCACTCACTTTTCTGAATTAATCAGACTATAAACGTTTAAGGTTACATATTGTTTTGTGTGTTTGTACGTTAAATATCTCTTTGGCG
This sequence comes from Berghia stephanieae, assembly GCF_034508935.2. Taxonomy (NCBI): domain Eukaryota; kingdom Metazoa; phylum Mollusca; class Gastropoda; order Nudibranchia; family Aeolidiidae; genus Berghia; species Berghia stephanieae. Next base: position 9,397,790 of record NC_088371.1, read on the forward strand.
GATGTTATGAGTTTTTTTGTTTTGTTTGTTTTTTTGTTTTTTTTTTTTTTGTTGTTGTTTTTTTTTAACTAATCGCTTTCTATCAATATTCACAAATAACTCTTTAGCACCAATACACACTTGCAAACACACACACACATACATACACACACACGCACGCGCACACACACACACACACACACACACACACATTTATACACACGTAGTGAAGTAGCGTTCCGTGACGGCGCCATCTCTCGGCACATCAAACAAAAATGACGACACATTTCCCCCCGTCTGACAGACTTATCATCATCGCGATCTTTATCCCACTTGTAAAAAAAAAAAAAATACAAAAAAAAAACAAAAAAAAAACGCTAGTGTCTTCAAAACGAGCTTATCTGCTATTGAGTAAATGCGTTTGCTACCTGATTCACTCCCTTGATTAGTGACTGAGTAACAAATACAAGAACCCCAATCGTAAGGGATCGCTACTTCAGTTTTGTGGCCATAGATATCGTTTTTCAATAGTTGTCTGATTGGTGAGTTTTGCCGTATCTTTCATGAACAAAGAGGGAACAATAGTGTGACGCCAAAATACTGGTTCCAGTCTCATTGGAAGTTTGAAACCAGTCTTCCGGAGGACACCCCTTGTGCAACTGATCTTCTGGGGCCGTTTTCAGTAACGCGGACTAGGGCTTAGTCTATGGCTACCTCTGACTTTAGTCAATGACTTGAAAAAATCGGATTTCATGTGAGCTGACTAAGCAAGTCCGGGACTAAAATCGAAAGTTATTCTGTTGACATGGCAATTGACTGAAATAATCTGATTAATCAGAAAACACTTTCTCTTTTGTGTAATCATTTGTTTCTTTTGTTTGTTTTTGTTTTGTTTTTTTTTTTTTTGTGGGTTTTTTTTGCTTGTTTTATTTTGTTTTGTTTTTTTGTTTTTTTTGTTTTTGTTTTTTTTTTTTGTTTGTTTGTTTTTTTTTTTTTTGTTTTTTTTTTTTTTTTGATTGTTTTTTTGGTTTTTTTGGGGTTTTTTTTTTGTTTTTTTTGGGGGGGGGGGGGTCAATTTCCTTGAGATTCAAGCTCTGTGTTCGTCGTCTCAATGAAAATGTCATTGGCATAAATATAGAATTGACAGTCGACGATGGACATCAATGCAGTCTACAACAGTCGACAGTCAATATCACGTGTGTTGTTAATTTCCTCTTTGGAGATCTTTTGCGTTGTAAGTATGAAAGCTGGTGTATCTTACCTGCCTTCGTGTAGTAGAGAGGTGATGTTACCCGCACAAAATAGTCGAATTTGTCACCGTCCTTACAACTCCCACTTCTAGGCAAGAGACTCGAAAAACATTCAAAAAATCCGATTTTAAGACATTTACTTTGTTTGGGCTCAAGACTAGCTAGTCATTTAGTAATTTTACTAGTTTAGCCCTGGTTCCAGAGTGATGACATCTTATTTTCTAGTCTAAATATATACGGGTCGTCAATAAAGATCATCAATCTTCAAACTTTTACTCCCATAATCCAAAGAATCTGCCTATACATCCTAATTCTTTTGTCACCTTATGTCACTTTATGTAACCTATTCATTGTTAGTCCTTCATTGCGCTGCTATGTTAAAATCTACTTTTCCCTGTGTCGGGGGGGGGGGGGGGGGGGATGAGGGTCCGCTTAACTCTCTCCTTACCAGCCATTTTCAGGATTTTCCCCAAACTTCACACCCAACTAACACAAAAATAGATTTTTTATCATTCAAACACGACAGCAGTAGGTTCTTGCGATAAATAATTTCTTTAGCAAAACATACTCTACAACACACTGTTCATTTTCTTTACATTTTATGATGTACAAAAGAATAATTTGAATAAGAAAAATGTTGGTTGTATCGCAACGAATGTGACGATTTTCCTATAGTTGGTATGGAGAGGGTTAAGGGTTATCCTGGAATTGGCACTCGAATCCATTCAGATGAAATGTCCAGTCCATTTCCAGCTTCTCCTCTCTTACAGCTTCAGTAAAATTCCCTTTATTCATTCCAAGGGGGAAATTTGTCTTTAGGGTCTATTCCAAGGGAAGACTGGAATAAACCCAGGCGTCAGATGCCGTGCAGCGCCGTGAAGTGAGCTAGGGCGAGGTGACTTTGCTCAAGGCGTGTAGTCGAATTTGAGATGAAGTGAGTAGAAAAGTACCCGAAGACAATAGATAGAATGCGCTTGGCCAAGGAGTTCACAACATTGCCATCCGGAAGTACAACGGACCAAGACACAAACTCTGGGTAACCATGAACTTT
>NC_088371.1:9405069-9407569 GCF_034508935.2 Berghia stephanieae
CAACGGGAAGCCAGTGGAGTTCTCTTAGCAAACCCGATGGAGATTGATTCCTCCTCTTTCTATAAATAATCCGGGCATCATCGTTCAGGAAAGTTTAGTTCCTCAGGGCCTATATTGAGGACTTTGGAGCATTTTTGGGTTATGATGATTGGCTGTGCGACGGACACCCTAGGGAAAGAGGAAGCGAGGCCGCCCCAAGGAAAATTGGAGACGTACCGTAGAGAGGGACCTAAAGCAGAGAGGTCTGTCTGTCCCTCGAGATGGCCCCGCCCCAAGAATAGCTGCTGACAGGACCAGGTGGAGATCCCTTGCGTCGCCTCAAGTGCCAGCAGGCCCGGAGAGGATTGAACAATGAACGAACAAATTATTATTTTGCAAAGCTATATATAATATTGTGACTGTTTTTCCATTTCTTCCCTTGGAACTACGGTTTGTTTGTTTTTTTACTTCAAGTGGGCAGCTCAGGGTTAGGGTTAGGATTAGGGGATGGATGAAGTCGGGTGTGGTAGAATATATATATATATATATATATATATATATATAAATAACGCAAGCCAGACTCATTGTGCGCAATATCCAAAAATACCGGTCAGCAACTCTCCTACTCCGTGAGTTACATTGGCTTCCTGTGGAAAAAAGAGTTGCCTATAAGATTTGTACTGTTGTCTACAAATCCTTGGGCACCAACAGTCCCTCCTATATTAAAGTCCTTCTAAACATATATGTCCCCAATAGAAACTTGGGGTCAAGCAATGACCAATCAATCCTTGTCAAACCTAAGCCATTGCATTGCGTAAATTAGGTGAACAATCTTTTCAATTTTCAGCCCCCCATTTTGGAACTCTCTCCCATCACACGTGAGATGCTCGGATTCGTTGACAACTTTCAAATCTCGCTTAGAGTTTTATATTTTTACGTCATAATGTTGCAATACTATTATGATATTTTGTTATTAAATTGAATTCGTATCCCTTTTCCATCAAAACTTGTCTTACTGTATTATTATGTTTTGTATTATAGCACTGTAAAGCGCTTAGAGCCTGTGACAACGTGGTACAGCGTGATATAAATGCCATTTATTATTATTATTATTATTAATTTATTATTATTATTATATATTATTATTATTAATTATTATTATTATTATTATTATTATTTTTATAACGAGAATTAGGAATGTGGATATGGAGGCGATTTATATTGTTGCTGTGCGTTTAGGTGTATTACTCACAACATCCTCCACCCGGATATAACTTACACCGACACATTAAACAGTGTATAACCTTATAAAATATAACTGTTTATAGTCTGACTGATATAATTTAGTGAGAACTAATCATAAAAATGGTAGTCGAAAAAACAATAAAACAAAGAGCTAAGTGGCGTTAATTTCGTGCCATCTATAGGGAGTCTCCTTCTGATTAATATGTGTCCTGTCTCCTGACAACAGTATTATGTCAGACTTAACTCGATATTTAAATTCATGAATAAAATATAAATCTATAGACTAAGGGCTAACCCACACCCCTGAGACTGACACTGACGACCCGACACTGCCGTCCTCTGCCGTCTTCCGGATAAAGACGTCGGTCACGGACAAAATACTAAGAATAAAGAGAAGAGTCGCTAGGACTTACCCATACCAAGCACCCGAGTTCCTCTGCCGTTCTTTTTTTTTTCCGAGCTTGGTATGGGTAGGTCTAGCGGGTCTTCTCTTTATTCTTAGTATTTTTGTCAGTGTACGATGTCTTTATCCGGAAGACGGCAGAGGACGGCAATGCCGGGTCGTCGGAGTCAGTCTCCGGTGTGGGTTACACCTTAGAGACAAAATCAACGCCTTTTTGTGAAAGTAATGAGTTTGAGGTAGTCTGGCATCAACTTGCATTTTCAATAAGTTTTAAGGATTTAGAGATGCTCATGAAGTTCTGAAATTGTGATCAAAATTTCGTAATTCTGCGAATTGTTCAAAATATTGGACAGGTCTGATCAAGACCATTTCGATAAAATATCGTTTTGAAGAGTTCGGTCACATTATATATAATGTGTAATTGTTTATGAATATTTTGATATTTTGGTACAATATGTGTCATAAAAAATAGGTAGATAGGTAGGTAGGTGGGTAGATAGGTAGGTAGGTGGGTAGGTAGGTGGGTAGATAGGTAGGTAGGTGGGTAGATAGGTAGGTAGGTGGGTAGATAGGTAGGTAGGTGGGTAGATAGGTAGGTAGGTGGGTAGATAGGTAGGTAGGTGGGTAGATAGGTAGGTAGGTGGGTAGATAGGTAGGTAGATGGGTAGATAGGTAGGTAGGTGGGTAGATAGGTAGGTAGGTAGGTAGGTAGATAGGTAGGTAGGTGGGTAGATAGGTAGGTGAGTAGATAGGTGGGTAGATCGGTAGGTGGGTAGATAGGTGGGTGGATAGGTAAGTAGTGGGAAGATTGGTAGATAGTTAGGTGAGTAGATAGGTAGTAGAAAGGTAGGTAGATAGGTAGTTAGGTGGTTA
>NC_088371.1:9412569-9420069 GCF_034508935.2 Berghia stephanieae
TTAAGAGTAAGAGTGAGAAGGCGGGCAGGGGGGGGGGGGGGGGGGGTGAGTGTAGAGTAAAAGGGAGATGGCTGAGGAGGTAAAGGCCGCTTCTAATGGTGTCACACTACCATGTTATTATAATCTACCCAGGACGCAAACTCAACGCTGTATAGAGTAGAAGGGGGTGAAAAAAAAAAAGAGTCTTTCTTAAACTCTCTCTCTCTCTCTCTCTCTCTCTCTCTCTCTCTCTCTCTCTCTCTCTCTCTCTCTCTCTCTCTCTCTCTCTCCCTCTCTCTCTCTCTCTTCTCTCTCCTCTTCTCTATTCTCTCTCCTTCTCTCTCTCTCTCTCTCTCTCTCTCTCTCTCTCTCTCTCTCTCTCTTTCTGTCTCCCCCCATCCATCTACCCAACCCCAATTCCAACAACAGAATATATCATAACATCATGATGACAAACATACTCGGGTCTTCAATTCCCATAATATAAGAAGAGAGTCAAAATATGAAGGAAATTAATTTAAAGTTAATTTAAAATGCGAAAATTGCGAAATAAGACAGAAAAATGAAGGGATGATACCTAAAATAGTGCTCAAACTGCCTGGCTAAGCATCTCAAGTTTTAAAATCAGTGTTATGTCGGATGTCGTAAACTAAAAAGTGGCCCTGAAAGTTGTTTTATTTTATAAATATGTCTCCTAAATATTGTGGGAGCCAATATTATTGTTTGAGACCCGTGGGTAAGCTGCACCGATTTATGAGGAGGCCTTCCGAAAGCTCCTCGTGTCTGAGGATAATGAAAATTCGTTATCCCCAGCAGACACCTGTCTGTGGATAACCAAATTTCGTTATCCCCAGACACATATTTGCAACTCCGCTCTTTTAAACTTAAACAATTATCCACATTCCAGAATATGGAATGTTTCCGAATGCACATAGAAATAAGGAAAGTTAATAAAATATCTATAAAAACATAAAATTAACCAACATTAAATTAAATCAGTTGTTACTACATATAGATATACACAATATGCGTCGACTTCGAAGTGGGTGTCATGGTCGAATGGTTTAGCAAGTCGTCTGCCCTGGGAAGTTTTACCAGAATCGACGTTGTGGGTTCGAATCTTGGTTCCGCCACTTTTTTTTTTTTTTAAATTCCGTCTTCATTTTACAGAACGTTGCAAGGGATAAATGTCCCATCCATCCTCCCCCCCCCCCCCCCCCCCCCCCCCCCAACCTTTTTTTTTTGTGTGCAAGTCTATTCTTTTCTCCTTTTTGTTTGACCTTTGGTTCCGTTTCTGAGCATGAATCTCTTAAAATTGTTTTATTTTTTTAAAAAATAATATTTTTTGTTTTTTTTTCTCCTCTATCTGACCATTTAGTCGCTCTCTGAATATTTCTGTTTGTTTGCTTTTTAATTATTTATCCTTTTTAGTCACTTTTTGAGATCGGAATGGGGACAAATATGACAATTTGCTAGAAACTAGAAAGGAACTAAGAGAGAGAGAGGGAGAGAGAGTTTTAAAAAAAAGAGGTGGGGGGAGGATGGATTGGACATTGATCCCTTGCACTGTTCTGTAAAAAGAAGACGGAATGCAAAAAAAAAAAAAAAAAAATAGTGGCGGAACCACGATTTGAACCCGCAACGTCGATTCTGGTAAAAGTTCCAGAGCAGACGACTAAACCATTCGGCCATGACACCCACTTCGAAGTCGACGCATATTGTGTACATGTAGTAACAACTGATTTAATGTTGGTTAATTTTATGTTTTTATAGATATTGTATTACCTTTCTTTATTTCTATGTGCATTTGGAAACATTCCATATTCTGGAATGTGGATAATTGTTTAAAGGAGCAGAGTTTCAAATATATGTCTGGGTATAACGAATTTTCACTATCCCCAAACAGGTGTCTGGGGATAATCACAGCGATTTTCACCGTGGATCTTTTGACATCATAGCATAGTCATATTCATATTCATTTATTTATTCAATTTGTCAATATTATTCTAGACCTATCTAGTAGCGTTTTTAAAACTCTAGAAAAAACTTTGATAGAATAGTGAAAGTTTCATAATACGACCATTGTTTTGGTTTTGGTGGCGTTTTTATGCACCTCCGTTGGCGGTGTCAGATGGTAAATTAATGAAAATGTCCATGAGGTTTAAATAGTTTTAGATTGTAGTTTAGCACGCTGCTTAGTGATTACCTATGTACGTTTCTACAATGATAATAAATTAAAGAATAATAACACTTATTTAAAAAATCAAAAGTAAAAAGAAACATTCGCAGTAGTACTGCAACCAGTAGATATCATTCATTTCAGTTATCTGCCTTCGAGGCTAGAGATTATTGTATAGAGGATTCGACGCAAAATACAAATTTATTATTATTACTATCTATTTTTTTTTTTAATTTATTTTTTATTATAATTATTTATTTATTTTTAAAAAAATTATTACTAATATTATTATTTTGCTTTTCGTTGACGATGGTGATGTGTCTGTTGTTGTGTAGTGATGGTGGTGTTAATGTGGTGGTTGTGGTTGTAGTGGTGGTGTTGATGATCTTGTAGTGGTAGTGATAATGACTATAAGGATAATGATGGTGATGTAATGGTGGCAGTGGTTGCTGTAGTTTTGATAACGATGTGGTAGTGCTTGTAATGATGATGATGTGATATTTGTGGTTGTGGTGTTGGTGGTAGTGATGATGACGAGGAGGATGATGATGTAAAGGTGGTGGTGGTTGCTATAGTTTTGATAACGATGTGGAGGTTATGGTAGTAGTAGTAGTAGTAATGATGATATGGTGGTGGCTGTAGTAGTAGAGGCAGTTTATTTATGGTAACTTCTATTATTTGCAGGAGCACAGAGATATGAGTATGAGTCGACAACGGCGAGAGGGAGAGAGAGAGAGAGAGAGAGAGAGAGAGAGAGAGAGAGAGATTCCTGGAACATTATAAAATATATTTAACTAACTGTAAATAATACAATAAACGGGGATGGAACTATTCTCATTAATCTGATAGATAAGCTGCTAGATTTTAAGATGTTAACGAATGATCAAGTTGGAGACGTGCAGATGGGGAAATTTTGATTCATGGATTGGATTGGGGTAACAAAAACAAAACAAAATACTATCTTGTACAAATTTCAGACTTGAAGGAAGAGTTGAAACGTTAAAAGTCTCAATTCTAAGTCACACAAAATGTTTCAATCATCCCTCCTCTTCTTTCTTTCTCAAACTCACACACTCTCATTCAACTTCAAGCCACTCGACAACACACCATTTTGAACAGAAAATACAGTGTTGTGTTCAGCGAGGGAACAACGACTAATTTTCAGAGACGGGAGAGCACTACTACTACTGCGAATAGTGATTCCACTGTGGACTCACTATTCGTAGTACAACTGTGAATATGCACTTCGTTTTTCTTTTTGGGTTAGCTAGTGGAGGTCGGAGTATTTTTTTTTTCTATTGGGGTTAGTTATAAGTCTTAAGGTGTGAGGGTGTTTGTTTTTCCTATTAGGGTTAGTTAAAGGTACTAGATTTTATTTTTGGCCACCTCTATTTGCAGTAGTACTGTGAATAGTGATTCCTCTATTCGCAGTATAGTACTGCAAATTATTTGCAGTATTAGCCTTAGAGCCTAGGCTTTATTGTATGGAGGATTGGACGCAAACTATGATTAAACTACATATTCTTATTACTATTATTATTATTTTTAAAATTTATTTTTTATTATTATTTATTTGTTTTTTAAAAAATTATTACTATTATTATTATTATTTTGCGTTTCGTTGACGATGACGATGTGTCGGTTTTTGTAGTGTTGATGTGGTGGTTGTGATTGTTGTGGTGGTGTTGATGATGTAGTAGTGGTAGTGATGATGACTATAAGGATAATGATGATGATGTAATGGTGGTGGCAGTTGCTGTAGTTTTGATAACGATGTGATAGTGGTAGTGATAATGATGATGTGATGGTTGTGGCGGTCGGTCTATTTAGCGAAGTCGCTTTGTGCCGCCCTATATTTTCCAAATTTAACAGATACTGCTTTTCATCATAAATTTTAGCCTATGCATCTCTCCAGTCTTACTAGCCGTGATAGGTACCTACTGTATGAAGGTTGTGCGTTATCACAGACAGCTCTCTTTTTCTGGTTACCTACGCAAGGCAAGATGATGTGCGACAATGAGGTGAGGGTGTTGTATGGGGTCTCCCATGAGCGAAAAGTCAACAGGCTGGCCTAATATTTTATATAAAAGACTCTTTTCTTCTGTTTTAAAACTACGGTTATCCACCCCCCCCCCCCCCCCCCCCCAAACAACTAATTCTCTTTACTGCTAAAATAATTAGGTCAAGCCGCCAAAATTAGTTTTGCACACCTTGAGGCCTGACTTTGGAGAAAGCAAAACCATATCAGTTTTATCATTGGAAGAGCAGGTTTGTTGTAATCAAAACATACAGATTAATAACATTCCAATAAATATAGATTTTACCTATAGTCGTTTTGCTTAAACGGATATTAATCATCAATAGGAATTTTACAAAAATCATTCACCGAGTAGAGCCCCATGATGCTATAAATAAGAATATCCCAGTCCTTAACCCAGCACACACAGCAGTTCAACCTGTCATTATGTATTGTCTTAGGAGTAGATATGTGGTGCATTGAGGTTAGATTTTCTATTCATACTATTAAATTTTTACTGTTATCATCGTTGATAGTCAAAGGAAAAAATGGTATACGACTGTCTAATTGCTGTTTTCATGCTGTTCTTTTTGTTAAAAATACTGTTCACAAATCTCAATGCGCAGGTACCACAATCCATTGACAACTTCAGTGATTTGGTGATATACAAGTTTTTCTCTAGAAGAAGGACGGCAAATGGACCTCTTAAATCGTAAATGCCAATGACGTGAGTACACCTCTTTAAACTTCAAACCACACATCCCTAAAACAAACAAAACAAACACTTAGGTTCTTTCAAAACCTGAGAAACTTAGTATGTTTTCTAAGAGCTCTTTTACAAATTTTTAAATAATTAATCTGGCAAGCTTGGAAAAAAAGATCCTGGGGAATTTAAATTTGGGCCGTCTTCTTGTTATTGCTAGACATAGATTTCAATGAGAGATTTGATTATTCCCAGACATGGCCTATAGTAATGGATGATTAGACCCCGCTAGCCTTTTCAAGATGAAAAGAACAAAAAAACAATGAAAGACACATGATGCTTAAATGACTTATTAGTCTGTCCTTCCATGAAAATGTCACAGCATCTGCATATATGTGGCCACATAATTTTGCTTTCCACATGTCTTTGCCGCATAATTTGCCTTTTTTTTTTTTCAAATAGGTGTTTTGGCAATTTAAAAAAACATGTCTTACGATTTGTGGCTGATTAAATAACTAGTCATAGGGGTAGGAGGGTGACAGACGTCGCTTACTCCAAAATCTGGCTGGTCTCATTTTCCTGACCAATCAGGTATCGGGGGCGTAGCAGTGTTAAAAAAGTGCACAATTTTTTTCTCTCCAGATTTTCACTGTGTTGATTTCAGATTCTTGATCAGCGTCAAATTTACAATAGGTTTGATATCAAGATCTATGTGTCTTCTCCAAAAATTGTTGAAATTAGAAGTAAATTTTTATTATTTTTATTTATATATTTTTAAAAGTTCTGAGTCAGGGAATGATTTACTAGGCACATGACATATGATTTACAAATGCCAAAGCTATGGGATGATGGGTGTGAGTATTGATGTTGTGCGTTTAGGTTAAAATACTCACAACATCTGCCAGCCATATGTAACATACCACACACAAAACTGTGTGTAATAATAATAATGATATTAATAATAATAATAATAATAATAAATAATGAAATAAAATAAGATTCCCTTTAGTCATCCCATAGATCAAATTTGTCTCTAGGATCTATTCCAAGGGAAGACTGGAATAACCCAGGCATCAGCCGCAGTGCAGTGCTGCAAATTGAGCTAGGGCGAGGTGACTTGCTCAAGGACCCACAGTGGCAGGTGATGGAACTCAGTACCTTTCAGGTACGAAGCAAAGACCGCACTGCTGAGCCATGCTACACTATTAATAATAATAATAATATATAATAATAATAATAATAATAATAATAATAATAATAATAATAATAATAATAATAATAATAATAATAATAATAATAAAATAATAATAATAATAATAATAATAATAATAATAATAATAATAATAAATAATAATAATAATATAATATAATAATAATAATAATAATAATAATAATAATAATAATAATAATAATAATAATAATAATAAAATAATATAATAATAATAATAATAATAATAATAATAATATATAATTAATAATAATATAAATAATAATAATAATATAATAATAATAATAATAATAATAATAATAATAATAATAATAATAATAATAATAATAATAATAATAATTGTCCATAAAATGAAATTTTCCATGGTTTACATTACCTGTGTGTAGCGATCAAGCTATTTACACCAAGTTAACAAAATTAGAGTAGACCATTTGTTGGGGGGGGGGGGGGGGGGGGGATTAAGCTAACCAAAGGGGCCAAATTTGAAGTTTCTGCGTTAAAAATTGGCCATTTTGTAAAAGAAAGACATAGGCCAGGGGTTTGACACCACCCGCACTAGTACTGAAATGGGGTTTAAGTTTAAGGGTATAATTCTACTGTTTTCCCTAGTTGTAGCATAATTAATCAATCACAGGTCTTTGTAGAATGACATACCTTTTGAAATAGGTGTAGTTTTGTGACCAGATCAACATAACTATTTAGTTGCTTTATGCTGAAAACACGTCAGAAGATTAGAACATAACCTACTTAATGAGACAATATGCTTGCCTTGGTAATGGCTCTCGTATTGAAAAATATCAGTAAAGTTTAGGAAAATGTAGGTAAACTTATTTGGTTTGTTCCCTTGATGGAAGTGTGAAGAAAAACTTCTTTTATGGGGTATTAGAAAACAATACTTTTTCATACAAAGGTAGGCCTGACAACATATGAATGATAATGTTAATGATACGTAACATTAATGCTGATAATAATAATTGTTGCATTTTAAAAAAAAAAAAATATTTTTTTTTTTTTTTTTTTTTTTTGCCATTTAGAATGTCAATTGCGTCAATTTTTTTATGGCTTTCGATGTTTTGAGTTGAGATCTCTCTTGTAGTCTTCTTTTTTTTTTTCCTTCTCCTTCTTCTTCTTGCTTTTAAATGTGTATATTGTTTGCTTGCATATGTACAAGTTGCATTAACAGAATAACAAATCTCCACTTTTATTTACTGCATACTTTGTCCTTTCCGGCATAATTTTTTTTTCTTTTGGGAATTTTCATGGTATAATTTGGAGGGTGGGGGTGGGGGTGGCATTTTCCTGGAGGGGCAGATTAGTACCTAAAGTACCGTCAGACTAGCATAACAACAAAACAAGCACTCTTTAGCATCTTTTCCATTTTCTCATACATTTCT
>NC_088371.1:9422569-9440069 GCF_034508935.2 Berghia stephanieae
GCCCTGAAAACTACGATTTTTATTTTCCTATTTCAAGTAGGCAGCTCTGCTATGACAAGTACTCGTATCAGTATCAGTTCCATAGTCAAAATAAGACAAACAAAAACAACGTTTATTTAATCTTAGGCTTTCGCCAATACTTCATACAATACAATTAAGACAAAATAATGTTACGAATTTCTCCTCATGCATTCGTTAGACTATAACAATAACGACCGTGTTATCTTTACTCCTTACCCAACCAACCCCGAGCTTCCCGCCTCTTCATCGCGAACTATCTTATGTATGTATTAGCTTCAGGACGGGCAAGTACGGAATCTGCCCACCCTTCCGTATTTCCTCTATAAGTCAGTTAGAATTCAACTCTCTCCTTTCTCAGAAGAGTATTTCTCGTATACTAATTCAAATGTTGAGCAAACCAAAATGGTGGTTGTATTTTATATATTTATTTAGTCGTGACTTTTGAATAAAAGTGTTTTGTTTTATTATACGGAATACAATAGAAAATTACATTGTTTTGCAAAATTATTTTGTCTGGCAATAAAAATACAGGGGTAATTACTTTAAGAATTAAAAAAAAAGAACTAACAAATTAATTTGTTAAAAAACAAAACAAAAAACAAAAACAAAAAACAACAACAAATAAGAAAACAATTTAAATAAATGAGTTTTGAGAAGCACTAAAGAAAACGAGAAAAAAAAAGAAAAGTTTAAATGGATAAACAAATATATAAAAACAACACAAATCAATACTAAATTGATATAAAATTAGTAAATTAATAAATTTAATTCAATACTGGAACATTCCCAAAGTCATTACATCAATGGTACCAGCACAAGTAAGGCAATAAATAAGAAAAAGTTCGTTTGCCAAAATCTCTATTTAGTTTTCACTGGTTAATAAGGTGGGCTCATTTGAATTAGCTCGACCTAGTACTAGAGAGGCCAGACAGCAAAAATCGGAGTTAGTTCACCGTCAGGCGACGAGACGATGAGATGACGATGTGGGCGGAGTGGAGTGGTTGGGGGGGGGGGGGGGGGGGTGGATAAAAAAAGAACAGGAGCGTATCCTGGTTTATGCATTAAGGGATGCATGGTGATTCGCAATCTATCAAAAATACACACAAATTGATTTCAGTACGAAGTATAAAGTTTAAGTAGTAACTTTTGAAATTATCTAATTTAAATTTGATTATTTCAGACCTGGTAATACAGCATATAACTTGAAAAAACAGGCTGGTATTTGCCCACCCTGCCCATTATTACCAGCCGTCCTGCACACAGTGCAGTGGCAGGTGATCGAATTCTGTACCTTTACGATGCGAAGAACAGACAGCACTGCTGAGATATGCTGCCCTCTAAAGTACCAGAGATTAAACACAAGAGTCGACTAATTTCAATGTTTATAAAAGAATTGAAGTTTTCGTTATTTCTGTCTGTCCTCGCCAGTCTGTGACCAATTTTATTATCATTGGCGGTTCTAGCCTATTTACAGTGGTGGGGCAAAGATGATTCGGTCATAAATATATATATATATATATATATATATATATATATATATATATATATATATATATATATATATATATATATTATATATATATATATATAATTTTTTATTTTATTTTATTTATTTATTTATTTTTTAATTAATTTTTTTTTAATTATTATTTTTTTTTCACCTTTAAAAAATAATATTTCAACCACAAATAATCACATTCACAATGAAATGACAATACAAGTAGATTTTAATTATTCCAAACGTAATCAAAACTGAATCACGAAAGAGAATACCACTAAAAAATAAAGCGACAAGACATAATGCGACAACACCTTGACAATACAAGTCCATTTCGTTCACTCGAAAAAATTAAAGATTTGCTTTAATCCCTCAACGGCGAGATTAATATTTCTGTTACATTATTGGTTTTCAGTAGTATGTAGTAACCTTAAAGTTTTAATCGAGAAGCAACAACAGCGATATGACTCGAGTTTCATTCAGAGCTCAAATTGCATTTCACTGCTGTCTTGATGATTAGAGTGATTGTGCCGGTGGTGGTAGTGGTTGGAATAGTGGTAGCGGTGGTGGTGGTGGTGGAGGAGGATGTAATTATGGTAGTGGTTTTGGTGGTGCTGTTGGTTAGAATGATAGTTGTGGAGACGATGACGGAAATGTTATGATGATGTTGATATTGTTTTTATTGCTATTGTAGTACTTGTTGTTAATATTGTTGTTGTTGTTAATGATGAAGATGATGATGATGATGATGATGATGATGATGATGATGATGATGATGATAATGATGATTATGATGACAACGACGATGTCGTCGACAATGATGGTTACCATACGATATTACAAAGTTTATTCAATCTTAGGCTTTCGACAATAAATCATACAATTTGATGACCACATGAAAGTGGGAAAAAAAATGGTAAATGGAACCAAACAATAAACTGATACCATTAATAACCACACAAAAATACAACAATAGTAATACCACCAATACGTACAATAATAATAATAATAATAATAATAATAATAATAATAATAATAATAATAATAATAATAATAATAATAATAATAATAATAATAATAATAATAACAATAATAATAATGATGATGATGATAATAATAATAATAATAATAATAATAATATAATAATAATAATAATAATAATAATAATAATAATAATAATAATAATATATAATAACAATAATAATATTACCATCATCATTACTACTACCACCACCGCTACCACTATCACTACCACCATCACCATCATTATTACGTTTCCAATCATTTTTTCTCGTTTAAAAAAAATTGATATCTATCAAAAAAGTCGAAATTCCGGTCATTTTTTTAAAGGGTAGTTAAAATATCTACGATTTTATTAGCCCTGAAAACTACGATTTTTATTTTCCTATTTCAAGTAGGCAGCTCTGCTATGACAAGTACTCGTATCAGTATCAGTTCCATAGTCAAAATAAGACAAACAAAAACAACGTTTATTTAATCTTAGGCTTTCGCCAATACTTCATACAATACAATTAAGACAAAATAATGTTACGAATTTCTCCTCATGCATTCGTTAGACTATAACAATAACGACCGTGTTATCTGTACTCCTTACCCAACCAACCCGAGCTTCCCGCCTCTTCATCGCGAACTATCTTATGTATGTATTAGCTTCAGGACGGGCAAGTACGGAATCTGCCCACCCTTCCGTATTTCCTCTATAAGTCAGTTAGAATTCAACTCTCTCCTTTCTCAGAAGAGTATTTCTCGTATACTAATTCAAATGTTGAGCAAACCAAAATGGTGGTTGTATTTTATATATTTATTTAGTCGTGACTTTTGAATAAAAGTGTTTTGTTTTATTATACGGAATACAATAGAAAATTACATTGTTTTGCAAAATTATTTTGTCTGGCAATAAAAATACAGGGGTAATTACTTTAAGAATTAAAAAAAAAAGAACTAACAAATTAATTTGTTAAAAAACAAAACAAAAAACAAAAACAAAAAACAACAACAAATAAGAAAACAATTTAAATAAATGAGTTTTGAGAAGCACTAAAGAAAACGAGAAAAAAAAAGAAAAGTTTAAATGGATAAACAAATATATAAAAACAACACAAATCAATACTAAATTGATATAAAATTAGTAAATTAATAAATTTAATTCAATACTGGAACATTCCCAAAGTCATTACATCAATGGTACCAGCACAAGTAAGGCAATAAATAAGAAAAAGTTCGTTTGCCAAAATCTCTATTTAGTTTTCACTGGTTAATAAGGTGGGCTCATTTGAATTAGCTCGACCTAGTACTAGAGAGGCCAGACAGCAAAAATCGGAGTTAGTTCACCGTCAGGCGACGAGACGATGAGATGACGATGTGGGCGGAGTGGAGTGGTTGGGGGGGGGGGTGATAAAAAAAGAACAGGAGCGTATCCTGGTTTATGCATTAAGGGATGCATGGTGATTCGCAATCTATCAAAAATACACACAAATTGATTTCAGTACGAAGTATAAAGTTTAAGTAGTAACTTTTGAAATTATCTAATTTAA
The DNA here is from genome assembly GCF_034508935.2 of Berghia stephanieae. NCBI lineage: Eukaryota > Metazoa > Mollusca > Gastropoda > Nudibranchia > Aeolidiidae > Berghia > Berghia stephanieae. The sequence goes on from NC_088371.1 coordinate 9,426,644, forward strand.
ATTTGATTATTTCAGACCTGGTAATACAGCATATAACTTGAAAAAACAGGCTGGTATTTGCCCACCCTGCCCATTATTACCAGCCGTCCCTGCACACAGTGCAGTGGCAGGTGATCGAATTCTGTACCTTTACGATGCGAAGAACAGACAGCACTGCTGAGATATGCTGCCCTCTAAAGTACCAGAGATTAAACACAAGAGTCGACTAATTTCAATGTTTATAAAAGAATTGAAGTTTTCGTTATTTCTGTCTGTCCTCGCCAGTCTGTGACCAATTTTATTATCATTGGCGGTTCTAGCCTATTTACAGTGGTGGGGCAAAGATGATTCGGTCATAAATATATATATATATATATATATATATATATATATATATATATATATATATATATATATATATATATATATATATATATATATATATATATATATATAATTTTTATTTTATTTTATTTATTTATTTATTTTTTAATTAATTTTTTTTTAATTATTATTTTTTTTCACCTTTAAAAAATAATATTTCAACCACAAATAATCACATTCACAATGAAATGACAATACAAGTAGATTTTAATTATTCCAAACGTAATCAAAACTGAATCACGAAAGAGAATACCACTAAAAAATAAAGCGACAAGACATAATGCGACAACACCTTGACAATACAAGTCCATTTCGTTCACTCGAAAAAATTAAAGATTTGCTTTAATCCCTCAACGGCGAGATTAATATTTCTGTTACATTATTGGTTTTCAGTAGTATGTAGTAACCTTAAAGTTTTAATCGAGAAGCAACAACAGCGATATGACTCGAGTTTCATTCAGAGCTCAAATTGCATTTCACTGCTGTCTTGATGATTAGAGTGATTGTGCCGGTGGTGGTAGTGGTTGGAATAGTGGTAGCGGTGGTGGTGGTGGTGGAGGAGGATGTAATTATGGTAGTGGTTTTGGTGGTGCTGTTGGTTAGAATGATAGTTGTGGAGACGATGACGGAAATGTTATGATGATGTTGATATTGTTTTTTATTGCTATTGTAGTACTTGTTGTTAATATTGTTGTTGTTGTTAATGATGAAGATGATGATGATGATGATGATGATGATGATGATGATGATAATGATGATTATGATGACAACGACGATGTCGTCGACAATGATGGTTACCATACGATATTACAAAGTTTATTCAATCTTAGGCTTTCGACAATAAATCATACAATTTGATGACCACATGAAAGTGGGAAAAAAAATGGTAAATGGAACCAAACAATAAACTGATACCATTAATAACCACACAAAAATACAACAATAGTAATACCACCAATACGTACAATAATAATATAATAATAATAATAATAATAATAATAATAATAATAATAATAATAATAATAATAATAATAATAATAATAATAATAATAATAATAATCAAATAATAATAATGATGATGATGATAATAATAATAATAATAATAATAATATATAATAATAATAATAATAATAATAATAATAATAACAATAATAATATTACCATCATCATTACTACTACCACCACCGCTACCACTATCACTACCACCATCACCATCATTATTACGTTTCCAATCATTTTTTCTCGTTTAAAAAAAAAATTGATATCTATCAAAAAAGTCGAAATTCCGGTCATTTTTTTAAAGGGTAGTTAAAATATCTACGATTTTATTAGCCCTGAAAACTACGATTTTTATTTTCCTATTTCAAGTAGGCAGCTCTGCTATGACAAGTACTCGTATCAGTATCAGTTCCATAGTCAAAATAAGACAAACAAAAACAACGTTTATTTAATCTTAGGCTTTCGCCAATACTTCATACAATACAATTAAGACAAAATAATGTTACGAATTTCTCCTCATGCATTCGTTAGACTATAACAATAACGACCGTGTTATCTGTACTCCTTACCCAACCAACCCCGAGCTTCCCGCCTCTTCATCGCGAACTATCTTATGTATGTATTAGCTTCAGGACGGGCAAGTACGGAATCTGCCCACCCTTCCGTATTTCCTCTATAAGTCAGTTAGAATTCAACTCTCTCCTTTCTCAGAAGAGTATTTCTCGTATACTAATTCAAATGTTGAGCAAACCAAAATGGTGGTTGTATTTTATATATTTATTTAGTCGTGACTTTGAATAAAAGTGTTTTGTTTTATTATACGGAATACAATAGAAAATTACATTGTTTTGCAAAATTATTTTGTCTGGCAATAAAAATACAGGGGTAATTACTTTAAGAATTAAAAAAAAAAAGAACTAACAAATTAATTTGTTAAAAAACAAAACAAAAAACAAAAACAAAAAACAACAACAAATAAGAAAACAATTTAAATAAATGAGTTTTGAGAAGCACTAAAGAAAACGAGAAAAAAAAAGAAAAGTTTAAATCGATAAACAAATATATAAAAACAACACAAATCAATACTAAATTGATATAAAATTAGTAAATTAATAAATTTAATTCAATACTGGAACATTCCCAAAGTCATTACATCAATGGTACCAGCACAAGTAAGGCAATAAATAAGAAAAAGTTCGTTTGCCAAAATCTCTATTTAGTTTTCACTGGTTAATAAGGTGGGCTCATTTGAATTAGCCCGACCTAGTACTAGAGAGGCCAGACAGCAAAAATCGGAGTTAGTTCACCGTCAGGCGACGAGACGATGAGATGACGATGTGGGCGGAGTGGAGTGGTTGGGGGGGGGGGGGGGTGATAAAAAAAGAACAGGAGCGTATCCTGGTTTATGCATTAAGGGATGCATGGTGATTCGCAATCTATCAAAAATACACACAAATTGATTTCAGTACGAAGTATAAAGTTTAAGTAGTAACTTTTGAAATTATCTAATTTAAATTTGATTATTTCAGACCTGGTAATACAGCATATAACTTGAAAAAACAGGCTGGTATTTGCCCACCCTGCCCATTATTACCAGCCGTCCCTGATTATGTTGCTTCATAACTGATCACATGTTTTGAAAATTTGAAATGTTCGAATGAACCTATCACTGACCAGTTGTTTTTTGTTTTGTTTGTTACAAGTATGTTTGTGTCAGTGGTTCTCCAACTTTGATATAAACCTTTTCACTCTCTATTTCAGCTCACAACATTTTCTGAATAGATCACACCAAAATATCAACAAGATCCATTTGTTTACATGACAGATACTTAGTCCTTAGCTGAGAGGGAAATAGTCAAATGTTTAGTATTTTTTGGGAGATGATTTTTTTTCCTTATAAATCATCTGTCTGTTACGTATTGTTACACTTTCTGTTTTGGATATATTCTGTATACATTTAAGTGTATTCCTCGCAGTGGGATCCTTAGCTGGTGTTTGGATGAGACTTTAGGTGATCTTTAACTAAGTTAGTAATAAATTATTATTTATTATGATTGTCTATAACTACTACAGAAACTAGAATTATCTAGTTTCAAGAATCTACAATCGAGACAATAAATGCTAACTAACTGACAAATGATTTAATATTTCATGAGGAAATTCCTATTTTTATTTTATTGCATTCAAAAATTTTACTTTTCGAAGTTTAATTCCTTTCCTAAGAAATTTATCACATTTATCATTTATGTAAACAAAATGTGTTCTATTAAAATATTTTTCATGAAATGCAATTTAATTTTTAGCCACAAGTTGCACTTAGTTTTCATGATATGATTATGATTTTTCATGACTTTGTCCTTGTTTTTCATTCAAAAACCCATTAGGCCTATATTGAAAGATAAAGCAATAATAATAATGCTCAAAACTGGATAGTAAGTAGAGAATTGAACAGAAGAATGTATTTTAGTCTGAAACTTTCAGAATTTAACATAGACAAAACGTTATGCACCTTTTTTTTATAGATACGTTTTAGAGACGGTTATTATTTTTTGTTTTACAGCATGGTGTGGAAATGCCAGTATTTGCGGCATTAAGGATAATTGATAAAGCCAGGAGTTATACTCACCCAATTTCCAATGTGAAAGAACTTTTCAAGAGATTTTGTCTAAGTAAAATGGAGAAAGTTATGAAGAATGGCGATCACCCCCTTCGCAAATATATTAAGTTCTCCATGAGGAGCCGTCGCCTTATATCTATAAAAACAAAGACATGTCACCTTAATTCATTTTTGCCACATGGTGTTCGAATTTTTAACGCACAACTGTGATTTAAATTAAATACTATCTTTTAAATATACACTCACAAGTTCGGACTAAAGGCCAGAGGTATGGCCTATCTCAATTTATTAAATTAATATAGAAGGTGTTGCTATTGGTTCTCTTTTGTATATTTTACATGTATGTACATTTGCATATGTATATGTAATTGTCGCCATAGATTTTCATCTTTGTGTTTGTACATTTTTATGCATGCCACGTCTGTAAACGAATTTCCATTTTTTTGGATGAATATTATTATTATTATTATTATTATTATTATCATTATTATTATTATTTATTATTATTATTATTATTATTATTATTATTATTATTATTATTATTATTATTATATTGTTACTATTATTATTATTATTATCATTAGAATACAAATTGAATGTGCCCCCATTGGAAAATGGATTTTGTTTCTCTTTCCTTGTGAATAGTTATTTTTTTCCTCTCCTTAATTAGTTTTTCAAATTTTAAATTTTTTTTATGCGATTGTTCAATTTGATTTCCCAAATTTTAAGAAGCTAAATAGTTAATAAAATATTTTGATTACTTTCTTCTTTTTTTTACTACGTACTATGGCTATTATTATTATTATTATTATTATTATTATTATTATTATTATTATTATTATTATTATTATTATTATTATTATTATTATTAGTATTATTATTATTATTATTATTATTATTATTATTATTATTATTATTATTATTATTATTATTATTATTATATTATTTCAAACCATTCAAAATGTAAATAAATTCATGTTGACATGTTCATCATTGCCTTTTTCACCCTGGGTCAGGGTATAGGCCACAGACAGTTTCCATCCTTCCCTATCCTGAGCTAACTTTTTTATCTCATTCATTCCATGTCTTTCCACTTCTCTGTATATCAGCTTCTTTAATTCTTCTCCATGTTCCTCATGGCCTTCCCCTTGATCTTCTGCCCTGAAGGTTCCAGTCCAATACTTTCTTTGTTATAGTGGAGTCATTCTTTCTAAGCGTGTGTCCAATCCACCTCCATCGTCTTCTTCTTATTTCCTCTCCCACTGGTTTCTTCTGTGTTTTTTCCATACTTCTTCATTTTTTATTCTATCCATCCATTTTATTCTGAGTAGCTTACGCATGCACCTGTTTACGAAAATCTGTACCCTCCTTATACATTCCTGTTATGCTTTCCAAGTTTCACATCCATACAGTAGGACTGACTTCACGTTTGAGTTGAAAAGTCTTAACTTTAGTCGAAGGGAGATATCTTTAGTTCTCCAAACTCTGTTCAAAGATGTGAATTCAGCCTGTGCCTTTCCTATTCGTGCTTTCACCTCTGCTTCGTGCCTCCATCCTTGTCAATTATACTTCCGAGATAGCAGAAAGTGTCTATATCTTCAAGTTCCTGATCTTTTACTTTGATCTTCTCCCTGTGACGCGTGCCTATCCTCAAGACCTTTGACTTAACCGGGTGAATTCTTAGACCAATTGATTCCGAGAGGCTGTTTATAATTGTGGTTTTTGCTTGCATCTGTTCCTGGGTGTGGGACAAAAGAGCCAGATCATCTGCAAAATCCAGATCATCCAACTGTGTCCAGGGGGTCCATTGTATCCCATTTCTTCTCCCTTTGGGTTTCCTTCATTAGCCAATCAATGACAAGGATGAACAGGAATGGTGAGAGCAAGCATCCCTGCTTGACACCAGTCTTAATTTCAAATTTGTCAGTAAGCTGATCTTCAGGTACAACCCTGCAACTTGATCCTTCATACATTTCCTTAATGAGGTTTACTATCTTTTCAGGGAGTCCATAATGTGCCAGAATTTTCCACAATGTTGCTCTGTCAATACTTTCGAAAGCCTTCTCGTAATCCAGAAAGGCAGTTGAAATGTTCCCTCCATCTTTCAGATTGAGCCATCTTTGTCTTTGACTGGTAACTCTGGTTTCTCATATATTCCAGCAAATGTCTTGGTAGATTGATAAAAGACTAAAATCTCGTTCACCTTTCTACCTATCAACTATCAAAGAAAGAAAATTACAACACGCAAGAAGCCTGGTGCGAGGAATGGAAAAGGAATAAACCAACAGGAGGGGAACTAATATATATATATATATATATATATATATATATATATATATATATATATATATATATATATATATATATATATATAGAGAGAGAGAGAGAGAGAGAGAGAGAGAGAGAGAGAGAGAGAGAGAGAGACTTTTAAACGTTAATTTAAAAGGCGAAAGTTGCGAATTGAGACGGAGACAGTAAATCAGATATTTTTCATCCAAACAAGATGGCCGACTGGCTTCCTGTATAGTATGTGGCTGCTGTAGTGCACCTGCACTCTCTATACTGCCTATATAAAATACTTCGTTTTTTGTATTAAATTTGTGTTAATTAAGTGTATAGCTAATATTAATCCTTTAAAAAATTACAATTAATATCAAAATGATTTTGAAAATATACAAAAAGTCTTACATTTGATATTTGAGAGGAAAAAAAATGTCAATAGCCTAAGTTGTTTTAACGGTGTGTACGGTATGGGTTTTTTCATGCAATATCTAAGCATTTTTAAAGAGATTATAAGTAGGCTAGACATATTTTAATAGAAAAGATCCATTTAACGGAGTAACTTAACACACACATACACACACTCACACACACACATATGTATATATATATATATATATATATATATATATATATATATATATATATATATATGTGTGTGTGTGTGTGTGTGTGTGTGTGTGTGTGAAATGGATGGATTGATTTATTTTTTGATATATAGATGTAGATAGATAGATAGACAGACATATGGATAGATATTTAGATTGATAGAGAGAGAGAGAGAGAGAGAGAGAGAGAGGAAAAGATTAATATATAGATAGATATAGATATAAATAGATAGATAGATCAGACAGATAGATATATAGATAGAGAGGGAGGGAGAGAGAGAGAGAGAAATAGATAAGAAGATAGATAGATAGATAGAGAGGGATAGGTAGATAGATAAGATAGATATAATAGATAAATAGATTGAGAGATTATATAGATAGATAGACAGATAGATAGATGGATGGATCGATAGATAGATAGATAGATAGATAGATGATGGATAGATAGATAGATTTTTTAAGAATAAATAGATAGATAGATGGGTGGATAAATAGATGAATAGATAAGACAGATATGCAGATAGACGTATAGATAGCTCCAACACCTTTTTTGTAGCACATCATGTAGCACTCTTAGTCTTAGAATATATATTCGTCACTATGTTTTGCTAAGTACACATTTACAGCTGAGTCGAATTCGGTTGATTATAATTCTGAGAATTCAGAAGAAAAAGAAACCCATTAGAATTGGGTAATGTGTGTAAAGTACAAAGTTTTTAGTAATTCCAAACGAACACTTATAAATAAAGGATTATAGTCATTTTAATTTACTAGTAAAAAGCCCGCAATTTCGCGGGGAAAGAACTATTTTCATTCGATATTGCCAGAATCATTTTCTTGGTTAGCTTGATTACGATTAGATGCACATTTTAATCGATGTGCTTGTCGTCGCTGCCATGCTTTATTCGGCATGATTTTAGTTTATCAGTCAGTTGATATAGACCTGTAAATTCTCAGTCAATTAACTGAAATCAGTCAATTTGTCAAATTCAAATATTAAAAAAAAGGAAAGAAAGAAAGAAAGAATTCACAAATCGTAGTCCATGACCGTAAAGTAATTAGGAGTGTTCCACAGCGCTACGCATAGCTCATGGGGACCGTTTATATTAACGATGTATATATTGCCAAGACTAAGCGACGCTTTTTATAAAAGTCTGAACACTTCCCTGGGTATTTTCACACATCCTTCGTTAAATTATTTTTTCACTTTCCAAACCCGTCGTGATCCCAACTGTAGCCAATTTTAACTGAGCCACCGAGCGATAAATTTCACTGTTTCATCTAAGCCAAAATTGACCACATTTACCTGGCGAGTCTCAAAACTATGATAAAGTAAATTGCGAATGTCGGAAGTCCGTTATGTAGACACCTTCAAATCGAAAGTTAGGATAGATTGCTACAAGCACATTTCGATTGCCTCACGTTGTAAACAAACTGGTTGACCGTTTCTTCACTGATTGAGTACCTGATTATAAGGAACAATGGTAAGTACCTTAATTAATTCCCGTCCAAATCAGGACGTTTTCTGCCATTGTTTTGCTCAAGCCCAAGCGAGCTTGCTGTTTTGTGGCGATTTACCTTCATTTCGATTCTTTGAATTTTTCCGCTACGCCTGCCGAAGTTTCTTCTTGATAATTCACTTCTACTTAAAATTCAGTGTATTGGCCTGAAGTCATATTTATTTAAGTTTTTTTTTCTTCTGTCATTTACTGATTGAAAATCAAGTTTGCTCATTGCTACATTATTCTAATGTTCTCACAATGGCTGAGCTGTTCGTGGATCGCAGTTCAGACTTGTCGAGCATCTATAAAGATGTGAGGAATAAATTCAATTGGTCATGGCACTAGAAGTTAAAGATGATAATGGTGATTATTTTTCTGACTATGTCAAAAAAATTCCAGAGGCAGGAATATGACTTTGATGAAGTCATCTTTACCTATATGAATGACATGCTTATTTAGCATTCCTTCTACATCAAATTATGGCAGTCATACTTCCAGTATCAGTAAGAAATAACACCCACTATTTTAATATATTTTATTTATCACTCTGCTCTCCAATGATGCCCTTATTTAAAAAAAAAATAATTGAATCTTCAGTTTGTCGAAGAGTTTCAGTCAATTTTTATAGAGCTCATTTACAGGTCTATTGATATCAATATCAATAAGTCGCAAGTCTTTACCACGCTTTACTTGGGAGTGCTTTGCACTACCTTCAATACTTCACAAATTAAAATGGCGGCTGAGAATCAAAACAATGGTCAAATTAGGAAATTTTAAACTTTCACAAATCTGTCAAGGTTTGTTCTAGAGTTTTTAAAACGCTTTTATATGATGACAAATTGAATAAATAAACGCCTGACAAAAGATCAGCGGTGAAAATACAAATTGAATGAATAATGTGGGATGTAGGAGTTTTCGGAATGTCTCCCCTTTACTTAACTTATGTGAGGTCAAATGCAAATCTGAAGCGGACGCGATAAATATCATGTCCCCGAATCTGTCTACTTTTGGTTTGTTCGGGCTAGAAGCTAGACAGAACCAATTGACAGTTTGCCGAAACGTTTAACTAAATATTTCCCAGGGCAATAATTATCACATCGATGGCATAAAAACGACAGTTATATCGGCAGTATCAGTAATATTAGTTGATGTTGTTAATCGGTGAAACTTGTTTAAAAAATTATGTAAATCCGAATACCGTTATGTGATCAAGTGAATTATATCACTATAATGAATGCCACGATTTGCTGAAAAATGCCAATCTGACAGTTCCTAGCAAACACACCCCCCTCCCCCCACCCCCCTTGCTCAGGAATTTCTCTACTTGATGGACACCCCCCCCCCCTTTTTTTTTTTTCTTCCACGCAACCACATTCCAAAACACACATACACACACTCACACACACACAAACATACACGCAATGAGAACACACTACTACATAACAACACTGATCACCGCTAAATCAACACAACAGAAGTCTACTGGACAGATAGAGTTGAGGGTGTGGCCATGAGTGTGTTAGTGTCTTCGGTAAATTTTTTATGATATCTGTTTGACTTAACGAACTTTCAAACTGACTTTAAATTATAAAAGGAAATCAAGTTATCTGTTTATCTATCTGTAAAAAATACATTTCTATTTTTCAAATCTTTCAGTAGAGTTGTGCGCCGTATCAATTTTTTTATTGACTCAAATAAGCACAATGTTCTCCACAATGCTATATTTTTTAAAGAAAGGATTAATTGTAAATTGTAAAGATTCCACATTGGGTTCTGTATAGCGAATCCATCTGCTCTGGCAATTTCACCGAGAATGACCCATAAATAAAGCCAAACACGGATATAATTCTTATTGCGTTCTACTGCACGCGCAGGTAATTACTAGGCACGCCCACAGACTAAAAAATAGGAGTCCTGTGTTATCTATGGGCACGCCCGCTACTTTCTAACCTCTTCATCGCGGCTGTGCCAGGTAGGCCTTAAAAGAGCTCATTACCGTCATCGTGAAAAATACAAACCTTGAAGGCATCCGTGCATGCGAAGCTAAAAAAAGAAAAGGCTGGGTTAATACTGATGAAGATAAGACAAAAGCACTAATAGGTGTGGTTCTTGCACTTGGTGCGTTGCATCAGCAGTATGTCTCGTTGAAGACGGTGTTGGATGAAGTCTTGGGGATCGCAGTCCTACTTAAGATTCAACAAACAGAAAATAAAAGGACCCACTTGCTCCAATTCGGGATTTGTGGTAATTGTTTGAAGCAAAAAGTTCATTCCGGAACCACTTTGTCATGACATCATGAAAAAGAAAGAACTGCACTGTAATGCGTTTGCATCCGGAGATAAAGCAATGCTAGTGACCTATAAATCTAAAAAAAAAAATCAAAAAACAAATGTACATCTTAATTGAGTTCAATGCATTCAACAACAGACATTTAGAAGCCAGAGATGAACAAAACTGAAGAGGTTTGTTTTTACAACAGCACCAAAGGCGGTGTGGACAAAATGAACCAAATGGTCAAAGAATATTCATGCAAACGTAAAAGTCGTTGATAGCCTATGGCGTACTTTGTTAATATTTTGGATGTTTCATGTCGTGCTGCCCATCTGATCTTTCGGGAGAATTTTCCTGCTGATCCACTGTCACACAAAAATGCCAGGCAACATTTTATCAGAAAGGTTGCAAGCACCCTCCAGAATTCCCTATCTGTTGCGCCGCAGCCTAATTCGTACTCTCTCCAGGACTCTAAAAATCACCATACAAACTGCAATTGAGCGTTTCCACGATGTTCGAACCACTCCTTCCACTCGTGTCAATTCAAAACTGCCCAAAACTACCACCAGAACCCCCTCCATTCAAAAACGTTCAGCTCCAAAGACCAATTTCCCTGCTGAAAAAAAAACTCCAACAAAAGTTTCCGCTGTCAATTCTACTTCAAAGCCAACAACAACGTTGCTCTTTATGTAGCTGGAAGGACAAAAGTGTCAACAGTGTGTGCAAAATACAATGCTTTTGTTTGCTATTACCACAGAGACTTTATTTGTTCCAAGTGCTCAAAGTCAAAGTGAAAGAAACTTTTTCTTTTTTTTCTTGATGCCAGAAAAATCTTTTTTTTTTTTTATTTTTTTTTTTTTTTGGTTTGATTTAATTTTTTGAGTGAATTTGTTTTTCAAATTTATGGTTGAATAAAATATAGTTAGTAAGAAAAAATATGTTTCACATGTTTCTACTCTTTATTGTATTGACCTTAGTAAATGGCAACCTTATCCAGTTTGACACAGTGAAAACCTTTATTTATCAAATATGGGTGGTATGTCACCCATGAGTGGTTTATAGTTTTTTTTCCTCTTTAAAATGTGTGGGTGATGCATCACCCAGGAGTGGTTATCAAGTTGACGAATAACGAGTGGGTGTGGGGGTTAAGGCTCGAACCCAGGACTTTCCGATCCGAAAGCGAGTGTCATACCACTAGACCACATAGCCGCACCATTACTACTATTACTCTACAACCAATATTTCTACTTCTGCAACATAAAACTCAAACATTTATATAGTGTAATATCACTAAACGTACTCAAAGCCCTGTACAAACTGGCCCATACCCAAGAGCAACGCTTAACATGTAGGAGGAGACATGATGCCTTTAAGGCGTTATTACACGTTTTACGCCAGGGTACCTATTTATTTAACGCCTGAGAATTGTGAGAGACTGTGAATAAAGAGAACCTTTTCCAAGAACTCAACTATGCGCTGCTCAGATTGAGACTCGAACCCTGGAGCTCCCGGTCAAACCACAAGACCAGATAGGCGCACAACAGCAGTAGTTGTAATGATAATAATAATAATAATAATACACATTTATATAGTGCTCATTCTCGTGTAAACCACAAGCTCTGGGCACTTTACAATATAAATATCAATTTTAAGTGAAAAAAAAAGACACGATGCTTTGTAATATGTGTGCTTTTCAATGGGCAACCAGTGGAGAGAGGCCAACAAAGGGGTTGCATGATCAATTATTTTTTTTTGCCAAAAACTAATCTTGCTGCACTGTTTTGCAGTTTTGTTGTAATTGTTTGATAGAAGCCTGAGGCAAGTTGACAAGCAGGGAGTTACAATAATCTAGTTTCGAAAAAATGAGGGAAACAACCAATGTTTTACATGTTCCAATTGCAATATACTGACGGATCGAACTGATTTTCTTCAATTGAAAGTATAAAGATTTACAGAGAGCAGAAATGTGAGCTGACATTCTCAATTCTGAATCAAAATAGACACCCAAATTTTTCAGTCTTTGAAACTTTGATCTTTTCACCCCCAATCAACACTTCAAGACCATCATTCACCTTCAACTGCCCTCTATTTCCCACAATCATCACTTCTGTTTTTGACTCATTCATTTTCAACTTGTTTGCATCCATCCACTCTTTCACATCCGTCACACATTCTTCCACACGTTTCACAATATTTTCGAGATTTTTTGTTTTATCAGTAGCATAAAGTTGCGTATCATCTGCATAGAGATGATAGCGCAGCCCATGACCAGTGATGATATTAGATAATGGAGAAGTATACAAAACAAAAAGAATTGGACCCAAAACAGAGCCTTGAGGAACACCAAAAGACAATGTATGTTGACGAGAAAGTTTATCTAAAATCATAACCTGTTGCTTTCTGCCATCTAAATAAGATTCAAACCACTGCAAGACAGTCCCAGACAAGCCAAAAGTTATATTAAGTCGTTTAATGAGAATACCGTGATCAATAGTATCAAACGCCGCCGAAAGGTCTAACAATGTCAGAAGAGAAACAGAACCTTTATCTAAAACATCAAGCAAATCACTCGCAACACGGCACAGAGCAGTTTCTGTGCTGTGGTAAGAACGATAAGCTGACTGAATTTTTTCCCATAGATTGTTTTCATGGAGATGTTGTGAAAGACGTCTGAGTACAACTTTTTCAAGGATTTTAGAAAGAAATGGCAGATTTGAGACGGGACGGTAGTTACTAAGATCATTTACATCAAGATTTTGCTTTTTTATGAGAGGCTTTACAATTGC
>NC_088371.1:9445069-9557569 GCF_034508935.2 Berghia stephanieae
TCCTGATTTTATTTGGACATCGTCTTATGTCTTATGTTGTTAGAAAAGCCTTTCATTTATGGTGGCGTTTTTATACACCTCCGTTGGAGGTTTACAAAAACGCACCGTTTTTATGCACCTCCGTTGGCGATGATGGTAAATTAGTGAAAATGTTGCTGCAACGTCCATGAGGATTAAATAGTTTTAGATTGTAATTTACCACGATGCTTAGTGATTACCGATGTACCCCTAAAAAAAATCGAAGTTTTATAAAAACATGATAAAAGGATTTTGAAAAAAAAAAAAAGAAGAAGAGAGAGAAAAAAAATGTTGACTTTCACAATAAAGTTAATGAAAAAAAAATAAATTTCCACAATGGGAATCGAACTCAGTACTTTCAAGGTTAGAGTCCGACAGCTTGTCCACTGCGCTACGGAGCCACCTGACTGTTTGTCACATTTAATAAGGTCTTTCTAAAACATTACTTTACCTTCAATGCAACTTCTATTTTCTGGTTTTATATTTCGATTTTTAAAATTATTATAATTTTTATATAAATTTATTAATAAAAACATCCTACAGATGTCACAATATAACTTTCGCCATGTCCAAATACAGAAACACAATATCGCTGATGAAATTGGGTGGGATGCGCATGCGTGACAGAGGTGTGTAAAAACTGTCCGTTAAGATACACCGTCAACGGAGGTGCATAAAAACACTACGTTCATTTATACCACAGTTGCTTTGACTGACTTTTGTTTCTTTTGAAGAGTTTTAATTCAGTTCTTTTTAATTTCTATCTGGACTTCCAACTGGTATTTTCAGAAAGAAATGGTCCCTGCCGAGCAATGTTATCTTAGCCTTAGCTTTGTCTTGTTTGCCTAATGTATTAAATTTTGATAAACTACCCAAAAGTGCCAGGTTTGTTATCACTGACTTGTATGTGGTCAAGGCTTTAATCCATGTCTCATCATCTCAATTTAGGGCACTTTCAAAAAGATGTGGTCCCTGTCAAGTGGAGTAATCTTGCCTAAGCTGACAGGTTGTCATAAGGTATATTTTGTATTTATTTATTATTGATGAATGGAGAGAGCAAGAGGTTTTTTTAATAAAGTGGCGGGGTGGTAGTGGTGGGGGGTGGGTTTAATGGGAGGCATTTTTAAAAAAAAGTACTCTATTGGATGGGGAGAGAGAGAGAGGGGGGATTTTCACTATGATTTTCAGGTGTCAAAGTAATGGCTTTTAGAAATACATCATCAGACACCTCTTGCCTTCTAAAGTCAAATTGTAGTTGTAAATAGTTTGAAGCCCGCTCAAATTCCTTCAGAATGTGGTGTCCCACAGTGGTCAGTTCTTGGACCCATGCTTTTTGTTCTCGACATACATCCACTTTCAAAGGTTATCAGGGACGTTGGCCTGTCCTACCACCAGTATGCTGATGACACCCAGATGTTTGGATCTGAATGTACTAAAAACTTACAAAATGTCATTAGTACATGTGAACAGCCTATGACGCCAAAACAGAGGTGAGTTTGTCGGGAACAGAAGATTTTGGAACGAGGGGAGAGGTGTCAATAGATATTGTGGACAAGATAAAAAATCTTGGAGCATTCTTAGATTCGGAACTGTCGATGGACCATCAAATTAAGACAATTAACCAATCATTGATGTGTCATTTGAAAAAAATTGGATCTATTTGACAGTTCCTTTCTGATGATGTTACCAAGAAACTTGTTTCTCTTTTATTTTCAAAGCTGGATTACTGTAATGCTCTGTTGTTTGGTGTCTCAGAAAATATGCTCAGGCAGCCGCAGATGATTCAAAATAATGCTGCCAGATTGGTCTTCGAGGTTTGACTTTGCCACACCTCTCCTTCGAAGATTACACTGGTTGCCTGTTGAGAAAAGGGTCAAGCATGTGTCCTAGTTCATCGTTGTCTGAAAAACACTGCCCCTCCCTACCTCACAGAGCTCCTAAAGAAATATTCGACAACCCGACCTTTGCATTCCTCCAATGACACCACCCGTTTGGCTATCTCACGTATTCATACAAAGGCGGAAACAAGGCCCTTTTCTCATTTTAGTCCGTCTGTATGGAACACCATTCCACAGAGCATCCGAGAATACAAATCATTGTCTGTTTTCAAGAAATCCTTGAAAACATTTCTTTTTTGATGTCATGTACTTTCTATATTTTTTGTCTTGGTGTAATTTAAAGCGTCAAGAGCCTCATTGTTGAGGATACTGTGTGCTCTATAAGACTATTATTATTATTGTTATTATTATTATTATTATTATTATTATTATTATTATTATTATTATTATTATTATTATTATTATTATTATTATTATTATTATTATTATTATTATTATTATTAAAGCTGAAAAGAACAAGAACCAATGAAAGACACATGCCGTTTACATGGCCTGCATTATTACCTTAAGTACCATCAGACTAGCATAACAACAAAACAAGCACTCTTTGACATCTTTTCCACTTTCTTACACATTTTTTTTGTGTTTTTTCTCTTCCAGTGTCTTTCTTTACATACTGTAGAGAGAAGTAAAGATGGAAGGGTCTTATAAAATTGAACCCGACAAACGTGAGTGGCTTTCATATGAAGATTTCACACATTTTAAGACATCACCTCCAAATGTTGGATTGGAAGATGTTGTAGCGACAGAGGCTTCCATTCCATAATTTACTGACGCGCTTGAAGATCTAATGGAGTCTAAAATATCACCAGAACCCTTATGTCAGTCTTCTGATGTTGGTGTTAAATTTGAATTGGTAGAAGATGAAAATATACCAGAGTCTCATCCACAGACCATGCAAGTCAATGTTAAACTTGAAGATGAAGACATTGAAGCAGAGAGTTCTTCCCTCACTTATTCACAATTCAGTGACGTCAATATTAAACTTGAAGCTGTAGACACAACATCAACAGAGCTTTCTTCTGTGACATCATCAATGGGGACACAATATCAGGTAAGAGAACATTCTTTCTTTTACATGTAGAGTCTGATGATGATGACAACGAAGAGGATGATATTAACAATGATGATGGTTACAAATACAGTCCAACCACTCTATAGCAACACAGTGCCCTGTCCCTGATCTTTTTTGTTATTATTAGTAACAAAAGCCTCAATATGGCGACATACATTTTAGTAAAATCTCTGATCACTGACACCGATAAGCAATAATCAGCAATTGACATCGACTCTTGATATAAAAGTTCTAGTTTTCTCCAACCAATGCGATGCCATACTTGGTCCCTATGGTTAATAATGACAATACAACTGTATTCATTCCAGTCCTAGTCCGAATGAACCACAGAGGGAAAATAGCATTTGAGTACTGATTACAATCAAAACTATGAAATTATAACGCGTCAAAGAGTAAAAGCATAGTTTGTAATTGTAAGACTTTGACATCAGGGGTTTGTTTTGACTTTGTAACATGGTTGTGATGTGTCCAATTACAATCCATGGTCTGCGTTTTGCATCAAAGTCTAATCACAACCCCTTTTGTCACCACCTTGGAAACCCTAGAATAACGACAACCCTAGATAACAACATCGTTTCCCCAGTCCCGAC
Organism: Berghia stephanieae; assembly: GCF_034508935.2. Lineage (NCBI taxonomy): Eukaryota > Metazoa > Mollusca > Gastropoda > Nudibranchia > Aeolidiidae > Berghia > Berghia stephanieae. Next base: position 9,448,651 of record NC_088371.1, read on the forward strand.
AATGTCGTTATTCAAGGGGTTCCTCTGTAAGTAAGTTTTAAAAATTTAAATAGAGCTTTTATATAGTGCACTAAATCCACTAAATGTGCTCAAAGCAGTTTACAAAGGGTCCCTGACCAACAGCAACACGTAACATTTAGAACGAGAGACGCGATTATATTACAATTTTTTCTGCGCTGTTAACAGCCAGGTATTCATTTTACACCTGAGTATGGTGAGAGAATGTGAGCAAAGAGTCTTTTCCATGGACTCAACTATGCACCAAGCGAGGCTCGAACCCAGGTCCTGCCGATCCGAAAGCGAGTGTCATACCACAAGACCACATAGCCACACTAGTAAGTAAGTAAAAAGGGTTGGAGTCGACTAATTTCATTGTTGATAAAAATTTGAATATTTTGTAATTTCTTTCTGTACTCGTCAGTCTGTGGCCAATTTTATTATGTTGCTTCATTACTGGTCACATGTTTTGCAAATTTGAAATAATCGAATGGACTTAACAGTGACCAGTTGTTTTTGTTTTGTTTGTAACAAGTTTGTTGGTGCTAGTGGTTGTCCAACCTTGATACAGTGGACTCCGGATAAGACGATGCCCAGGGGAACCGAGAGAAAAATCGACTTATCCGAAAATCAACTTAACCGGAGCGTAACCAAATGAGCAAAAACACATGTGAACAAAGCAAACCAATCTAGAATAAGTAAAGCCCTTCATATCGCGCGGTCTCTTTAGTGGTCATCAGAGGCTCCTACCCCCAATAGCCCCAAAGAGGAATCAGAATACATAAAAATCGGAATTTGAGATAAAAAAGCGGAATCAACTTACTGTTATTGACTATGACATGCTTTGCAACAGAAAATGTAATAGACAATCTAAAAGTACTCAAATGATTAAAAATATAAAATTTGTAAAGATCAAATAATAATAGAGAACACACAGGTCCTGGCCGTCTGAGAGCAAAGCATTGAATGGATGGATTTAACCTTGTCAGGACCCTCCCCCCCCCCCCCCCCCCCACACACACACACCTAATCAAACAAACGGGCGTGCCGGTACTCTCTCTCTCTCTCTCTCTCTCTCTCTCTCTCTCTCTCTCTCTCTCTCTCTCTCTCTCTCTCTCTCTCTCTCTCTCTCTCTCTCTCTCTCTCTCTCTCTCACACACACACACACACACACACACACACACACACGTACACATGGTTAAAATTAAATAAGGAAAGAAGCTGACCGTACTCAATAATATTATTACCGATTTAGATTGAAGCCAACATATAATATTACCAAGGTCATTGACCTCACGAATTGGAGTCACAATAATAATAATAATACTTCGGTCAACCCCCCTCCCAAACATATAATATTATCCGACATCAGCAGCACACACTTTGAAGGGACTAATCAGACACACAAAATGTGTGTTGATTGACCATAGGAGATGCTGACGAAATAAGCCATAGTTCACTTTTTTTTTTTCACTAGAGATTCTTTTTTTAAAGTTTTCCTCGATGGGAAGGGAAAGGTGAAAAGCGGAATTTTTGCTTTGAATGTGGAATGTATACCAATTAAGTGAAATTATTCTGCGAAAAGCGGAAGGGTAGGAGCCACTATGTCAAGGTCAAGATTCTTGTAAATCGTCGAGACAGAAATAGCTGGCATGCCAATTTCCTATGCGATGATTTTCTGTCGCATGCCAAACTTTCCAAATGCATCGAATCTTCCTTTTCCGCGATAGGTTTTCCATTGTAGTTGTAGACTTGACTTGAATTCTTCTTGATAAAATTGATCCTAATTAAGAGGGTCATTACATAACATGGAATGGATGGCCTGGGATTAGAACAAAAAAAAATCTTGAACTTGAAGTTGCGACAATGTAAAATTTGAGATGGAGAAATTAGTTATTCAATACTGCTTATGTACATTGAACAAGGACGTCAGGCAAAGCACCTACATCACATCGATGTGCGCCAATCGTTCGCGGATATTCTTAACCATTTAAAATTCTTACTGGTAGCTTTTTTAACCAATGGAAATACTTGTTTATCTGTGATTTTATTGTAGTCGTAAGTGATAAGAACATCGACTTAAGCGACATCGACTTATGTGGAGTCTTTTTTTTTTTTACTAATGCTATATAGGAAGAAGGGGGAGGGACCAAGAAAAAAAATCGACTTGGGTAAAAATCGACTTAGGCAACGTCGACGTATCCAGAGTGCACTGTATAAACCTTTTCACTCTCAATTTTAGCTCACATTTTCAGAGAAGATCACACCAAAATAGCAACAAGATCCATTTGTTTACATGACAGATACTTAGTCCTTATCTGAGAGGGAAATAGTCCAATGTTTAGTATTATTTTTTTGGAGATTATTTTTTTCCTTGTAAATCATCTGTCTGTTACGTATTGTTACACTTTCTGTTTTGGATATATTCCGTAGAAATTTAAACGTATTCCTCTCAGTGGGATCCATAGCTGGTGTTTGAAAGAGACTTTTAGGTGATCTTTAACTAAGTACACTGATAGTGTGGTCTGGGAATCTTCATCTGTTCCTTTTTTGAACCATTCTTCTTTCTCTTACTTCTTCTTGGGTACTTAACTTGCAATTCTAGTTTTTCACTGTCACATTTTCTTCCTTTTAATGGCCCTGAAATGAGCTAAATGTGTTGCTAGCGCCATAAAACTCTTAAAAACAAAAACAAAAGTGTCTCTTGTTTACCAGATAGGAGTTTCAATTGATATTATATTCTTTATAATGAAAGAAATGTTATGCTCACTTCAAGGCCAATCTTATGATAGACCAGATACACTCAAGAATATCTGGCAAGGTACAGTGCCAGTCCCTCTTTGTTTACAAAGTTTGTTGTACATTGTGGCCACAGGGTGACATTAGAAATAGCTGACCTGAAAAAGGTCTAAATAATCTGTAGCTTCGTGGTATATTTTCATTTTATTCTGTATTCTCTTCCTTTTTCAGGAACCCTGTAATGTCAACAAAGGAGACCAGAGTTGTAAAACAATTTGTCAGGGTCCAGTCTCTTCCAGTGGTTTGGGGTCAGAGGTCACATCTATGGTCTTGAAGACTGTACAAGGTATTTTAATGATGAGGTTATTGATGACCATTAAATATTTGTCCACTTTTGGGTGGGGATCCTGATCTCCCATAGTGGGCAGGGAGGTACATGCTATGTCTTCTATCCCCCCATACCCGTTTTCCAATTGTTTCCTGTCATTGTCTTGGAATGAGATTACTTGGTTTTGTCCTGATCCTTGCGGAGTTCCTTGGCTGGGAGGGAAACAGTCGAATGTATATGGTTATAGTTTTGGGAGATGATATTTTTTTCCTTGTAAATCATCTCTCTGTTATACATTGTATTATGTTTAGTTTACATATTATATTATATGATTGGTAAACATTTGAGTGTGTTCCTCTTAGTGGGGACCTGTGCTTGTGTCTGGATGAGACTTTTAGGTGATCTCAAACTAAGTACTTTGGTGGTGTGCTCTTGGAATCTACATCTATTCCCTATTTGAACCAGTTCCCCTTTGTCTTACCTTTTCTTTTGTACTTTAATTGTAATCCTATGACTTTTTACTATCCCATTTTCTTCCTTTTTACTGGCGCTGATATGACCTTAATGTGTTGCAAGCGCCGTAAAATCCTTAAAAACATAAATGTGGGACCTCTCTAAAGGAAATGTTTATTATCAGGGGTATTATGGCTCAGCTGTATGTTCTTTGCTTCATACCTGAAAGATACCTAGTTCGAATATTCGCTGCGTTATTGGCCCTAAGCAAGCCACTATCCCTAGCTCAATTTTCAGAACTGATCTGTGGCTGACACCTGAGTCATTTCAGCCTTCCCTTGGAATAGACCTTAAGACAAATCTCCGCTTGAGGACAAATAAAGAGAGCTTTATTTACTTTATTGATATGTTGAGGGAGATAACATTATACACGAAATGTTACAAGGAGTTGTGTGTGTGTGATGGAATGGGGGAGGGCTGCTGTATCACAACATTTATTTACCTTCCAAGATAACAATTAGCAAATCATGGCTCGTGTCATTGAAATTAGAATGAATGGCGAAGTGATTAGAATATAAGCATAGTGGTGTTGGTGATGTGAAATGGCGATAGAGTGTGTGAATGGATGTGTGTGTCTGTATGTGTATCATACTGTTTACACGAACCTGCAGTGTAGATAGATACACACATATGTAACTGTCAATGTCACAATAAATGTCACAATCATCCGTTACATTTTTTAAAAACAACCTTTAATTAATCTTCACATTGGCTGTGTGAAATTAGTTTGAGGAAACCATGTTTGAGGTAAAAATTAGTTCTAGGAAGGAATGGAATGATAACAAAGAATGATAAGGACATTCGAATGAGGAATTCGTGCTTGAGTGTATTAGGATTACACCAAAAAGCAGCATTCAACTGAGAAAATAATGCTCAATGTACATCTCATATCTTATATCTATGGTTCCAGTTTATTTGTTCTCTCGGGTCAATAATCAGCCAATGACAATCAGAGCATAATGAGTGATATCATTGTCGGCCATAATTAGTTTATTGTGTACAATTTTGGTGACATCTAATGCAATGTCAAATACCATAGGTCACTTATGACTTTCTGTGGTCCAATCTATCAGAATTAAAATAGAATTTTTGAAGATGAATTGTCTTTTCTCACTCCAGTTGGTGAAACTTCACAGCTTTGGGTGCATTAAAAAATTGGCCCATTTGTGACATTTATGGGACCACCTTTTGAGAATGAGACATATCTAAAAATCAATCTTCTATGTCAGTTATAGTTATAATACTTAAAGTGTAATTTTTTTCTGGGGACAATTTATCACTTCCAATATATTTCTTATTCTAGTTATTGTTTTGTGGAGGTAAGAATATTCTTATCTATTTTACAGACAACAACGATCTTGACAGCTGTGACCAGTCTTTGAATGATGGACTTCATGAAGACACCCAAATTGAAATTGGCGTGGATCAAACTACAGACAGTTGTTCGGAATGGCAAGAGCCTGGTACTGGTTTCCAGAACAATCATGATACTACTGTGGAACATCTTTCCACAAATCACAATAGACCAGATCAAAGATTTGACTTCAGTGAAATTGACGAGCCTCAAGTTGATACAAAAGCATTTGCTAAGAGTTCTTATTTACAAAAACACATCAAAACGCATACAAGAGAAAAGCCATTTAAATGTGTGACCTGTGGAAAGGCATTTTCTACGACTTCAAATTTACAAGTACACATTAGAATTCATACAGGAGAAAGACGATTTAAAGGTGTGACCCGTGGAAAAGTATTTGCTAAGAATTCTTATTTACAAAAACACATCAAAACACATACACAAGAAAAGCCATTTAAATGTGTGACATGTAGTAAGGCATTTACTCTGAATTCACACTTACAAGACCACATTAGAACTCATACAGGAGAAAGACCATATAAATGTGAGACATGTGGAAAGGCATTTACTCAGAATTCGCATTTAAATCGACACATCAGAACTCATACGGGTGAAAAGTCAAATAAATCTGTCACTTGTGGAAAGGCATTTGCTCAGAATAAAGATTTTCAACTTCACGTTAGATCTCATACAGGAGAAAAGCCATTTAAATGTCAGACCTGTGGAAAGGCATTTTCTATGACTTCAAATTTACAAGTACACATTAGAACTCATACAGGAGAAAGACCATTTAAATGTGTGACCTGTGGAAAAGTATTTGCTAAGAATTCTTTTTTACAAGAACACATCAAAACGCATACACAAGAAAATCCATTTAAATGTGTGACCTGTGGAAAAGTATTTACTGAGAATTTTTATTTACAAGAACACATCAAAACTCATACACAAGAAAAGCCATTTAAATGTGTGACCTGTGGAAAGGACTTTACTCAGAAGGGTCATTTACAGGGACACATCAGAATTCATACGGGAGAAAGACCATTTAAATGTCCGACCTGTGGAAAGGCATTTTCTATGAATTCAGATTTACAAGTACACATTAGAACTCATACAGGAGAAAGGCCATTTAAATGTGTCACTTGTGGAAAGGCATATACTCGGAATAGAGATTTACAAGTACACAGAAGAACTCATACAGGAGAAAAACCATTTAAATGTGTGACATGTAGTAAGGCATTTACTCTGAATTCACATTTACAAGACCACATTAGAACTCATACAGGAGAAAGACCATATAAATGTGAGACATGTGGAAAGGCATTTACTCAGAATTCGCATTTACATCGACACATCAGAACTCATACGGATGAAAAGTCAAATAAATTTGTCACTTGTGGAAAGGCATTTGCTCAGAATAAAGATTTTCAACTTCACGTTAGATCTCATAAGGGTGACAAGCCATTTAAATGTCAGACCTGTGGAAAGGCATTTTCTACGACTTCAAAGTTACAAGTCCACATTAGAACTCATACAGGAGAGGGGCCATTTAAATGTGTGACCTGTGGAAAGGTATTTGCTAAGAATGGTCATTTACAGGAACACATCAGAATTCATACGTTAGAAAGACCATTTAAATGTCCGACATGTGGAAAGGCATTTTCTATGAATTCGGCTTTACAAGTACACATTAGAACTCATACAGGAGAAAGGCCATTTAAATGTGTCACTTGTGGAAAGGCATATACTCGGAATATAGATTTACAAGTACACATAAGAACTCATACAGGAGAAAAACCATTTAAATGTGTGACATGTAGAAAGGCATTTACTCTGAATTCACATTTACAAGACCACATTAGAACTCATACAGGAGAAAGACCATATAAATGTGAGACATGTGGAAAGGCATTTACTCAGAATTCGCATTTAAATCGACACATCAGAACTCATACGGGTGAAAAGTCAAATAAATCTGTCACTTGTGGAAAGGCATTTCCTGAGAATAAAGATTTTCAACTTCACGTTAGATCTCATACAGGTGACAAGCCATTTAAATGTCAGACCTGTGGAAAGGCATTTTCTACGACTTCAAATTTACAAGTACACATCAAAACGCATACACAAGAAAATCCATTTAAATGTGTGACCTGTGGAAAGGAATTTACTGAGAATTTTTATTTACAGGAACACATCAAAATGCATACACAAGAAAATCCATTTAAATGTGTGACCTGTGGAAAGGAATTTACTGAGAATTTTTATTTACAAGAACACATCAAAACGCATACACAAGAAAATCCATTTAAATGTGTGACCTGTGGAAAAGTATTTACTGAGAATTTTTATTTACAAGAACACATCAAAACTCATACACAAGAAAATCCATTTAAATGTGTGACCTGTGGAAAGGAATTTACTGAGAATTTTTATTTACAAGAACACATCAAAACGCATACACAAGAAAATCCATTTAAATGTGTGACCTGTGGAAAAGTATTTACTGAGAATTTTTATTTACAAGAACACATCAAAACGCATACACAAGAAAATCCATTTAAATGGGTGACCTGTGGAAAGGAGTTTACTCAGAATGGTCATTTACAGGAACACATCAGAATTCATACGTTAGAAAGACCATTTAAATGTCCGACCTGTGGAAAGGCATTTTCTGTGAATTCAAATTTACAAGTACACATTAGAACTCATACAGGAAAAAGGCCTTTTAAATGTGTCACTTGTGGAAAGGCATTTACTGGGAATTCACAATTACAAGTACACATTAGAACTCATACAGGAGAAAGGCCATTTAAATGTGTCACTTGTGGAAAGGCATTTACTGGGAATTCACAATTACAAGTACACATTAGAACTCATACAGGAGAAAGGCCATTTAAATGTCCGACCTGTGGAAAGGCATTTACTCGGAATTCAGATTTACAATTACACATTAGAACTCATACAGGAGAAAGGCCATTTAAATGTATCACTTGTGGAAAGGCATATACTCGGAATTCAGATTTACAATTACACATAAGAACTCATACAGGAGAAAAACCATTTAAATGTGTCACTTGTGGAAAGGCATTTTTTCAGAATTCACAATTACAAGTACACGTTAGAACTCATACAGGAGAAAAACCATTTAAATGTGTCACTTGTGGAAAGTCATTTTTTCAGAATTCACAATTACAAGTACACGTTAGAACTCATGCAGGAGAAAAACCATTTAAATGTGTGTTATGTAGAAAGGCATTTACTCTGAATTCACACTTACAAGCCCACATTAGAACTCATACAGGAGAAAGACCATATAAATGTGCGACATGTGGAAAGGCATTTACTCAGAATTCGCATTTAAATCGACACATCAGAACTCATACTGGTGAAAAGTCAAATTAATGTGTGACATGTGGAAAGACATTTTCTGAGAAGTATGCTTTGCTAGGACACACACGTCGGAAAGTCTCTCACTGTTGTCATTCATCAGGCCCAGACTATGATGACCCATGACCTCCACATAGCCCAAGTTGTCACTGACCGCCTTTACATTCATATAACTCTTGATTGGTGTTACATTAATAAAAATAAATAACATATTGTGCATTTCCAAGGAGTTACCTCGCTCAATCGTTTCACAATCATTCAATTTTTCCCCAAGCTGACTATGAAGAGCAATTTTACCATTGCATACAGTACCAGTCAGCTGTTAGGTATAATTTTTGTATAACACTCTTACAATATCCGTCACTGTCTATGGCCAGGTAAATCAGCTGTTAGGTATAATTTTTGTATAACACTCTTACAATATCCATCACTGTCTATGGCCAGGTAAATTTCATTCACACCTGAGTTGAGTGGAATAATGTATGTTATGTGCTTTAACCAAGGAAACAGCATCAGGACCAAAATTTTCCATGCGTAAATCAAATAAACTCACTCTGCAATTTTATCAAGAGAAGGTCAGATGAAAGAATACCTCTTTCCTTACCCGCCCCCCAAAGGGCAAATGTATAGAATTAAATGTGGAAAAACTAGAGGATTAAGCTATCCAAATGAGTATTAAAAAAGATGATGAGGTGAAGAATAAAAGTATGTACCACAATGGACGTCATATTTGTGGCAGAAAAAAAATCCCATATATTTTGCATCACCCATCAAGAAAATGACTATTTTTAAACCGGGTCATTCAACCATTATTATCTCGGCCATCAAAAAATCGTACAGAGTAAACTTTAGTGTCATCTTAAAAAGGAAGGTTTCAGCTTTATTTCTATACCACTTCAACAATAAAAAATGGGCATTAAAAGTAGAAAAATGTCATTTTAAATCTTTACAGCCCCTGTGTGGTGTCCGAGGTCCCGCAACTGAGAGGGTGCAAGAATGAACCCACCATCAGTTCATGCGTGCATCGCAAGAGGCAAATAAATGAGCCATTCAGGTTTGGTGATAACCAATGAAAAAGCACCCGACTGGTGAGAAGAAAATCGTATGGAGAAACATGGTGGCTCCACTGAACCTAACCCATGTCCCAACCCTTTGTAAATTCGTACATATTGTTTCTGTTATGCCCTGGCACTGGTTGCTATGACATAATCTCATTGAGGATGGAGTCGGCTGTGCCCTCCTCGGGTTGCTAGGTTTTCTGAATATTTCAACCATCCAACCAGGGGGTTCGAACCAGCGCTATATAAGCGAGGCGCAGGAAATCAAAGGGAGTTCTTGAAAGTTTCATTGAGCTGATCACAATACCGCTTTATATTATTTTATTATTGTGGTGTTTCTTACTTATGGATGTCAAGAGAGAGACAAGAAGGAGGAATAGATTTGTGTCGTTCCTATTTGTGTAGTACTATGTAACTTAGTTTCCGTAATAAATGTATTGTGTTTGTTAATCTTGATTTCTTTATTTTATTATTGTTACCATTGTCTAGTAATGAAACACGAGCTTCTCCTTTCTCTTTCCTCTGCTCAGGCTAGGCTCAGTGCAATCGCCTGATCTCCCACTCCCTGGGAACTTATCCACGAGTTCTCTCTGTCTATCTTTCTCCTAGTATTTTCTTTTTGTTGACGTTTCGGGCTATTTGACTTTACAGACTCTCCAGGAGCGGCCCAAGTCATCACAGTGGCACCCAATATATTTCTTGATTAATATTACTTGATCAACCCAATAATATTTGCCTTATTTGACTAGGTGCGAGTAAAATAACCTGGGTGTAACCTTGATCCCTCACCCTGACCTAATTTGTCTTGTCTAGTCTGTGTCAATGATCCTTCGTTACGTCAATGTGTTGCCGATGCCCACTGGATTCAGGGAGATAGGCTAGTGGTTATGTTTTTATCTAGTTATTATTTATTACATATATTTTGTCTATTTGAATTCTATTCAATTGAAGTTATTCCTCTTGTAAAATTAAATTTCATATCACACATGATCAGAAGTAATGTTGTCATTGGAATGATAGATAATTTGCCTATTGAACGAATACAGGTACTCATCGGTAATTACCTAGCCGGAAACCACATAAATTTCAGTAATATTTCAGGTGACAAAACCAAGAGAACCAATACTGGCCCCTGGGTGGGGATCCTGACCTCCCATAGCGGGCAGGGGGGGGGGACATACTGTGTCTTCTACTTCTATCCCCTTATATCTGTTTTCCAACATGCTTTCTGTCATTGTCTTGGAATGAGATTACTTGGTTTTGTCTTGGCCCTGGCCGGACTCCTGGCTGGGAGGGAAACAGTCAAATGTATAGTTATTGTTTTGGGAGATGATATTTTTTTTCTTGTAAATCATCTCTCTGTTATGTATTAGTATATTTGTTATCTTCAATGTATAATGTAAGCATTTGAGTGTATTCCTCTTTGTTGGATTTTGTGTTTGTGTCCGGATGAGACTTATACATATGTGATCTCAAACTAAGTACATTGGTGGTATGCTCTTGGAATCTACATCTGATCCCTATTTGTTCCCAGTTCCCCTATGTCTTACTTTTTCTTGGGTGCTTTAAATGTAATTCTAGAACTTTTTACTATCCCATTTTCTTCCTTTTTACTGGCGCTGATATAACCTAAATGTGTTGCAAGCGCCGTAAAACCCTTTAAAACAAACAATACTGGCCCTACCTATCACTAGCCTACCCACAACGATCATTTTCATTTTCAGCTTCTCTTTTCTATACCTGAGGAGAACATTGAAACTCACATCATGGACACCCTCAGAAGTGATCCACTCAGTGATGAGTATTCCTATTCACCTTTAGGTGCAAATGAGAACAAAATACCTACCATTGTAGGTATATATACGTAATAAGCAAAATTATTGTACAGATAATATCGATTTTCACTCTCCCTTTCAAAACCTTAGGATTGTAAAACTCACACCCTGGACACCCACAGCAATTATCCATTCGGTGACGAGCACTCATTCATTGGTGCAAATGGGGATAAATAAAAGATTTGACATTAACTCTATGAATGTTCAAAAAGTTCCTTATGAGTTTAAATATAAATGGTCACAAATGATGACACCATTCCTCAAAGTGAAATTGAAACAGAATTTGAAAATTCTGTCATGGCAGTTTTTTGCATCGCTTGCAATTTTTTGCACATTTTCGAGATTTTGCCCAAAAAAAAAAAAATATTTTAAAAAATTTTGTGGGGACCAGTGATGATAATCTTCCGCGGATTTTTTCATAAATGTTCCGTTGATTTTGTCATGTCAAACATTTTCTGCTAAGTGGTAGTTCATGAAATAAAAAAATGCCTTACTTCTATAATTTTTTGACACCTCTGCTCAGTTGCATGAATTTTGGTGACACTCCTTTATTTATGATGTTAGTCTAGACACATTGGCGCCAAATGTCAAAAGTAGCACAAGACACATGGTGGCCATGGATGAGAAGATGATCGAAAGGGGATGGAGCAAATGGGTGTAAATATTTATGTACCTTTTAGCTGTAGCATGATAGTATATTTGGCGATTTTATAAGCTTGTCTTTTTTTTTTCTTCCTTTTTGATTTTTTTTTGGTATTGTTTTTGTTTGATTGTTCTGAATTTGTTAATAGTATTCAATACAACTTGTGTCTAATTATAAAACAATTAAAAAAAAAAAATTCATCAATTCTCCCCCCCTCTCTCTCTCTCTCTCTCTCTCTCTCTCTCTCTCTCTCTCTCTCTCTCTCTCTCTCTCTCTCTCTCTCTCTCTCTCTCTCTCTCTCTCAGCCACCCTTCTATTTCTATCTTCATATTATGTTTTATAGATAGATATAATTTGGTAATAGAGAGATAATATTATCTGCCAACCAGTACGATTAATCGTATTTTAGTACGATTTTTGGACCCCAAAGACGCGGATAGGATTTTCGTGGATTTAATACGATTTTTTTTAAAGATGTGTGATGTGAATGATGTTGATGATACATTTGATGCATTGATACACACGTGTCGTACACCAACTGTAGACTGTGTTTCTGAATGAATGATGCATCACATTTAATACTATAGTTATCATTTCAGTTGCTTATATGATGCCGGTTTTCACCAATATTTTTCTCATACATTTTTGAGGATTTGCATAGAATTATGCATATAAGTAAGCTTGTTTTATACTTTAAATTTAAATAGTCTCAGACCACATTTAAACTTTTGCCACTTATTAAATAGAAAATTATAAGTGAAATTATAATTGAACCAACATCTTTGACTTTGAAGCCTTCAATTTAAAACTGTATTGCAATTAACTTAAACATAAATGGGTTATTTCCCTTTATAATAACTAAATTACTCTATTTTGATTTATAAAGTTTATAATGATCTTTTTTATTCCTTTATTATTTTGTACGAGTGTTGAATTACAAAGTGAGCAGCTTTAGGAACGGTATTTGGTTCAAAATGAGAAAGAGAGAGAGAGAGAGAGAGAGAGAGAGAGAGAGAGAGAGATGTCATTTGATAATATATATGGAAAATATCTTGCTACTGTTGCAAATTGTCATCTATTGAATTGAAGACCATTCTCCCAGATATTTTATCTCAAAACTTTCTCATAACTGATGTAATGGGCTAGCAGATATCACCATTACAACTTCATTTGGTACATCAGCATCTCTTACCATCAACATCATGACATCACCACTTCTACAACTGCCATCACAGCATTGTCACGGCCACAACCACCACCACATCACTTCTACCACCACCGCCACCACAGCTTCATCATCATCACCACTACCACTAGAGAACCATCTCTACAACAACCAACACTTCTTCCACTGACACTAGCATCGATACTACCTACATGTTTGGGGTCTTTTGGTCATTTCTTTGAGTGTTTCGAAAGCAATTTCCTTTGATATTGCAATTTCTGAGCCTTATGATAATTTGAAATGGCCATTAAATTTTAGTTTGATAATTGATAATTTTGTAATCACTAGAGATTGCTTGAATGATGAAGATCAGAGTTTATTTTGATTTGGGATTGATGTTAGCTTTTATTTTTATATAAATTTTTGTATAGTGCACACTTTTTTTTCCACATGTGCGGACAAAATACACTTTTTTCTTCTAAAAATACGCTTTTTAGGGTCATGGAATACACTTTTCATCCTGGGAAGGTTGGCAGGTCTGTAATAAGTTAGGCTGATCGATTTAAGAAATGAATGTTTAAAAGCTAATATATAAATTTGATTTGTTGATGGAATATGTTTTGCAATTAATTAAAGATTCTTATTTAGGTTGCATTAATACAGACACTAACCGGGTTTGTTATGTAAAAACAAATAGGCTACATGTTCCTCCTGGTCTTTTGGCCAAAAGTTTATCATAATCACTTGATATAGTGGGCGACATTATATAGGCCTCTAAAATGTTTAATTGGAAATGACAATTCATTAAATGATATAATTTGCAAAAGGTCAGGATGTGTCTAATGATCAGAAGTGCTTTAGGGCTAAATAACTATGAATAGCTATGTTATATTTGCATTAGAGATTTGGGTTTGACTGACGGGCCGGTAGATTTTCCTCCTTTTTGACAAATTTTCATTATCATATCACTGGGGGACCTGTGCTGGTGTCAGGATGAAACAGTTAGATAATCTCGAAATAAGTACACTGATAGCGTGTTCTTCCTTTTTCTTCGATACTTTAATTGTAATTCCTGGGTGGGGATCCTGACCTCCCATAGCGGGCAGGGGGGTACATACTGTGTCTTCTATCCCCTTATATCTGTTTTCCAACATGCTTTCTGTCTTTGTCTTGGAATGGGATTGCTTGGTTTTGTCCTGGCTGGGAGGGAAACAGTCAAATGCATAGTTATTGTTTTGAGAGATGATATTTTTTTCCTTGTAAATCATCTCTCTGTTATATATTATATTTATTTTTAATGTATGATGTAAGCATCTGAGTGTATTCCTCCTTGTAGGATTTTGTGCTTGTGTCCGGATGAGACTTATAAGTGATCTCAAGCTAAGTACATTGATGGTATGCTCTTGGAATCTACATCTGATCCCTTTTTGTTCCCAATTCCCGCGGGTGGTTGGATGGGAGCATCACCCTTGAATCATATAACCTATGCTGTTTGCATGGGTGTACGATTCGATAGTGATGTCGTTTCTTCTTCTCTTTACTAGCCTATCCTGCTTCTTTGGTTTGTGATTGTATTTTTGACAGGGGATATTTTTTTTTCTGTAAATCTTCTGCCTGTTTGTTCTTGGTTATTTATAATTTAGCTTATGATATCTTTAGGTTATGATTTTGATTTACATTTGTACTATTTTTGTTAGATTGCTTGTTTTTTGTTTCAGCGGTCTCTCATATAAGGGAGCGTTCACATATTACGTCATCAAAAATTTGCCCTTTTTAGACCCCCCCCCCCCTCCCCCAAGTCATCACTTGTCATCATTGACCTGACCCCCCCCCCCTCCCCCAACAGATGATGACGTCATCTAATTTAATAAAAACTAAAAGATAACTTTAATTTCACAATATTTATTATTCATTTTTCAAACCATAAACATTGATTATCAACGTTTGATAAAACACATTCAGACATTTTATTAATTTCAGTAGGTACCGCAAACTGCCGCATAACCTGCATTGAGAGCGTTTTTCGTTGATTTCACAATAAATTCACCTTGTAATTTATTTACATTTCGACCATTTTTAAAATGAATGGTATCAGTGAAAAGATCAAGAAAAGCCCTTTCCAATGGTGTTATTTTTGATTTTATCTGATTCGGTTAATAAAGAAAAGATATCGGATGAAAAATACGACGATCTGACGTTTTCCCCTCGTGAAATCTTGCGTTTTTTCAACATTACTGCGTTTGAATGCTCGGCGAATTTGGGCCGTGGTCGTAATCGTGCTGGTTATTGCAGTATTCGATGAAGTAAATCTTAACGAATCTGTTGATACTAAATTCACGATGGTTATAAAATTTTAAGTGACTTTTTTTCAAACTTTATTCAAAAAACGGGATTTTCAGGGTTTAAAATGCAAAATTAGAAAAACCGAAACCACCATGTGAAAGATCGTTCAATTCTCTTTTAAAATAACTAATTCAACAACGATTACTTGGTATCGCCCAATTCCGCCAGCGCGATAAGAAACCCGATGCCCAGCATTGAATTTACTCTTTACAATGGCCTCCTGCCTGGAGCACGGCCAGACGAACGGGCTTGGAATTTCTTCTCAAAATGGATCATTAGATCTAAAAGGTGAGTTTTAATGTGATAATTATATCATTAATACTCATAGCTTCATGTATATCAATGTTTTATGTATTTGTGATCTAAATGACTGCAGTTTTTATCCATTTTATGTGTCTGTGGTGTTGATATTACGAATGGATCCTGACTCAAGCCAGACTTCGTGCAACGGGTCAACTTTGACACAACGCGTATTTTTTTCAGAGAAACTAATGCATTAACTATTTAAATATTTCATTAATATGAATGATAACTCAAGTTATTTAGACATGTGCATGGTGTTTAAGCATATTTCTTTTATCTATGAATATAGTTTTAGTGTCAGTCATGTCGTTAGGGTTAGTAAACAAAATTCAAGATGGCGGCGTCTGTGTAAGTGTAAGGTTTACGAGTAAGACTTAAGAACTTTCAGGGTTGTTTTGTTTTCTTTTTTTCCTTTAACCATCATACCTTCTTTGTGTAGCTATAACCTGTAAACTTTTAAATCAATATAGATTTTGATTTTTTTTTCATTTAATATCCATTATAGATGAACAGTATCAAGCTTTGAGCAACACTTTCCTTGCATCTGGAAAAGGTCGTCGCCCAAACCTTCCCCCATCCATTGTTGTTGACAACAGATTACTCTTACAGCTTCATTTGCTGAAACAAGAAGGAGGATGTTCCTGGGAAAAAGTAAGTTGCAACTGAGTGGTCATGAGTTTTTATCCTGTACTAGAGATTACGCAAATACATTTTCTCCTCCCTCAAGTTCAGGACAGATGGTAACAGCAATACTAATGTTCATTGAATTTTAATGTCTTTGCTTTTACTTTTATGTGTTCAAGATTTTGACTTGTAAGTTTAAGGATTGAAACATGCTCAACAGGAATAATCAAAGCATAATTTTCTATTATTATAAAAATCACAGACATGAATAGCTTGTTAACTGTGCTAGGTAGGTGGGGTGGGGAGGGGTGCACATAACGGCAGCCTTAAGCAAAACATCAGTCTCCAATAAGATAAGGAAAGTTGTGTTAAGACCATTGCGTCTGATTGGTCTTGTCGGGTGCGAACCTGGGGGGACATCTCGATCTGGACTTCAGAACAAAACCAGTGGTTACAACTGCTTGCAAGAAGGAAGTAAGTTCAGTTTACAAAACAGTGATTGGTAATTTGATTTTGAAAAGAAAAATGTTTTCTGTCTTTATTCCAGGTCGATTCATGGATGGCGCAGATAACACCAGCATTTGATGCCCGCGTTGGTGTGAGGAATGCCATTGAAAGGAGTTTGTCGTCCTGGGAAAAGTTCACTGACGGGGATGATTGTGCTGGTTTCCTCAACAATCCGTTGGACTTATCTGCCATTTCTGACGATTTGACTCTATTGGGAATCAACAGACTGAATGTGAGGGCAATACCCGAAGACTTTTTTCTTTCATCTATCCTTACAAACAAAGGTATAATTGATCTATACCAACACATCAATTCGATGAATTATTCTATGCAACTTTTTTGGTCTTGGGTAGATATTTTATTGCATAAAAAATTTTCTCTAAAGGATATTGAAAAACATTTTTCCTCTGTATTGAAATTGTATAAAGCTAAGCAAAGAAATAAACATCGTAATGCTGATGCCTTTACCTCATTTTTATGTGAAGAATTTACTATTAAATTTATTCCAGTACAACAGAAAGAACCCTCTCTCGTAAAACTCTCCAATTCTTGTACTTGTAATACCAATAATTTAAAGGCAAAGATTGATACCCTACAGAAAGAAATTATAACATTGAAGTCTGTAATTACTGATTTGCATGATGAGCGTACTTCTTTAAATGTCAAGTTTCAAGAATTAAAAATCAAAAGTGATAAAGCTGAGGAAGATAGAAAAAGAATAAATGATAAATATTTGGATGTTAAGCGTAAAGCAAGAGAAGTTGAATCTTCAAAGACCAAAGAAATTGATAATGTTAAAAATGAATTGAATAATTTGTCCTCTATCAATAAGCAATTTAAGCATACTATAAAATTACTTGAGAAAGAAAATAAGAACAATGATGATTTTGAGAGTTGTAAATGTTCGTTTCAAGATGTTGATGTTGTTTCTGTTAAAGAGCCTTGTAAAAATGCTTATTCTTCTGCCATGCGGTCTGTAGTTATTGATTTGATGTCAAGGGTAGGGGTGTCTGCTGACAATGTTAAGCATTGTATATCTACTATTTCAAAATGTCTGTTTAATTACAGTTTTGATCATTTGCCTTGTGCCAGAACATGTAACAATATTTGTGAAGAAGCTAATGTTATTTGCCATTTACAAAATGCTGAAGGCGTCTTGAACTCTTCTAATGTTACTCTTCATTCTGATGGTACATCACGAGACCAGCAGAAAATTGTAGGCCATCAAGTGTCACTAGACAATGATACAACATTGTATTTAGGTTTTAGTCCTATTGCTTGTGAAGATGCCAATAGTCTTCTGGATTTGACAGTCAATATGTTCAAAACATTATCTGATGTGTATAGTTCTTATTCAGATATTTCCACTCATGATGTTTTAGATAATTTGTTAGAAAAGGTTACTAGCACAATGACTGATAGGGCCTCTTGTATGAAATTGTATGATTCAAAATTGAATGATTATATAAATGAAAAACTTGGTCGAGGTGTTCAAATTTCCTTTTTGCATTGTAACGCTCACTTCCTTTTAGGTATGAGTGCTGCTTGTGAGACTGCATTGTCTAATATTGAATGTCAATTGGGTGATGGGGATGGTCTTGGGAGGGATAGAGAGTCAATGTTTGCTAGGTTTCCAGTCAGATGATATGACTGCTACATCACGGACAATCAAACATGCATGTGATTTGCTTGGTCCCAGGGTGATCAGAAGAATGGTTATCGGGTTTACTGGTTGACCCATTGTCCCAGCTCTTTAATTCCATCATTCAAATCTAATCGATTTAACTGTTTTTATGCAGCTGCAGCAGCATTGATTTTTCACCACTCAAGCATTAAGGTTTTTTTTTCATCTAGCATTTTGCCAGAGACCATTAATCAGAAAATGATCAGTTTGAGTTATGACATTTCAGATCCCACCATTATGTGCTTGATATGTGTCATTGCTTTACTTTATGTTAAGGTGACTGGGCCATATTGGATTTTGTTGACAAGCAGTAAAGTGAAATATAATGATTTTTATTTGTATGTTCAGAAAATGTTTGCTTTTTTCCAAGATCCTTCTTGCCTTATGGATGATGATTTTGTCTGTGTGTTTGGTGAAGAATTTAGACTTTCTAGTCCTACTGTTCAAGCAATCAATGTTTTTGTATCAAATTGTAATGATGATCAATTATGTATTATGAGAAATGCCATTGTCACCATTTGTACTGAACTTGTTGCTGTAACTAAACGACAGTTAGCAGACTTTTTAGATGGCTCATTTAGTTCAGCATTGCCCGCTGAAATTTCTTCTAAGTTAGCTCATTGTCCATTGACTAATTTGATTGGTGAAAGTGCCTTTGGTGACTTCGATTTTGATGTCCACAAAAGAAGAAATTGTTCATTGTTTAATCGTTCTAGCATTCATATGTCTAAGCGAAATGATGTTGTTGATTTTATTGCAAGTAAAACATCTAATGAAAGAGATAATCTTTTCAAATTTAGTAGATCATATGCTCCATGTTTAAAGAAAAGGAAAGTAGAAGAGGAAGATAAAGTAAAGATACAAATGCAAGAGAAGATGGTTGAAAACCAAGAAAAGAAACTCCAAAAAGAAGTTAAATCAATCACTATCACATCTAATTTAACTGCTGTTTTAAAACAACATGGTGGTCCATGCACCAATGTTGATAATGTAAATACTCTTTATAAGAAAGTGCAGGGATATTCTTCCAAAAAACAAGCTATAGAAGCATTTCGCAATGAAATTAGATTTCAGAAAGCGATATGTCAAAAGACTAAATTAAAGTTGTCAGGCAGTTTGGATGATCTTTTTGTAATGCTTACTGCTCATTTTGCCAGTGTTCAATCTAGTGATACCAATGATAATTGCTAATTTTTGATCCATCACTCACTATTTTCAAACAGCGGATTGTGTTTCATTTTCATGTCCGTTCGCATAATATTGAAATTAGGGTGTCATTTTCAATTGCTTAGTAGCTAATGGAGGGAGATATATTTGTATCTATTAAATATTTACATGAAATATATACGATATCCCTCGCTTGTGTGGAAACATAAGTGGTTTTAACAATTTCTTTGATTTTTTATGAATTTTCCAAAATGTATGATTTTTGTAATTGATGATGAATGTGTGTACTTTTATTATGACAAAGTACATTGGTTGGGTCCATCCCTTCTGATATCCCTTTGCTGTAATAGATCTTTTCTTTAGCTTTAATTTGATATGTATTTGGTTAATGTAGCTTTATTTGTTTTTTTACAAATTTTTGAATTTGACTAAAATTGAAGATTTTCATGTCCGTTCGCAGAACATGGGAAATTGGGCTTTTTCCCATTTTTGATTGAATAAACGACAATTTTATTTTTGTGTCACACCCCTGAAAAAAATTGAGTTTGTTCTCTATATACTTGGGTTCGTACTCAAGAGGTTTTGGGTGTCTGGAGGTTATACATTTTTGTTTGTGGTGTTCCAAAGTTGGTCTCCTGGCCATTGGCGAAAAACGACGGAATTTCAAAAATTTCGAATCGTCATAACTTCCTTAATATTCAAGATACATCCTTGTATTTGGTATCAAAATTCTTCGAATGGCTTGTACTAATCATATAACTAACAATCAACTGCCATTTTCAAGTTTGAAAATTCAGTTTGCGGTACCTAATTTCAGAAACTGTTGATAATTTATGTTTTACGATACAATGGGGACATAAAATTTAAATTTGTAAAGATAAAATCTAACAAACATTATTTAAATTAGGCTACTTGGTGCAGGTGCTATTAAAAAAATTTCAGAAAGTGTAATTTAAAATAGTATAGGAGGCAAATTATTTTATAGCATATTAGTCTTTTAGTGGAATGAATTTCTGTTTCAATTTCCAAACATAAAATTAATTGATTCAAAAATGTTTCTGCCTTGGACCTCTGGCAATAAATAGTATCATCAATTTCATCTTCATCGTCATCACTTTCTCCCATTTGCTGTTCTTCTTGTATGCCGCATTTTCGTGAATGGTCTTTCATTGCTGTGATCGAGGAGTGATACAATGAACATTTAGGGCAAGTTCGCCTTTTGAGAAGTGATACCCCTTTCCCATCTTGTTTCTTGAGAGATGGGCAATACTCATCATAGCAATTTATCTTTAGCTGTTTTGAAAGGAACAAACTTTGAAATAGGCTTCCAAATCTTCCATTATTGCCTATCTCCAAACCATCATCACATGAAGCAAGTGGTACAGGTGGTGGCAGAAAACGCTCTGGAAAAAAAGATGAATAGTTAGTACGCCAAGGTTTGCAGCATGAGTTGTCACTGCATTTCACTATTTGCAGCAGATATTGGGATTGACGAATGTGTTTTATCTTCCAATCATCTGTTTCTTGAAATTGAAGTTTGGGTCTTGGATTTTCAGGTGGAGGGATGAATTTTCCAACTACTGGTATCCATCTATTATCAACTCGGACCAAATATTGGCTAATATTTTTCCAGCAGCTTCAAAGTTCTTTTTTTCCAGATCAACATCAACAGTCTTGTTGCTTCTTGAAGCTCTTGCATTTAATAAAATAGGCCTAATTTGCCTATGTTTTGATGACATCATCTTGGGTCTGACCCCCCCCCCCCCCTCCCCCATGTCAACACATGTCAACATTTGGTAGACCCCCCCTCCCCCCCCCTAGCTGATGACGTAATATGTGAACGCTCCCTAACCTCAATTGTGTTGGAAGAGACCTAAAGCAACAAACAAAAAAACAAAACAAAAATTCCCAATTCCCCTTTGTCTTACTCTCTCTCTCTCTCTCTTGGGTGCTTACTTTAATTGTAATTCTAGAACTTTCGACTATCCCACTTTCTTCCTTTTTTCTGGCGCTGATATAACCTAAATGTGTTGCAAGCGCCGTAAAACCCTTAAAAACAAAAAACAACATAATTGTAATTCTAGAACTTTTTACTTGATCCCATTTTCTTCCTTTTTACTGATGCTGATATGACCTTAAATTTGTTGTAAGCGCCGTGAACCCCTTAAAAACAAACAAATACCTTTCTCTTTCATGAACGAATTATGGGTTTTTAGGAAAATTAATCACAACTTTTTGCAACAAAGTGTCGGAGATATTTTTCCCTTGTAAATCATCTCTTTGTTAGGTATTGTTAGTTGTATATTCTGTTTTGGATGTATTCTGTAAACATTTGAGTGCATTCCTCATCGGGATATCCTGTCCTAGTGTCTGGATGAGACTTTTAAGGTGATATCAAACTAAGTACATTGACGCTTGGCTCGTACATCTGTTCCCTATTTGAACCAATTCTCCTTTGTCTTACTTTTTTTTTGGCGGGCGCTTTGATTGTAAATGTAGAATATTTTGACTATTCCAATTTCTTCTTTTTTACTGTCGCCGATATGACCTAAATAAATGTGTCGCAAGCGCCGAAAAAATTTTTAAATCACCCCCCCCAAAAAAAAAAAAAAACCCCAACAAAACACAAGTCTTGGAAACAAATATGTTCCTGTATCAATAAGCCATGGTATCTTCCACGCTTGTGGGTCAACTTCCCTGTTCGTGTCATGGTTGGGTGGGGGGGGGGGGGGGGGGGGGGGGGGGTAAACTCTTACAACTGTCTTGGTTTCCCTCCATGTCTGTCTTCATCATTCCATATTACTTTCTATTCTTGCCATGGAATGATATTTCTTGAGACCACTTTAACCATTGATTGGAGTTCCTCATCGACACCCTCAAATTTATGGTATCTTTTACGTGACATGAGGGTCCAGATAACTCTGTCAGTAGAGCACTGGCTTCAGACACATAAGGACCAAGATCGATCCCAGGTGCAGTCGGGATTTTTCTGACCCCCGTGTTCCCCCTGCATCATTAATTGGGTAGCAGGTTCAATTATATCTGGTGGAAAGAACTAAGATAGACCAGCGTCCTATCCTATCAAAATGATAGCAACAAGTGTCCATTTTACGCTATAGAAACCGGGATAAAATGCGGCTCCATGGGTCTTATGGATTTGAAGAACTACTTTTTATTATGTGATATAGTATTGTAAGTCATCAACTTGTTATAGGTTTTGATATATTGGCATATTTAATGGAGACCATTTGTGTATTTTAGGTCGCTCTGGATGAACAGGTATAATACGTTTAACTGTTAACATCCTTCTATATAATTTTATAGAGGAATACTGGGACTTACAAAAATTACACTGCTTTTAAAATTCCTATCAATGTAAAGGGATTGAATGCCAAACCATTTCTTCCTTTATTCCATAGTCAAACCAATTGGGGCAGGTCACTCAAATTCAACAGCTGTGTCAAAATTATCCCAATACCTATGTATATTATTCGTCAAGAACTAATTAGCCTACTATCTATGTCAAAGTCAAAGCGTTTTGCAATTTAAAAGCTCAGGGGCTTTTTCGTTGCACCTGCATGTATATGTATATCGTATGTATGTATGTATGTATGTATGTATGTATGTATGTATGTATGTATGTATGTATGTATGTATGGATGGATGAATGGATGTAGGTATGTATGTATGTATGTATGTATGTATGTATGTATGTATGTATGTATGTATGTATGTATGTATGTATGGTTGGATGAATGGATGTAGATATGTATGTATGTATATAATATATATATATATCCTTTCTTAAAAAAATATAGCATTGTGGAGAATATTGTGCTTATTTGAGTCAATAAAAAATTTGATACGGCGCACAACTCTACTGAAAGATTTGAAAATTAGAAATGTATTTTTTAGAGATAGATAAACAGATAACTTGATTTCCTTTTATAATTTAAAGTCAGTTTGAAAGTTCATTGAGTCAAACAGATATCATAAATATGTACCAACGACGACACTTGACTCCCAAAATCAACTAATTTTGACACTGTAAAAAGTTGTCAATTTGCGTCATCTATTTATGACATCAAGTATTATTATTACTTCCGTTGTGTTGTGTGGGTGTTGGCATTTTTCAGCAAATCGTGGCATTCATAGTGATATTATTCACTTGATCACATGAAGGTATTTCAGTCGCCATTTTGATTCTTTTTTTACTATTAGGGTTAGCTCGAGATCGAGGATATTTCTTTTTCTATTAAGGTTAGTCATAAGTCTTAGTAAAGGTGCTAGGATGTTTGTTTTTCCATAAGTTAAGCAAAGGGGAGACATTCCGAAAGCTCCTACATCCCCAGTATTCTTTAAATTTGTATTTTCACCGTTGATATTATGTCAGGCATTTATTTATTCAATTTGTCATTATATCTAGAAGTATTTAAAAAACTCTAAAACAAACCTTGATAGATTTGTCAAAGTTTAAAATTTCTTAATTTGACTGACCATTGTTTTGATTTGCAGCTGCCATTTTGATTTGTTAAATATTGAAAGGTAGTGCAAAGCAGTCCGAGAGTTGTTTTTTTTTTTTTTCTTTCTATTAGGGTTAGCTCGAGAGGTTAGTCATAAGTCTTATTAAAGGTGCTAGGAAGTTTGTTTTTCCATAAGTTAAGTAAAGGGGAGACATTCCGAAAGCTCCTACATCCCCAGTATTCTTTAAATTTGTATTTTCACCTTTGATCTTTTGTCAGGCGTTTATTTATTCAATTTGTCATGATTTTTTCTATTAGGGTTAGCTCGAGATCGGATTTTTTTTTCCTATTAGGGTTAGTCATAAGTATTATTAAAGTGCTAGGGTGTTTGTTTTTCCTATTGGGGTTAATTAAAGGTACTAGGTTTAATTTTTTCTTGGGGTTAGTTGAGGGAATATATTATTGGGCTACACAGAAAAATCAACCGAAGATATACCAAATTACACAGACAACGTTGTTTACCAATCTGCCCTCATTAAATGATGGTGAGTACAGTATCGAATGAAAATAGTTCTTTCCCCGCGAAATTGCGGGCTTTTTACTAGTATATATATATAATATATATATATTATATATATATATATATATATATATATATATATATATATATATATATATATATATAATAAAAATTAATATTATATACACAAGCATAGAGCCCAATTCACTGGAGGAGAGAAAGTACCCTAATGAATATTATAATATAAATTATAAATATCACCACGTTTTATGCACATTCAATTAATCCATTCAAAATTGAACAATTGTTTGTTCAAAGTGAATGTAATGATTGATGATGTCCAGTTTAGTCATTTTATTTATTATAATATTTGGGTATCTATGCCAGATACAAAACGACATTAACATTTAAATATTTCAAATTTTTATAATCTGATCAATTTATCTAGATATTGTGGAAATGGAGACGGACAACAATTTAAAATTACATGCGATTTGACAAAACGATCGGATGATATTTAAAATATGGATATTATGTATATTGAATAAGAAACCATTGCATTACAAAAACCGATTTCCTAGGAGAGAGAGAGAGGTGGAAAGTGTGTTATACAAGTCCTATTGTAGGCACTTTAAGATTCGTTTGTGTATGTTATGTATGCATGTATGTATTTATGTATGTAGGTAGGTAGTTATATTTGTATCTATGTGTATGTACGTATTTATGTATGTATGTATGTGCGTGTATGTTTGCGTATGTTCTATCTATGTATAATTATGGCACGATTACAGAAGATGTAAACTCGTAGCCTACTAGCCTATATCATTTAAAGAGAAAAAGGAACTGGGAGAGAGAAAAAATCACACAAATACACCAAACCGAAAACATTATGGGAGTGGGAGTAAAGGTTAAGGGCATAAGTCAGACTTTATCTTGTCTGTTTTATACTTTTTTAGTATCAAATCTTAAATTGAATCTTCCTTTCAAACTAAGAAAACAATATAATTTCTGTTTGTCAATAATATTGATCAAAACATTAATAACTGCCACTCTTGATTAGCTTTTAAATTCAGATCTACGAAATATTTGAAACGGGACAACAACAATATTTCATTCAACTTTTTTTTCATCTCTTTGAAAAACGAAGCACCACAAGTGTTGGAACGGTCAATTCAGATTTTACAAATTTCCATGAAGTAACCTAATGACACTATAAACGCTGGTAAACTAACCTAGATCCCAGTGAAGGGAGCTTCCTTTCGAGACAGCAATACCTGTCTCGGGTTCCTCGTAGACACAATTAAATAGGGAGGGTTGGACACGCCAAAGGATTGAACCACCCAACTTCCTCTCCCACCCAACGTCCTCCCACTCTGTACTCTTTCTTTTACCTTTTCAATGGGGACGATCTACATTAATTTTCCACGTGCTCGAGTCATTGGTCACATTGCAGATGTGCTCAAAATGGCCTCGATAATAAAACGTTCACAGTTCTTGAAATATCCAACGTCACTATATGTTACTTTTCCAGTTTGACCGATGAGTATGTTTACAACTTTCATAGACAGAGCAGCGTGTTTACTTTTATTAAGAAAAGATCAACCGTTAGACAGACCTAATCATGTGACTCAGTTGGACTAAAACTTGATTATAGATCGCTCTCATTTGGATTAAAATCTTAAATCTATGAGAGACCTAGATCAGAGTAGAAATCAGGTATCCAGATCAAATTTGGTTTAATTTTAATTTCATATATATACGAAAGCTAAATTAATTATGAAAGTATAATCGACAGAATGTGATGTAACAAAATGAGACTCGTTTCATTTTTATAAACACACAGACCTCTTGTAATATTTAACCTTCCACATATCAATATTCAGCTGCTTCATAAAATAATTTTTTTCATGAAATACAATGAGATAAAATTAATTTCTGAAATTTGACAAATATACAAACACTCACACACAAACACACTTGCACGCACGCACACACACACACACACATACATACACACACTTAATTTTTATTTAATTTATTATTATTATTATATTTATTATATTATTATTATATTATTATTATTATTATTATTATTAATTTTTATTATTAATTGTCTATTATAGATATTATATAATTATTAAATTAATCAACTTTTTCTTCCTCTAAATCTCTAAAATAGATATTTAATCATATTACAGTCTCTTTATCCTCCCTCCCTCTCTCTCTCTCTCTCTCTCTCTCTCTCTCTCTCTCCTCTCTCACTCTCACTACTCTCTCTCTTCTACTCCCATCCCCGATTACCCTCCTTCGTTAAATGCTCTCCCCCTGTGACTGTGACAATGATTAACGATGTTTTAGTTCACGCTCATTATCAAGTCTTGTCACCCCCCCCCCCCCCCCCCCTTCTTACCAAAAGCTGTATAGTCTACGGTCTATACGATATCTTCTTATATATACGTATATATATATATATATATTATATTATATATATATATATATAATATATAATATATATATATATATAATTATACACACACACATATATATATGCTGAGAGTCCTACCTCACTAATTAATTCCTGAGCGTTGAGACGGTGACGCAACTATTACATACAAGACATTGCAGTCGAGACGGCAGGGCTTTTGGGTTACACAACCACTATTTACCCATCGGTCAGCGGTACTCTTTGATGTATACAACACTCACCGCCTTTACGCAAAGCCGCCTGCCCATAAATCAAAGATGATCTCCTAACTGTTCACAAGCGAACTGTCAAATGAGCAATCGATGATTGGATAAGAATCTCAAGATGTCATATAATAAGGTAAGTTTTGGAGAGGTGATATCCCCCCACCCGTCATCGGACAGAACTTTCATTGCGTTATATTACATGAGCTCCCCCTCCTCTTTCTATTCCGGAGTGACGAGATTAGACGAGAGGACGCGAGAAAAAAATGGTCACGTGTTGGGCAAGTCGATCGGTCGGCGAGCTTCGGCGTATAACTATAACTCCGTAATGACCCTCTGGGCCGTTTTTATGAACGTGGACTAGCGATAAGTCTTTGATTTTAGCCAAGGACTTGAAAAAAATCGAATTATATGTGAGCTGACCAAGTATTTCCCAGACTAAAATCACGTCACCTTCAGACTAAGTTTGATTAAGTTTTAGTTAGTCATTTATTGCTGAGGTCGGACTTTAAGCTTAGTCTGAGACTAGTTACTAGGATACGTCATATCGTCGATAAGCTATTTTTAGATAGAGAGAGCTTCGATTCGGAAGGAAAATACTTCGGTTACGAATGACAGAGGCAAAAGGTGTCCTGCTGGTATTGTCACTACTTTTTAAAAAATGTAAGATATGCGCAGACCGTCGAAAGTACAAATTTTTGTGAGTAAAAACGAGGGAAAAAAACCCGGAATCTAATCGGTTAGCAGGTTGCAAATGAACGGAGTCTCGAAGTGGAAGGGTTCGC
The DNA here is from genome assembly GCF_034508935.2 of Berghia stephanieae. Classification (NCBI taxonomy): domain Eukaryota; kingdom Metazoa; phylum Mollusca; class Gastropoda; order Nudibranchia; family Aeolidiidae; genus Berghia; species Berghia stephanieae. The sequence continues at coordinate 9,476,751 of NC_088371.1, forward strand.
TTCAAAGAACAACCAAAAAAAAAAAACAAACAAACAAAAAACAAAAAAAAAACAAACGACTAGAAAGTATAGTGGAGACAAAAGTTATTCTGTTGGCATGACACTGACTGAAATAATGTGATTCGTCAGAACACATTTTCCGTTATTTTTTTTAATTTTTTTTTTTTAAGTTCAATTCGTTTGATTTTCACTGACACTTTCATTGGCCTAAATATATAATTGACAGTCGACCATGGGCATCCTTGTTGTCTGATCAGTCGACAGTCAATATCACGTGATTTCATTAATCACGGCAAAAGTAAGTTCAAATATGAAACGGAACGGAGGTGTTGCTAATTTCTTCTTTGGAAATCTTTTGCGTTGAAAATATCAAGGCTGGTGTCTTACTTGCCATTGTGTACTAGAGAGCTCAAAATAGCTGAATTAGGCACTGTCCTAACAACGCCCACTTCTCGGCAAGAGCCTCGCTAGTCAGAGACTAGAAAACGTTCATGAAATCCCACTTTTTAGTCACTTGTTCCGCCTCGGCTTAAGTCTAGCAAATCATTTACTAGACTAGTAAATAGCTAAATCTAGTCTGCTTACATAAAATTGGACCCTGGTGGTGGTAGTCGATGTTGTGGTGATAGTAGTTAGTAGTGCTAGTGGTGGTGGTAGCAGTGATGATGCTGTTAATTTTGTTGTTTTTGTGATGGCCGTGATTGAAATGATGATTCCTGATTGAAATGATGATGATGGTGATGGTGGTGGTGGTGGTAGTTGCAAAGCTGATGCATTGGTGATGTTGATAGTGATAATAAGAATAATGTGGTGGGGACGATAACGACCATAATTTACTTGTAGTGGTGGTGTCAATGATCAAGAAGCTGAAGTGATAAAGTTGAAGGCAATGGTGACGCTATAGTGTACGCCTGTGATATTGGTATTTAAAATGATTGTTTTCTGGAGTGGTGGTGGCTGACATGATAGTTATGCTTTTGCTAGTGGTGGCAATAGTTGATATGACCATGGTAATGGTAGGTATAATGCTGTGGTAGTGATGTTGATGGTGGTGCTGATACGTATGATATTGTGCAAATGATGGTGGTATCGATTCTGATGGTAATGAGGCTGTTGTAAAAGTGCTTGTGGTAGTGATTATTGTCTGTGATGGTGATGGTTTTTAAATTGATGTGGATCGACGTGCACTTATTTTCATATCTGATAACCCATTTCCTTATTGGCTCATTGTTGTAATGGAAATCTATAAAAAAAAAAAAAGACGCAAAATACTGTCCATTATACAACAATGTTAAACTAGGCCGAAAAGTGGGTTCGGATGTCAGACCTGCGTATTTGTACACGTCGATGTGGATGATTTGTTAACCTACAACACAGCACAAATCCCTTTCGAAATGGTATTCTGCCATCCCACTATAATACAATAAGTCGAATGCTTGGCAGGTCTGTATCACTGCGTACATAGACACAAGTTAGTATTAGTAATATCTATTGAGTTACCACCTTGAGTGGTGATAAGCCAAATTACACATCTGGAATACAACATTTGCATACAAAGTTGTTTGAATACAGAATTATTGAGAAAAATCGTGTATTTTTTCTTGTAACCATTGTTTAAAATATATAAAGCTTATTATGTATATATTTCCGTGTTTTTATTTTTCAAATTTTAACTAAAGTTAGAAATATATTTTTGGCCAGTAATCTTAGCTTTATCAGACGTTAGAGACGTTTCTAATATTGATGTTGTTATCTATAGACCCCTACCAAGATCAAAAATAATAATCCCAACACCCCTGATAACATTACCCCTTGTTCTGAGTTTAAGAACATAGGCAAAATTATTGTTCTTAGGCCGAACTGGGCTTTTATGTTCTGTATCATCCTATTTCATCCAGTTTCAACCCGTAGACATTTTAACCCTATTTCCATACTTAAATAGAAAGTCCTATTTCCTGATTTGGGGTCCATTTGGCCCCCATGACTTGCAAAGAGAAAAATACTAGAAAGTCCTATTTCCTGATTTGGGGTCCATTTGGCCCCCATGACTTGCAAAGAGAAAAATACTAGAAAGTCCTATTTCCTGATTTGGGGTCCATTTGGCCCCCATGACTTGCACATAGTAAAATACTCGAAAGTCCTATTTATTTCTTATTTGAGGGCCATTTAACCCCCATGATTTTACTACGGAAAAGTCAGTTAAAATCATATTTTCTCATTAAATGTATATAGGCAATATAAGTTTACATCATTTTGTTGTTTTTGTTGTGACATTATGCATCTATTTATTTAGTGACATAGTCGTGTCAATATGATCTACAACTTACTGGTAGATGGCATCTACAATAATTGACTTGGTAATTTTGTTTCCTGTTTGCTGTCCAATATGATGAGCGCCAGTTTCAGTTACCTACTTTTTCATCAACTCTAATTAAGAAACATCCAAGTAAGTACTAACTCATTACTTTTTTTCCTTAGATGTGTGATGTATGAAGATTATTCTGACACCTATCCTATGTAACGAAAAATGAATTGATAGTATCGCTAATTTTATGATTGTAGTACCAGCTAGAATCGCCAAATATGAAATGATGAAACAATAACGGATAAATGAAAGCGCTAATACTCAATATAATGTTTCTTCCAATACTTGCCTTACTTTCGCTTCTCGATTATCTTTTATTCTTGTGTGTACCCTACCTAACCACATATTTGTTGTAACTTCTTATGACAAGTGATTTATTTTCTTGTACCGTTATTCAATCTCGAGGTGAACTAAATTAGCTTAAATGTCTACATTATGTTTCAATCATATTGTATTGATATTATTGCTTTAGAATTTTTGAATCTGCTAACTAAATGATTTGTATGTTGCTGGGTGTTTTTTTTAATTTTCAGCCATCTGTTGTGTGGTCTAAATAATGTTGCATTGGACCTAAACCATGACGAATGGAGAAAGTGTAATATCCTTGGTAGTTGGAATGCTCAGATATACATTGAGTTGCAGTCTGCTGGGGCAACCCCAGTGCATGAGGAAGGTATGTCACCTACTATTTATTTAAAACTGAATGGTACCTATTACATTTATCTGTGTAATGGTTGTTAGCTCGAAGTTAATAACAGGCATCATATGAAATCTAATATGTTTGCATTGTTGGCTAGTTACAATGGGATAATGTGTTTATTTTTTGTTTTTGTGTGTTTTCGTTATTTCTCTTCACTCCCATGATACCTTCTATGAAAAATATTATGCTGATCTCCAATGAGAATATGAGTTTCAGTTCTGATTGTTAGAATGTCATTTCTCCAAACAGTAACAGCATTATCAAGTATGTTTCTATTGTATGAAATAGTAAAATAAATATTAAATTGGTGTAAGATTAGCTTATCTTTAACTAGTGAATTGACAGAATATCAGCAATTAATAATGCAAGATAAAGATGACCTGTTGCAAATCGAGTTCCAGGTAATGGATGATTTTCCCCCATGATGATAATGATGAAGGATAAATTAATAATATTAACAACTCATACATTATTTGATTTATTGGCTGCAAAGACTTCAGAGTAAAAGTCGTTTTTTTAAGATGAAAAATCGAACAGTTATACCTCTTTTATCTCACTTGTTGGATTTGACTTTCAGCATATCACAGCAAATCCATGAAGACAACGACAAGAAGTCATTCCTTGAAACATTTGGGAAAATTACATTGTTTTGTAATCACATTACTCTCAGATACTTTCATATTTGATGTTTTCTTTTATTTCTACAAGACAATAATTGTCAATTGGGGATTCCAGAAAAATAAAGTTTTCAAAATAATAATAATATACTCACATCCCCAAAATACTCTTCCCTCCCCCCCCCCCCCCCCTCCTCTCTCTCTCTCTCTCTCTCTCTCTCTCTCTCTCTCTCTCTCTCTCTCTTTCATCGCCATTTCCAGTTGTGGGTTCCTTCCCAATATAATTTTTTTCTTCTAATCCTTCAGACACTGGCAGTATTTCACCATTTCATTGGAATGGGAATGATACAAGCTCTTCAAATGAAAGCATCACTGATGAAGAAATGCCACTGATTCTGCTGCAGCCAGATCCAGAAATAGATGCCACCGATTCTGAACCTGAGGTAGATGAAGCTGAAGAAACAATAGAAGTCGGCAACTTCCAAAATACATTGTTTGTGGAGGAATGCACTGCTTGGAATAAGAACAAAATTCCACACATAGGAAAAATTCTATCAAAGTTCATAAATCCAAAAGAACCATGTCATGCATTCAAAGAAAATTGAAAAAGCCTGCCTCCGGAGTATTCTATTTTTTTCACTAAGAAAATGAAAAGTACTCTTGTGGTGATATGTACGAAGAAGGGACAAGAACAAAATGTACAAGTGCAAGATGGGAGAATAAGATCAACAGCACAACAGGAAGAGGAAGAATGCGACAAGGGGAAGATCCATAAAATGTCCAAGGAAAAAATGATGTAAAATTCAGAAAGACTTGCAGCAGATGTGGAGAATTTACATGTTCACAGCGTAGCAGAATAATATGTACTTTTCTTGAAAATGAATATGTTCACATGCTTTGATCAGAAAAAATCATATTTCTAAAACGATATTTCAGTGATAGTGGAACTTTTTTCTTGCCTTTTAATTCATAAAATGTACTATATCTGAGCCTGGGATTAATTTTAATAAGTTTTGAATTATGTTTTGTTGTTGTTTTTTTGTTTGTTTGTTTGTTTCTAATGTTTTTCTACATTTTAAAGGTATTATTGCATCAATGAGAATCAGCATAAATATAGTCAATTATTACCATTATCAAATTGTATCAGATGATCCTAGGTATTGTTGGCACACGTTTTTCTTCGACTCCACTCACTTGTAAAAGTGTTGTCCATGTCTGAATTGCAATTACTTCATAAAAACAACAATCTTTCACGGAAAGGAGTTGATGATGATGATGATGATGATAATGATAATAATATTAATAATAATAACAACCACAGCAATAATAATAATGATGATAATAATAATAATAATAATAATAATCATCATCATCATCCTCATAATAATAATAATAATAATAATAATAATAATAATAATAATAATAATAATAATAAATAATAATGATATAATCATAATAATAATTATAATAATAATAATAATAATAATAATAATAATAATAATAATAATAATAATAATAATAATATTAATAATAATAATAATAATAATAATACTCATCATCATCATAATAATAACATCAACAATAATACTAATATAATAATAATAATAAAAATTATAATGAAAATAACAATAATAAAAATTATCTATTATTATTATGATGATGATAATGATTATTATTATTATTATTATTATTATTATTATTATTATTATTATTATTATTATTATTATTATTATATCATCATCATAATTATTATTATTGTTATTATTATTATTACTATTATCATTTGTTATTATTATCATTATTATTATTATAGAAAATTGTGGAATCAAATGAAAGAAATAGCATTCCTTTGTTGAAGTCTTTAGTATTTTTCTATATAAAGTCATGGGGGCCAAATGGACCCCAAATCAGGAAATCGTACTTTCTAGTATTTTTCTCTTTAAAAGTCATGGGGTCCATTTGGACCCCAAATCAGAAAATCTCAAATTCCAGATGAGCATGTTCAGTGTGAGTAAAATATGCACGTGACAAACATGAAATTTGGCATGATCATGGACCTCATCATTTTAGGAAAAGTCACCAAATTTCAGGTCTCTGTGTCAAAAATTGACTGTTTTATGAATAAAAAACACCCCCCTGGGGTCTTTTTGGCCCCCAAGTATGGAAATAGGGTTAAAGCCCAGCCCGTTGACATTCTAACGTCGCGTCAGGCAAAAGTGGATACCAAATACTTAATAGTATTAGCTAACGAATGAAGTACTGAAAATATTGAGGACTTGGTATTAGTGTCCTTTATTAATCTTTAATATATTTGACATCGTATATGGAGATTAGATTAAATGCAACGTTGTGCTTTCGGCTTTGGAATTAATTTGCGTGTTGTAAAGCCGCCAAATTCCATACCGTCTATACCATTACCTCGTTCACTGCCACTAACTCATTGAATTCTCCGTGAATTAAATCTACAATTCTGTTATACAGCTCGTCTACTCAAGACGGTACAACTTATAACAAAATTTTCTGAAGTTAAAGGACATGTCTCGACATTGTTCAAATAAATGAAAAATGTTGGCTAAATTCAAGCCAATATTGATGGCCCTCACTGAATTATCAAGATTATAATATTTTTTAAAAACTGCTTCTTAAGAGATACGTTGATGTTATTGGGCTGCTTATATTACTATGACTAATATAGTATTTTTGACAATTTTAATACTAGTCATTTAAAACAAATAGTTATTGAGTGTTAAACCACTATCATAGATAGAAAAAATGTTATAAAGGCCCCCCCCCCCCCCCGCCCACACACACACACACATACACAACAAATTTTATTTTCTTTAAAGAAGAAGAAAAAATTAAAAAATCAACCCCCCTCCCCCCCCCCCCCCCCCCCACCACCAAAAAAAAGAAAGAAAAGAATACCTGACGAATCTTCCTCTGTGCCCAACCAACCCAAACTTTCGAGCAGGCATTTGAATAGGATACTTGCCAAAAAGAGAACACGAAAATAGTTCCTAATAAGGAAACGATCACCATTCTGGAAAAAAAAAATCCCAGAAGAAAACCAACCCCCCCCCCCCCCCTTCCCCAAAACAGAAAACAAAAAAACAACCCCCCCCCACACACACACACACACACGAAACTAACACATACACGCACGCACACACACACACACACACACACACACACACACACATATACACTCAACTGATTATTTGACTCACTAACAAAAAAATTTAAGACGATACGGATATATCAAGTAATTACGTAGAATCGAATCTAGCTCAGTACAATCAGAAACGGAATAGTGCCCAGCTGTAGTGTGAAGTACGAATAGTGCAAGCAACACTATTTGTCCTTACGGACGGCAATGGCGGTTGATGCTATTCGACCTTAAGGACGAATAGCAGTAATACCAACTGGGATGAATCCATGGAGCTTCGCCAACCAACCTCTCTTCCTGAGGATGATCCTTATTCGTCTTCTGATGACTTGCATTTCATTTCACTGACTCCGACTCCGACTCAGATACTGACTTGGAAGGCATGGAAGCTTCCGCATCAGAAAGAAAATTGACTCATCTTAATTCATCGTTTATTCCTGATAACAACGATTTCTTCGTTCCAATAAATTCAGCCCTGTTTCAATTAATATCAACGTTGGCTTGCCCAGCCTGCAAAATGTCAAGCCTTCAATTATCAACCAAATACAGCGGTGGACTCAACAATGTGATAGTCATTGATTGTGATTCGTGTGGGGAGAACATTTTCAACAAAATCTCTTCGTCTGGTGGTAAGGTGAAGGACATTACTCTTCGAACAGTGGTGGGCATGAAAGAATGTGGAATAAGCCATGCACACATTTCAATTTTTTTTCTATTCTTGGATTCAATGTGCCATTCCATCATAAAACATTTCAGGACCTGTCAGAAAAACTCAATCGCTCAGCAACAAATGCTGCTGAGGAATGCATGAATCGAGCAGCAGTTATTGTTAAAGGTAATTTGAGTTCAGATAACATTCCAGAAACGGCTGTCTCTTATGATGGAACATGGCATAAGAGAGACTTTTCAAGCCATACAGGTGTTGGTGTTGCCATTGACATTGGTACAGGTTTTGTTCTGGACACTCAACTTTATCCAATTTCTGTTTGGCTTGTGAGAAAGGGTCCCGGCAAGATGATGAGAGATATATTTCATGGAGAGCTGCTCACCAGTGTCAAAAGAACTGTTCGACAACAGCTGGTGCTATGGAGACAGAAGCTGCCTCAGCAATATTTCATCGCTCTGTTGCCTCCAGGGGCCTCATGTACACAAAAATGTTATGTGATGGAGACGCGAAAGCTCATGAAAGAGTGAAAGATGTTTATGGTGAACATATCCAGGTAGTGAAAGAGGACTGTGTTAATCATATTAGTAAAAGAATGTTTAATACCCTTACAAAATTAAAATCGGAAAATAAGGCGACTCTAAATCGCAAACTAACAAAGTGTGCCATAGAAAAAATTACGAATGTGTACACTGCTAATTTAAAAAGGAGTGCTCCAGATGTTGCGCAGATGCGCATTGATGTTCAAGCTGGTATGCTGCACATGAAAAGCACGGATGACCATCCACAACATCATCTTTGTCCATCAGGTCCTCTCTCTTGGTGTTTCTACAATCGAGCATAGGAGCCACGGAAACACCGTCCAACTTTTTCGTCTTTTTTCGGGAAAATTCTTCGTCCTGTTGTGGACCGCCTTACGGATGAGACATTACTGAGTCGTTGTTCGTCAATGAAGACCCAGAATGCCAACGAGTACTTCAACTCGACCATATGGGCACGGTCTCCCAAGGAGACTTTTGCGAAATGCTCAACAATGGAGACGGCAGTGGCTCCGGCCATTCTAAATTTTAATTGTGGCCCTCGAGGCATTCTCCATGTCTTTAGAGAAATGAAAATCCCAATTAATTCCTTATTGTCCTTATATTTAGAAAAGGCCTCTGGACTTAGAGTTAAAAGAAGTAAATGTTCTCAAGAAAAGGAATCAAAGTGGGCGAGAAGGCAGAAAAATACAAATAAATTATTGAAGGAAGATGAACTGGAGAAGCGTGAAGGTCTGATGTATGGTGCGGGTGAATTTAACGAATAGGGTTAATTAATTAAATTTTTTTCTTTGAATACTGACAATTTAAGGGTGGTTAAAATGAATTTGCAATTTATTTTTTGGGGTATATCTAAGTTTGGGTTAGTTTTTATGGTATCATCCAGGTTCTGGTAATGCGTGTGATTTTATTTTATTTTTGGCGTATCCGCCTAGTTAATCTCAATTTCAATTTTGTGTCTAAATTGATTTAATTTAATTGTATTTTTTAAAGTACAGTGACTATTTTAGTCCTAGAGAGTTGTGTTTTCCATTAATGTAAGAAAGTTTGATGCCCGGTTCCAGTTTCTATGTTTTCAACATATGCGAAATCTTTAAACGCGGTTTTCTCAAAACAGTGTGTTTGGGTCACTGACTATTTTTAAAAATCTATCATTGGTTGTTGGAATAATTTATTATTTTTTTTTGCGTGGAGTGTTGTAAGTAGTTAGAAAAGGTACTCTTTGAATTTCATTAAGCTACTTTGAGAACTTTTTTACGTATGGTGGTTTTTGTTCGATTTATTCTCTCGAAATCCGAAGATTTTTAAAAGCCTTACAATTGTAATATTTTGATTGCATGCTGACAATGAACTATTAGAGATAGTCATTTCAAACTTGAACATTACCTAGATCAATGCTCTTTAAGTCATTTAAAGCAATCAGTTGATGTGTTGTTGAAACATTGAGGCTATGATAGATTTTTAAAATAAACCCCTATTTTCATGAAAAATCCAAGATGGCGGTCAGTTTTTGTGAATTTTTGAAGAACTTTTTTTTCAGTATATATGTGTTCTATCACCTAACCTCTCTCAATCTCATAAATGGTTGCCATATGTGTTCAGGACTAGCATTTGAAAATTTCCCCCTCATCTTGCCTGTCTTAAGGCACTTAACATACATTACCCACTCAACTCAGGTTTAGATACGAAAAGATACAATTTATAAATATTTAAAATGGATTTTCTTACTATAATCATAGTTTTTTATTTAGTCATGGAAAACACTTTTTAAATTTTGAAAATCCAAACATAAATCAGGAAATGATAGCAAATTCATTTTTCAAGACCAGAAATTTTTGCTTGCCAATTAAAGTAAGAAAATGCAATTACTGTAATGTAAGAAAATGTTCCAAATTTGATGTCACGTAACTAAACACCAAAAGATTTATCATACTCCTGAGACACATTAAAAGCTCAGTGACAAGATTAATAAAAGATAACAAGATTTGAACCAGATACATTTTTTCCCCCATATCTACAGTCAGTTGAAATTCCCTAATAACACTCATGAAACTAAATGTTTTGACCTCAAGCATGACGAAATAATAGCAAAACTAAATACCTAAAGATAATGATAATACAAAATGACACGTACTTCACGTCAACAGGTTGAGAGTACTCCAGTGAAGAAGTCCAATTTTTTTCAGACATTTTCTTCAAGTGGTTTTTGAAAAATGAAGAAGAGGACATAAGGAAACACGCATATTTGCACATTGGCAGAAAAATACTTTAACTATGAGCAAAATGCATAAAAGACTAACTATCTCGCCTTGGTCCTCTCTGAGATCCTTAACCGAGAGGGTACAGTAAGATGCATTATTCCATTTATGGAGGATGAGTTTTCCACTGTAAATTGTCTCTGTCTGTTATCATGGGTATCGATATAGAACGCTTTCCTCTTATACTGTGGATCATGCGCTTGTGCCCAGCAGGTGTGTCTATTGTGGCCTCAACCCCTTACCACCCCCAAAGTCGTTTAGCGTCTTATGGCGACTGTATCCTGATTTCTATGTTACTGAATTAACAATAAAATTGTTTGCTACCCTTTAGATAGGATGCTAGTCTGAAATAAAGTACTTTCCACGACAGTCTAAAGATCTTCCCACCTTATTATTTTTGATTAACTCCCTTTGTTTGAGAGGCAAGTGTTGTATATAAACTGAGGTATCGTAAATATCACTTTTTAAAATAATGAAGAAAAAAAATCATCTCTTTATTAGTTTCTTTTCTCGTCTTAAATTTACATCTCTTCCCGATTTTAAAAAGCACAAACCAAACAAATCAACAAACAAACAAACAAACAAACAAACAAAAAATACACATCACCCTTTTATCCGTTTTGATCCATTTCTATTGGTGTAAAGAATGATTATTTTTTACCTTCTACACATTTACTGCTTCATTAGCCACTAGTGGACTGAAAACACAGCCGTGTATAGAGCAGTATAATTAGGTGCCCCAAACGTAAACAAAGGTCTAGAAGCACATGGCAAACCACATGTTCCTGTCTTGACAGCTCAAGTTCCAATGTAAATCATAGAAAAAAATAACCTTTAAAATTTGGCTGTTAGGTGGCAAAAGAAACACATATTCATAAATACTCGATCATGCATCAAATAATGTCTAGATATGGATATTTTATGGAACAAAAGGTAAAATTTATCAAAAGTTACAGTCTATCTATTTTTAGACCAGAGCAAATTATTGCGCTGGTGTGAACAAAACGCGAATTATTCGGAGCCTGATTTTCAGAATAATTTAGTCTTATATTATTTTTTCTGCAACTGTTAGATTTTATGTAAACATATTTTCAATACTGAAAGTGTATTGCATACAACTCAAACTACAAAATTGGGAGACCTATATTGTGCGTAAATTTTTCCGGTCCCTAACGAAAATCACTAGCAACTTGTTATTGTTTACGTTTGGGGCACCTAACTTTATTGCTCTATATGGTATATAATTGATACCTTAATCGATAATGAAGACATTGCTATTGACCCTATTATAGTCATCATCAGAAATGGACAGGCATATAATTTATGGCAATTCAACGGCTTAATAATATCATTTACAGCGTTTTATTTACTCTCGGGAAGTCTTGATTGAGAGTTGGTCGAAATCCGGCTCCTGAAATAGATCTCAATTCTCGATACCGATATATCAATTATTGACGAGATTCTTAGCTTGCTGCCAGATGACCATGGGCCTGGCCAATTTGAACAAAATTGGCCACATAGAGAATATTGTTTCTACAATTAATTTAAATTAAGATTTATATCTATTTTTAATTTTACCTTGGCGGTTAGAATTTTTGTGATTATGAAAACCGATGAGTTTTCCAAAGAGATCAGTTTTAGCATTGTTTGCCCATCTAAGGTTCTATTTGGTTACTTTTCACATTGATCACCTGCCTTGAGCACGCCCGTACCTTGAGGCCTAAGGCCAAGGGCCTTCATCTTCCCCCCCCCCCCCCCCCCCACCCGCCCCAGTCTTGACTTTGTCATCTTTCAACATCCTTTCTTTCAAAACCATTCCTTTGTCTTGTAGAGCTAGTCCATTGTTCATTGTCTATCATTTGAACAATGGCTACTCAGACGCATGAACCCTCGAGTTCTTCGCTTGATTTGTATGTTGGAAGAAAGTTTAAAACATTAGATGAATTCCTGAAAGTTCTCGAGCTAAGGAAAGGAAGAGGTGAAACGTGGGTAAAAGCAACGGGTGGCAGCACTGTAGCCTACGCAAATAAATTCATAAAGAATGATGAGCGGCATTATCCGGAGGGTCTTAGGATCAAAATAGGCAACTACAAATGTTTGCACAGTGGAACCAGTTCGTCAATCGCCAAGGAAAGATAGTTCCTGCAGCTTTACTATTATCCAGGGACGGCTGGTAATAATGGGCAAGGTGGGCAAATACCAGCCTGTTTTTTCAAGTTAAATGCTGTATTACCAGGTCCGAAATAATCAAATTTAAATTAGATAATTTCAAAAGTTACTACTTAAACTTGATACTTCGTACTGAAATCAATTTGTGTGTATTTTTGATAGATTGCGAATCACCATGCCCCCCTGAATGCATAAACCAGGATACGCTCCTGTTCTTTTTTATCCCCCCCCCCCCCCCCCAACCACTCCACTCAGCCCACATCGTTATCTCATCGTCACGTCGCCTGACGATTTTTGCTGTCTGGCCTCTCTAGTATACTAGGTCGGGCTAATTCAAATGAGCCCACCTTATTAACCAGTGAAAACTAAATAGGGATTTTGGCAAACGAACTTTTTCTTATTTATTGCCTTACTTGTGCTGGTACCATTGATGTACCATTGATGTAATGACTTTGGGAAGGTTCCAGTATTGAATTACATTTATTAATTTACTAATTTTATATCAATTTAGTATTAATTTGTGTTGTTTTTATATATTTGTTTATCCATTTACACCATTTCTTTTTTTCTCGTTTTCTTTAGTGCTTCTCAAAACTCATTTATTTAAATTGTTTTCTTATTTGTTTTTTGTTGTTGTTGTTTTTGTTTTGTTTTGTTTTGTTTTGTTTTGTTTTTTGTTTTTTTTTTTTTGTTTTTTAACAAATTAATTTGTTAGTTTTTTTTTTAATTCTTAAAGTAATTACCGCTGTATTTTTATTGCCAGACAAAATAATTTTGCAAAACAATGCAATTTTCTATTGTATTCCGTCTAATAAAACAAAACACTTTTATTCAAAAGTCACGACTAAATAAATATATAAAATACAACCACCATTTTGGTTTTCTCAAAAAATGAATAAGTATACGAGAAATTCTCTTCTGAGAAAGGAGAGAGTTGAATTCTAACTAAGTTATAGAGGAAATAAATACGTTTAAAGGAAGGGTGGGCAGATTCCGTACTTGCCCGTCCTGAAGCTAATAAATACATAATAAGATAGTTCGCGATGAAAGGCGGGAAGCTAGGGGTTGGTTGTGTGAGGAGTAAAGATAACACGGTCGTTATTGTGATAGTCCCTAACGAATGCATGAGGAGAGATTGGTAACATTATTTTGTCTTAATTGTATTTTACTTATTTGATTTGTTGAAAAAATATATTCTTGTATGAGTTACATTGGCAATTGCCTAAAATAAACGTTTTTGAACTTTGAACTTTGAACTTTGTATTGTATGAAGTATTGGCGAAAGCCTAAGATTAAATAAACTCTGTTTTTGCTTGTCTTATTTTGACTATGGAACTAATACTTGTCATAGGAGACCTGCTTACTTGAAATAGGAAAATAAAAATCGCAGTTTTCAGGGCTAATAAAATCGTAGATATTTTAACTACCCTTTAAAAAAATCACCGGAATTTTCGTCTGTAGATATCAAATTTTAAAAGACGAGAAAAAGTGATTGGAAACGTAATAATGATGGTGATGGTGGTAGTGATAGTGGTAGCGGTGGTGGTAGTAGTAATGATGGTGGTGGTAGTAATGATGATGGTAATATTATTATTGTTATTGTTATTATTATATTATTATTATTATTATTATATTATTATTATTATTATATTATTATTATTATTATTATTATTATTATTATTATTATTATTGTACGTATTGGTGGTATTTCTATTGTTGTATTTTTTTTTTTTTTTTTTTTTTGGTGGTTATTAATGGTATCAGTTTATTGTTTGGTTCCATTTACCATTTTTTTCCACCTTCATGTATGTGGTCATCAAATTGTATGATTTATTGTCGAAAGCCTAAGATTGAATAAACTTTGTAATATCGTATGGTAACTATCATTGTCGACGACATAGTTGTTGTCATCATCATCATCATCATCATCATCATCATCATCATTAACAACAACAACAACAACAACAACAACAACAACATTAACAACAAGTACTACAATAGCAATAAAAACAATATCAAATTATCATACAATTTCCGTCATCGTCTCCACAACTATCATTCTAACCAACAGCACCACCAAAACCACTACCATAATTACATCCTCCTCCACTACCACCACCACCGCTACCACTATTCCAACCACTACCACCATCGGCACAATCATTCTAACCACCAAGACAGCAGTAAAAATGATGCAATTTGAGCTCTGAGTGAAACTCGAGTCATATCGCTGTTGTTGCTTCTCGATGAAAACTTTTAATGTTACTACATACTACTGAAAACCAGTAATGTAACAGAAATATTAATCTCGCCGTTGAGGGATTAAAGCATCTCTTTAATTTTTCGAGTGAACGAAATGGACTTGTATTGTCAGGGTGTTGTCGCATTATGTCTCGTCGCTTTATTTTTTTGTTGTATTCTCTTTCGTGATTCATTTTTTATTGCGTTTGGAATAATTAAAATCTACTGGTATTGTCATTTCATTGTGAATGTGATTATTTGTGGTTGAAATATTATTTTTTAAAGGTGAAAAAAAATAATTTAAAACAATAAAAAAAATAAAAAATAAATAAATAAATTAGTTAATTTAATCATCATCATCATTGCCTTTTTCACCCTGGGTCAGGGTATAGGCCACAGACAAACAGTTTCCATCCTTCTCTATCCTGAGCCAACTTTTTTATCCCATTCCAGGTCTTACCACTTCTCTGTACATCAGCTTCTTTAATTCTTCTCCATGTTCCTCGTGGCCTTCCCCTTGATCTTCTGCCCTGAGGGTTCCAGTCCAATACTTTCTTTGTTATAGTTGAGTCATTCTTTCTAAGCGTGTGTCCAATCCACCTCCATCGTCTTCTTCCTATATCCTCTCCCACTGGTTTCTGCTGTGTTCTTTTCCATACTTCTTCATTTTTTATTCTATCCATCCATTTTATTCTGAGTAGCTTACGCATGCACCTGTTTACAAAAATCTGTACCCTCCTTATACATGCCTGTGATGCGTTCCAAGTTTCACATCCATACAGTAGGACAGACTTCACGTTTGAGTTGAAAAGTCTTAGCTTTAGTTGAAGGGAGATATCTTTAGTTCTCCAAACTCTGTTCAAAGATGTGAATGCAGCCTGTGCCTTTCCTATTCGTGCTTTCACCTCTGCTTCCGTGCCTCCATCCTTGTCAATTATACTTCCGAGATAGCAGAAAGTGTCTATATCTTCGAGTTCCTGATCTTTTACTTTGATCTGCTCCCTTTGACGCGTACCTATCCTCAAGACCTTTGACTTTGCAGGGTGAATTCTTAGACCAATTGATTCCGAGAGGCTGTTTATAATTGTGGTTTTTGCTTGCATCTGGTCCTGGGGGTGGGACAAAAGAGCCAGATCATCTGCAAAATCCAGATCATCCAACTGTGTCCAGGGGTCCACTGTATCCCATTTCTTCTCCCTTTGGAGGTTTCCTTCATTAGCCAATCAATGGCAAGGATGAACAGGAATGGAGAGAGCAAGCATCCCTGCTTGACACCAGTCTTAATTTCAAAGCTGTCAGTAAGCTGATCTTCATGTACAACCCTGCAACTTGATCCTTCATACATTTCCTTAATGAGGTTTACTATCTTTTCAGGGAGTCCATAATGTGCCAGAATTTTCCACAATGTTGCTCTGTCAATACTGTCGAAAGCCTTCTCGTAATCCAGAAAGTTGACAATAAGAGGAGAGTTCCATTCTATAGACTGTTCCACTATGACTCGCAGAGAGGCAATCTGGTCGGTGGTTGAGTTAATTTAATAGTATATATATATATATATATATATATATATATATATATATATATAATATATATATATATATATATATATATATAACCGAATCATCTTTGCCCCACCACTGTAAATAGGCTAGAACCGCCACTGCTATTATCTATATTGCTTTGTTCAAGTACTACATGTTTTTTTTTTTTTTTTTGTTAGAACAGTTTATTTGACGGAATAGCAAAGTTGATTTGCCAATAAGGAGCTTTCAGTCTAGCTGCTAGGACATTGCTTTTCTCTTGGATCTTTGTTATACCTACTTCTTTTCTCTGTCAAATTAGTTTCCCTTTGCTTTAAATTTTCATTTGGTGCGTTAGCAGGTAATCGCAGGCTTGACATCTGAGTGCAATTGGAATGGACTGTTTGAACATTATTATTATTATTATTATTATTATTATTATTATTATAGTTGTATTTTTTTTATTACCATGCACTTTTCACATTTTGTCTTGCCTTTTGAAATATGGTCGTTTAATAAATATTGGACTGAAATCAAACTACATACAATCTATTTGTTTAATCTTTTCCCTCATTGTTACTTTGATTTTATGTCTTTCGTTGCATCTTTGTATTCTGTTCTCGAATTCATGAACAGCCACTTGAATATAGGGGGATAATTAATTCCAATGGACATTGCTGTGAGATTTTGTCCTCGTCCTGGAGTACTGTGGGTGGAATTCCCCTTAGGGTAGGGGAAAGCTGACTGTCTTGGGTGGTTGTTGATTGGCCCTTTACTTTGCTGTCTTCCCCATCGCCCTTTTATCATTTATTCTTTCCATGTTCTTGTTCTGGAACAGAATTGAGACCATGTGGCTCCCCCTGCCTGGAATCATATAGTAGGAGAGAGATAGTTAAATGACTTTGCCCAGCATTTGACATGTCTGTGAGAAGTGATACTTTTATTTTTTTATTTTTGTAAATCATCTCTCTGACTCTGAGTCTTGATAAAATATGAGTATGAATAACCATCTAGTATTTATCTCCTTTTGGCGAGCAACACCGTCTCAATGTCTGTGTGTGTTGATACTTGGTGGTCGTACATTGGGTAGACTGCTGCTGTGACATATTTAGGCTTTATTCTTAGGTGCCTGTGACCCAAGATTGCAGGCATTTTTTATGTTTTGTGTACATTTTTCTCTTTCATTAAAACGACCGCAAAACGTCATAATCACACCCCCTCTCGGTGGACTCTCCATCGGTCAACATCCTGACTAAACTATCACTTTTTCCCTCTATACTAGACCATTTGGATTCCATGTCATTAACTGTCACCTCTATGTGTACAGTTCTTCGGGACCATTTTGTTTAGCCTGGGACTGGGATCTTGAACGAAACGGTACATATGTTAGCTTTTATAATAATTTGCATTTGCACCCATTTGAGTGTATGATATGCTATCTACGTAGGCCTTTTTATTGGCGAATTCGTCCCCAAGTGGTACAGTAGAACTCGGAAATAGCGAGTTCGACGTGTCCACTCCTGATTACTCGCTATTCCCGAGTTCTCGCTATTCCCGAGTTGCCAGGAAAGGTCACTCGGCTGTACAAAAATATGGAAAGACAATGTGTGTGGGTGTGTGTGTGTGTGTTTGTGCATGTGTGCCGCGCGTGCGTGCAAATGACTGTGTGGATAAAGTGGGGTGAGGGCGGGGTTGAATACGGCCTTCGTTAACTACGCAATGATGGCCACAGGTTGAAGTTGATCCACCCCTTCCATTTCCATCAAGATTTCGTGTGTGTGTTTGTGCGAGTGTTTGTATGCACTAGGCATGTTTGATGAGGTAAGCAAGCGCATCACTCAATCACTGACCCATTGAAAATGATGGTTCCACGCTCCCCTCTCTCGTTGATCGTGTTGTTCGTTAACGAATGCTACTCGCTGACCGATACTGCTAAGTGTTGACATCTTGGCTGCCAGTGCTTACCTCGCGTGTCGCGTGGCACCACATTGGGTGAATAATTGACCCCCACCCCAATACACACACACGCACACAAACACACACACCCAAATGTGTTTCCCCTACTATGTACTACTACAGACTAGGCTACTACTACTATGTAATGTTACTCGTAACGAAAAATAAAAAAAGGAAAGAAGCTAGGCTAAAAATATTTAAATCGCCCTTGTCTGTTGTTTTGCTTTACTTCGTTCGAAGTCCTAGGCTGGGGCAGGAAATGCTCGTTATTTCCGAGTTGACCTCGTTTTCATACTCGCTACTTTCATGCTAATTTTATTGACTCAAATAAGAGAAAAAAACGGGGATTTAGAGTTTACTCGCTATTTCCGAGTACGTTACTTTCATGTTCTACTGTAATTGACAACCCCCCCCCCCCCCCCCAAATCATGAACAGGGAGATCACTTGCCATTCCCCCCCCCCCCCCCCCCCCCGCGCCTATACGTTTTTGCTCCTGTCTTGGAATAAAATTACTTGGTTTTGTTTTGGCCCTGGTCGGAGACCTTGGCTGAGAGGAAAGCAGTTATTTGTGTAGTTAGTTTTTGGAGATAATGGGGTTTCTTTCCTTGTAAGTCACCTCTTTGTTTTGTAATTTATGTAGGGTTGTATTTTTTTGTTGTGTGTGTATAATGATTTGTAATCGAGTCTATCTGTTTCAGTTGTATCATGTGCTTGTGTCTGGTGAGACTTTTGGGTGATCTCAAACTAAGTACACGGATGGTCCGCTATTGGAATCTACATCTGTTCCCTTTTTTAACCATTTCCGTTTGCCTTATTAATTTTTTCTCGTATGCTAATATAACTTCCTTTCTACTATCCCTAAAATCACCTCAATGTTTTATAACTATTATAAGTGCCATCAAACCTTCAAAAACAAAGTCCTTGAAAGAATGTTTTCCCTGCGGCTCACGCCGATATTGCATAAACCAAAAGTGTCCCAAGCCCGTAACCTTAACTTATAAATAAAAATAGGAGCCAAAAATCATTCTTTTTTTAATCGTGCGGGTGCAAGTAGCTACAAAGCAGTCCTTAATATCTCTCTCTCTCTCCCCCCCCCCCCTCTCTATCTCTCTCTCTCTCTCTCTCTCTCTCTCCCCCTCTCTCTCTCTCTTTCTGATGCTCCGCTCCCTTAAACATATTCAAGACCCTATGACCATAAAATTTTGTTCTCTTTCCTTTTTTGTTGTTGTTGTTGTTGTTGTTTTTGTTTCGTTTTTCTCCGGACTCATATTGCCACGCACAAGAAATGCACAAGGCAATAAATTTTGACGTCTCACTGTGTCCGAAATTAGAATAATAAACTTAAAAGTGAGAAAAGTAAATAAATAAAAAATGTTAAAAGTCAATCAAACTTCTCGAGTCACCAGGAATGGTGTCAACGTGTTGAAGTTGAAAATTAAGAATTTTTTTTTGTTAAGGAAGTTTAGGGCAAAAAAAAAAAAAAAAAAAAAAAAAAATTAAGGAAGAAAGAAAAGATGCCGAGAAAAGAGCTCGAATCCCTAACTCACCCCACCTGGGTTACAGTTACGCTGTGCTAAGCAGCCGGCCACCTCGATTTCTCGCGCTAGGTCAAACAGCCCGTGCCGTAAAATCTCTTCCGGTGGACTGAAAACACACTTCCTTTTATTATCTCTGATCTCTAAATCATAATTATTGTCAGGACTATTTTTTATAAAAATGCACAACGGCAATGTTTTTTCAAATTTCTAACACGCCGGGATGAAACCTTACGCGTCTTTTTACGCGTCTTGCATTATTTAAAAACTCCCAGTAGTGTGTATTCCTATGCAATTATTTTTTAAATGACACCATGCATGTCTTCGACAGTAAAATTCTTCAATAGTTATAACTAGGCCAAACAATAATTTTGTCATAGCAACAACATGGCGGCCATGAGTGTAAAGTGTTATATTATAATTTCGTCACTTGTCTTTTGTTTAGCAATACATAGACATGAAGAGACAAACCAGATAAGACATAAATCAAATGGATAAATTGATAAAATCAACACTTTGTATAAAAACAAGGCTGGATAGTCATCCAAAAAAAAAAAAATAATTAAAAATTACAGGTTAACAAAAATCGAATAAAATAGAGGTTTATTTCGGCTGTTCCATTGTTAAAACATACCCTCTTACCGACCCGAGTTATCAATTGAAATAACAATATATATTGTGTTTATAATTGTTTCTAAAACATAAATTATGATGGTACCTTAATAAATATAATATTCATGTGGTTTCCAAGAACTTTACAGTATTTGTTTTTGTCAATGATTTGAGATCTCCTTCTCATGGCAATTTGTGTGTTGTTACAAACTACAACGAGGTGTAAAAAATCTGATCACACTCAAAGCTGAAAACGAGGATTCGGTGGGCATTTTAAAAATGGGATACATCGGCCATCAAACAACCTTCATTAAAACACATTGGTACGGATAGAGATAAGATGTTTGTCTTTTAGACAGACTCGGTTCAAAATTTGTGTGAACAACATGTCCGTTTTTTTTCCACTGCTATACAGAGTTAAATTTAATGTTCATTTTTTAAATGGTTGAGTAGGTATAGGAATAAAGTTGAAACATTCCTTTTTAAGATGATAATAAATTTAGCTCTGTACGTTTTTTGATGGTCGAGATATTAATGGCTGAATGACCCAGTCATTTTTTCGATGGGTGATGCAAAATATATGGGGCTTTTCTTCTGCCACAAATATGACGTCCATTGTGGTACAAACTTTTACTCTTCACCTCATCCTCCTTTTATACTCATTTCGATAGCTTTATCCTCCAGTTTTTCCACATTTAATTCTATACATTTGCCCCTTCATATAATTCTCCCATTCCCTCTCCCTTCTGTAAGGAAGGAAAATGACATGGCAAGTGTGGGATGGTGGGGGTGGGGGGTGGGGAGAAAGAGGTATTCTTTCATCTGGCCCTCTCTTGATAAAATCACAGAGTAAGATAATTTGACTTTAGCATGGAAATTTTGGTCTTGATGCTGTCTCATTGGTTAAGACACGTAGCATAAAATTACCCCACTCAACTCAGGTGTGAATGACTCTTTTCTGGTCATAGACTGTGACGAATATTGTAATAGTGTTAGTACAAAAATTACACCGAACAGCTGACTGGTACTGTATGTAATTGAAAAATTGCTCTATATTGGCCTGCTTGGGGAAAAAAATGAAAGATTTTTAAGTGCATTGAGCATGGTAAATAAATTAATGGAACACCATCAAGGGTTATACGAATGTAAAGATGGTCAGTGACTTGGGGTATGTGGAGGTCATGGGTTATCATAGTCTGGGCCTGATGAATGACAACAGTGAGAGGTTTTCTGACGTGTGTGTCCTAGCAAAGTATACTTCTCAGTAAATGCCTTTCCACATGTCACACATTTAAGTGGTCTTTCTCCTGTATGAGCTTGGATGTGTTGATTTAAATATGAATTTTGAGTAAATGCTTTTCCACAAGTCGCACATTATTATGGTTTATCCCCTGTATGAGTTCTAATGTGTACTTGTAAATATGAACTCCGAGTAAAAGTCTTTCCACATGTCACACATTCAAATGGTTTTTCTCCTGTATGAGTTCTAATGTGTACTTGTAAATGTGATTTCCGAGTAAATGCCTTTCCACAAGTGACACATTTAAATGGTTTTTCTCCTGTATGAGTTCTAATGTGTACTTGTAATTGTGAATTCAGAGTAAATGCTTTTCCACATGTCACACAATAAAATGGTTTTTCTCCTGTATGGGATCTGATGTGATTTTGCAAATGTGAATTCCAAGTAAATGCCTTTCCACAGATCGGACAATTAAATGGTCTTTCTCCTGTATGAATTCTGATGTGTACTTGTAAATGTCCATTCTGAGTAAATGCCTTTCCACAGGTCACACATTTAAATGGCTTTTCTCTTGAATGCGTTTTGATGTGTCGTTGTAAATAAGAATTCTTAGAAAATGCTTTTCCACAGGTCACACATTTAAATAGCTTTTCTCTTGAATGCGTTTTGACGTGTTGTTGTAAATAAGAATTCTTAGCAAATGCTTTTCCACAGGTCACACAATTATATGGCCATTCTCCATTTTGGATTCTTGAGTGATTTTGCAACTGTGAAGTTGTAGTGTTTTGAGATTTTGTATCAAATTGTGGCTCGTCTATTTCACTAAAACCAAATCTTTGATCTGGTCTATTGTGATTTGTGGAAAGATGTTCCACATTTGTATCATGATTGTTCTGGAAATCAGTGCCAGGCTCTTGCCATACCACACAACTGTCTGTAGTTTCATCCACGTCAATTTCAATTTGGATGTCTTCATGAAGTCCATCATTCAAAGACTGGCCACAGCTGTCAAGATCGTTGTTGTCTGTAAAATAGATAAGAATATTTTTACTTCCACAAACTTAGAAACTTAAAAATATATTGAAGTGATCAATTATCCCCAATGAAAGAATTACAAGTTTGTGTATTATTTATATAGCAATGACTATGAACATTTTTGTTTGCTATTTTTTTGTAGGAAATACTACTCTTAAATCAAAGCCCTGTCTCCACTGAGTAAAAATCTTTTTGAATTTTGAAAATCCATTAATATATAACAAAGTTATGCAGTTTCAAATGTGTTATTTATTTGGATGACTCACAAAGAGAAAAAAATACGGAAAATATGGGACGCTTTTTCTGCGTTTTATTCTGGTTTGTGGCTGTATCTCGCTTAACGTGGAATTAGATATCAAAACTTGAAAATTTTATGGCAAAATTATCCGAAAATATGATGAAGACATCAGAAGAGTTTTAACTTGTATAGTTTTAGAGCTGTATGGCTAGGGTCAACTATAATTTTGTTTTAAAATATACATAATATTGATCATTTGGAATTTTTCCCAAGTGTAATTTTGTGTCTACAACCCATAGAAATGACACGAATAATGCCTGCTAAATTATTATTAATCAGTCCCATAAGACCATGGCTTATGTTATTTCTAGTATTTATTTGAGAGAGAGAGAGAGAGAGAGAGAAGAGAGAGAGAGAAAAGAGAGAGAGAGAGAGAGAGAGAGAGAGAGTGTTAATCTACTATCCCTATGACATAACAATGAAACAATACCTATTTTTTTTTAAAGTGCGCGAGGATTTGTGTCATCCGTCATCGCAAACAAGGTTGCCAGATGGCCACGTGTGTGGCCAAATATATAATTTTGTTTCTTTTATTAAATTTTATTCACCTATTTTTGTCTCAGTGACATTTATCCTAGTCTATTCAATTTTCTGTTTGTTACAATTTAGTTCATTTTAAGTGGGCCAGTCTTAATAGTGAAAGCCATATGATTTTCTATTCAGCCACTTTTGAAGTCGAATTTGGTCAGATAGATCTGGCAGCCTTGCCTCGCTCACGTCATTGTCGTGTCGCACGATGTGGGAGCAAAATGGCCATCTCCATATTTTCACTCATTGAAATGCAAATTGGGTTGATGTTTTGTGAGAATACGGGAAAAGTACTTATCATAATCGAATGAAATTTGAAATATAAATAGAAGAAATGTGCATATATAACCTTATGAGCGACAAAATCTCTCCTCTTTGTAGTTTTAGAAATATTGTACTCCAAAGAGTAAAAATCTATTTTTAATAGTCTTCTGGTAATCGTACGACTTTTGTCACTTGACATAATTCGCCTGACATAATCTAAAATGGCCTCTTTTCATACTGTGTGCCAACTTTCAGTCATATTCATCAATAAACAGCGTCGTAATTAATTTTTTAAAATAACATGTACGGAACGGCTTCGTTCCATATTATGTCGCAAATTTGGGCACTTTGTGAGCGAAAAAGAGGCCCAAAGGTTTGTGCGGGATAGTCATTGCTATATTATAACTATAACTAACATAGAAGATTGATTTTTAGATATGACTCATTCTCAAAATGTGGTTCCATAAATGTCACAAATGGTCCAATCTTTTAACAAGCACTCAAATCTGTGAAATTCCACCAACTGTAGTGAGACAAGACTATTCATTTTCAACAAATCACAAATACCTTTGAGTGAGGACGTAATCAAGAAAAATAAAGAGAAAAACTCTTTATCTCGAAAAATGTTGAGCCATAAGAACGAAAATATCAAAGACCGGTACAAGAAAGTACGAAATCAAGTGACAAAGCTCACCAGAAGAGCAAGAAAAGAGAATGAAAAGAACATATCCAAGGAGGCAAAATCCAACCCCAAGCGAATATGGCAGTACATTAACTCGAAAAGCAAAACACGACAAGGAATAAGAGAATTGTGTACCAATTCCAATGATCCAAAGTCAGAAAGGTCAAACTCAGACGAAGAAAAGGCAAACATTCTAGCAGAATTTTTCAGTAGTGTCTTCACTGTGGAGCCCGAAGGGGATGTTCCAACCTTACCAAATAAAAAAATTGAAATTGATTGGCAAAAAATTACCATCAATGAAGAGGAAATAAGGAGAATCCTCAATAACCTGAAAGTCGACAAATCTCCAGGACTGGACAATATTCACCCTAGACTTATTAAGGAACTTTCCCATGAGTTTTCAAGGCCCCTGATGATAATATTCACAAAATCTATAGAACAAAGAAGAGTCCCAAATGACTGGAAGAAAGCAAGAATAAGTGCAATATTTAAAAAAGGAAATAAGACACTGGCAGGGAGTTATAGACCAGTGAGCCTCACATCGATTATCTGCAAAATACTGGAAAAATTTGTGAGAGACAATGATTACTCACCTAGATAACAACAACCTCTTCACTTCAAAACAATACGGATTCATGTCTGGAAGATCAACAACATTGCAACTATTACGAGTCATGGATGAATGGACTGATGCATTAGACCAAGGAGCATCTATAGACTGCGTCTATATGGGTTATCAAAAGGCTTTTGACACTGTGCTGCACCAAAGACTAGTAAGCAAGTTAATTACATATGGTATTGGACCAGAAATGATAGAAAGGATAGAGAAGTATTTGAAGGAAAGGAAACAGTAAGTAACGATAAATGTTGCATGCTCTGAGTGGAAAGAGGTGACCTCCGGAATCCCGCAGGGATCAGTTTTGGGTCCTCTGCTTTTCGTAATTTTCATCAATGATCTACCAGATACCGCAGACTCTTATGTATATATGTTTGCAGATGATACAAAAATATTCAACATCATACAAATAGCAGATCATATGCACGCATTGCAAGAGGATCTAGGCAAACTCGCATCGTGGAGTGATAGGTGGTTGCTAAGATTTCACCTTGATAAGTGCAAACATATGCACATTGGAAACCTAAATCCAGATGAAAGCTTCAGATATAATCTAATGGGACATGAACTTGAGTTGGTGGATGAAGAAAAAGATATTGGAGTTATCATCGATAATGATCTAAGCTTTGAAAAGCACATCAACGAGAAAGTGAAAAAGGCAACTGCAATGTTTGCAACAATTTGCCGAATATTTCAAAACCTAAATGAAGATACTTTCATTCCACTGTACAAAGCACTAGTGCGAACACACTTGGAATATGCCAGCTCAGTCTGGGCACCATTCAAAAGTAAACACATCGAGCTTATAGAAGGCGTCCAAAGAAGAGCTACCAAGCAGCTCCTGAGTATGAAAGGGATGACATACGAAGAGAGATTAAGAAAACTGAAATTACCAACACTAAGTTATAGAAGAATAAGAGGTGACATGATTGAAGTGTACAAAATGTTAAATGGAAAATATGACCAAAAAGCTGGTAATCTACTTAAACTCTGGCCCGAGCACTCCCTGAGGACAGGAACAAGGGGCACTTCTAAGAAACTTTACACAAAGGGCCAGACTAGATGTGCGCAAGCATAGTTTCGGTGTTAGAGTGGTCCAAGTGTGGAACAGTCTACCAGAGAAAGTTGTCAGTGCTGATTCACTTAACTCATTCAAGAACAGACTGGATAGCTATTGGACAAACCAAGAAATCTTCTATGATTACAAGGCTAGCATCACATTCTGTCTTCACGGTAATCTGCAACCGGAAGAAACAAAGATGACACCTGAGTCCAGCGAAGAGGATCATTGAGAACCTGTGCTGGAAATCATCTCTAAGTATCTCTAAGTAACAATTTTATTTTAATTCTCATAGATTGGACCACAGAAAGTCATAAGTGACCTATTGTATTGACATTGCATTCACCAAAATAGTACGCAATAAACTAATTATGGAAAACTATGATATCACTCATTATGCTCTGATTGTCATTGGCTGGTAATTATTTGGAAGACCTGGGATATCTAATAAACTGGAACTATAGATATTAAATATAAGATGTAAATTGGAAATTATTTTTTCTTTTGAATGCTGCTTTTTGATGTAATCCTCATACACTCCAGCACGATTTCCTCAAACTCATTTGAATGTCCCGAATTTTTTCCTTATTATTCTTATTTATCATTCCATTCCTCCTAGACCTAATTTTTACCTTGAACATGGTTTCCTCAAACTAATATCAAACAGCCAATGTAAAGATTAATTAAAGGTTGTCTTTAAAAAAAAATGTAACGGATGATTTTCACTACTGATGATTTATTGTGACATTGACATTTACATATGTGTGTATCTATCTACACTGCAGGTTTATGTATACAGTATGATACACATACAGACACACACAGCCTAACACATACTCTATAGCCATTTTGCAACACCACTGTGCTTATTCTTATCACTTCGCCATTCATTATAATTTCAATGCCACGCACCATGATTTGCTAATTGTATGCTAGAAAGGTAAATAAATGTTGTGATACAGCAGCCCTCCCCCCATCCATCACACACAAACACACATCAACTCGTTGTAACATGTTGTGTATAATGTTACCTCCCTCAACATATCAATAAAGTAAATAAAGCTCTCTTTATTCGTCCTCCAGCGGAGATTTGTCTTAGGGATTATTCCAAGTGAAGACTGGAATAACTCAGGTATCAACCGCAGACCAGAGCGGCAAATTGAACAAACGAGAGGTGGCTTGCTTAGGGCCACATAATGTGTAAATATTCGAACCAGGTATATTTCAGGTATGAAGCAAAGACCATACCGCTGAGCCATAATACCCCTGACAATAAACATTTCCTTTAGAGAGGTCCCACAATTTAAAAAAGGGACAAATATTTAATGGTCATCAATAACCTCATCAATAAAATACCTTGTACAGTCTTCAAGACCATAGATGTGACCTCTGACCCCAAACCACTGGAAGAGACTGGCCCCTCACAAATTGTTTTACAACTCTGGTCTCCTTTGTTGACATTACAGGGTTCCTGAAAAAGGAAGAGAATACAGAATACAATGAAAAGATACCACGAAGCTACAGATTATTTAGACCTTTTTCAGGTCAGCTATTTTTAGTGTCAACCTGTGGCCACAATGTACAACAAACTTTGTGAACAAAGAGGGACTGGCACTGTACCTTGCCAGATATTCTTAAGTGTATCTGGTTTATCATATGATTGGTCTTGAAAAGAGTGCAACATGTCTTTCATTATAAAGAATATAATATCAATTGAAACTCCTATCTGGTAAACATGAGACACTGTTTTGTTTTTGTTTTTAAGAGTTTTATGGCGCTGGTGACACATTTGGCTCATTTCAGGGTCATTAAAAGGAAGAAAATGGGAGAGTGAATTGCAAGTATCCAAGAAAAAGTAAGACGAAGGAGAATGGTTCAAAAAGGGAACAGATGTAGATTCCGAGAGCACACTATCAGTGTACTTAGTTAAAGATCACCTAAAAGTCTCATCCAAACACCATCTAAGGATCCCACTGAGAGGAATACACTTAAATGTCTACAGAATATATCCAAAACAGACAGTGTAACAATATGTAACAGACAGATGATTTACAAGCAAAAAAATCATCTCCCAAAAAATAATACTAAACATTTCCCTCTTAGCTAAGGACTAAGTATCTGTCATGTAAACAAATGGATCTTGTTGCTATTTTGGTGTGATCTTCTCTGAAAATGTGAGCTAAAATTGAGAGTGAAAAGGTCTATATCAAGGTTGGACAAACACTAGCACCAACAAACTTGTTACAAACAAAACAAAAACAAGTTGAGCCCCTGGAAAAGACTCTTTGCTCACATTCTCTCACCATAATCAGGTGTAAAATGAATACCTGGCTGTTAACAGCGCAGAAAAAAATTGTTACATAATCGCCTAACAGGCGTTATGTCTCTCGTTCTAAATGTTAAGTGCTGCTGTGGGTCAGGGACCCTTCGTAAACTGCTTTGAGCACATTTAGTGGATTTAGTGCACTATATAAAAGCTCTATTTAAATTTTTAAAACTTACTTACAGAGGAACCCCTTGAATAACGACATTGTCGGGACTGGGGAAATGATGTTGTTATCTAGGGTTGTCCTAATTCTGGGGTTTCCAAGATGGTGACAAAAGGGGTTGTGATTAGACTTTGATGCAAAACGCAGACCACGGATTATAATTGGACACATCACAACCATGTTACAAAGTCAGAACAAACCCCTGATGTCAAAGGCTTACAATTACAAACTATGCTTTTACTCTTTGATGCATTATAATTTCATTGTTTTGATTGTAATCAGTGATCGAATGCTATTATTTTCCCTCTGTGGTTTATTGGGACTGGGACTGGAATGAATACAGTTGTATTGTCATTATTAACCATAGGGACCAAGTATGGCATCGCATTGGTTGGATAAAACTAGAACTTTTTTATCAAGAGTCGATGTCAATTGCTGATTATAGGTTATCGGTGTCAGTGATCAGAGTTTTTACTAAAATGTATGTCGCCATATTGAGGCTTTTGTTACTAACAATAACAAAAAAAATCAGTGACAGGGCACTGTGCTATAGAGTGGTTGGACTGTATTTGTAACCATCATCATTGTTAATATCATCATCTTCGTTGTCATCATCATCAGACTCTACATGTAAAAGAAAGAATGTTCTCTTACCTGATATTGTGTCCCCATTGATGATGTCACAGAAGAAAGCTCTGTTGATGTCGTGTCTTCAAGTTTAATTTTATCACTGACATCAATCCTCTGTGAGCCTTCATCTGCTAGTTTAACATGGACATCATTACATTGTGAAAAGCTTAAGGGAGAGTTCTCTGCCTTGATGTCTACAGCTTCAAGTTTAATATTGACGTCACTGAATTGTGAATAAGTGAGGGAAGAACTCTCTGCTTCAATGTCTTCATCTTCAAGTTTAACATTGACTTGCATGGTCTGTGGATGAGACTCTGGTATATTTTCATCTTCTACCAATTCAACTTTAACACCAACATCAGAAGACTGACATAAGGTTTCTGGTGATATTTTAGTCTCCATTAGATCTTCAAGGGCGTCAGTAAATGATGGAATGGAATCCTCTGTCGTTACAACATCTTCCAATCCAACAATTGGATGTGATGTCTTGGAATGTGTGAAATCTTCATGTGAATGCCACTCACGTTTGGTTCAATTTTATAACACCCTTCCATCTCTACTTCTCTCCACTTCGATGTAAGGAAAAACACTGGCTAAAAAACAAACACATGACAAGATATGTATGAGAAAATGAAAAAGATATCAAAGAGAGTTTGTTTTGTTGTTATGTTAGTCTGATGGTGCTTTAGGCACTGACAGGTCACGAAAGCATTATGTTTCTTTCATTGGTCCTTGTTCTTTTCATCTTTAATAATACGAGGATTCAGACTTTTGGCGTTCAAAAAAACGTATGACAGCTCTGATTTCCTCCTTTGACCAAGTTTCAAAGTGGGCCGCCATCTTTAAAATCGTCTAGCAATTCATTGTGCAAAATGATGCACTTCATAATTTCTGGGAATATCCGTAAGGAAATAAGGAATATCATGTCGTTTACAGAATTAAAAAATCTCCACTGGTTGCTGAGCAATGGGCATTTTTCGGTTATTTCTGAAAGAGCCCTCGTAACAATAATAATAATAATAATAATAATAATAATAATAATAATAATAATAATAATATAACAATAATAATAATAATAATAATAATAATAATAATAATAATAATATAATAATAATAATAATAATAATAATAATAATAATAGACTCTTATGAGTGCACAGAATCCTCAACAATGAGGCTCCTGGCGCTTTAAATTACATCAACACAGAACAATATAGAAAGTACTTGACATCAAAAAAGAAATGTTTTCAAGGATTTCTTGAAAACAGACAATCATTTGTATTCTCTGTGGAATGGTGTTCCATACAAACAGACTAAAATGAGAAAAGGGCCTTGCTTCCGCCTTTGTACGAAAGCGTGGGATAGCCAAACGGGTGGTGTCATT
Organism: Berghia stephanieae; assembly: GCF_034508935.2. Classification (NCBI taxonomy): domain Eukaryota; kingdom Metazoa; phylum Mollusca; class Gastropoda; order Nudibranchia; family Aeolidiidae; genus Berghia; species Berghia stephanieae. Next base: position 9,507,319 of record NC_088371.1, read on the forward strand.
GGAGGAATGCAAAGGTTGGGTTGTCGAATATTTCTTTAGAATTTCTGTGAGATAGGGAGTGGCAGTGTTTTCCAGACAACGATGAACTAGGACACACAATTTGACCCTTTTCTCAACAGGAAGCCAGTGTAATCTTCGAAGGAGAGGTGTGGCAGAGTCAAACCCCCACCTTTGAAAGACCAATCTGGCAGCATTATTTTGAACCAACTGCAGCTGCCTGAGCTTATTTTTCTGAGACACCAAACAACAGAGCATTACAGTAATCCAGCTTTGAAAATAAAAGAGAAACAAGTTTCTTGGTAACATCATCAGAAAGGAACTGTCGAATAGATCCAATTTTTTTCAAATGACACATCAATGATTGGTTAATTGTCTTAATTTGATGGTCCATCGACAGTTCCGAATCTAAGAATGCTCCAAGATTTTGACCTTGTCCACAATATCTATTGACAGCTTTCCCCTCGTTCCAAAATCTTCTGTTCCCGACATACATCATCTCTGTTTTGTCGTCATAGGCTGTTCACATGTACTTATGACATTTTGTAAGTTTTTAGTACATTCAGATCCAAACAGCTGGGTGTCATCAGCATACTGGTGGTAGGACAGGCCAAAGTCCCTGATAACCTTTGAAAGTGGATGTATGTCGAGAACAAAAAGCATGGGTCCAAGAACTGACCACTGTGGGACACCACATTCTGAAGGAATTTGATCAGACTTCAAACTATTTACAACTACAACTTCACTTTAGAAGACTAGAAGAGGTGTCTGATGATTTCTAAAAGCCCATATTTTGACACCTATCAATCATAGTGAAAATCCCCCCTCTCTCTCTACCCATCCAATAGAGTACTTTTTAAAAAATGCCTCCCATTAAACCCACCCCCCACCACTACCACCCCGCCAATTTATTTTAAAAAAACCTCTTGCTCTCTCCATTCATCAATAATAAATAAACACAAAATATACCATATGACAACCTGTCAGCTTAGGCAAGATTACTCCACTTGACAGGGACCACATCTTTTTGAAAGTGCCCTAAATTGAGATGATGAGATATGGATTAAAGCCTTGACCACATACAAGTCAGTGATAACAAACCTGGCACTTTTGGGTAGTTTATCAAAATTTAATACATTAGGCAAACAAGACAGAGCTAAGGTTAGAAAACATTGCTCGGCAGGGACCATTTCTTTCTGAAAATACCAGTTTTAAAAAATGAGTATGTTTATAGAAATGAAGCTATCCAAGTTTGCCCAATGACGATACATGATGCTATGGGATCTTGGCTCACTAATAGTATTGTGGATTCATGACGATATGCACTTATTAGCAGGTCTGATACCCCAAATTGTTATGGGCCCATTATTGTATAATGGAAATACTCTCAAACGAATGCTGAATATTGTCCACGACAATAGTGTAAAATCAAGCCTATTAGCTAGGGGAAGTAGGGTAAAATTGTGCAAATTAGTGATGAAAGCACCAATTTTGGTACAAAGTAACTTGAGACCACTGTTAATGGATATTCATATAGAACCACATTGAGAAATTCCTCTAACAGTGTAAAATAGGGAGATGAAAATCCGCCTATATGAGCTATATTAAAACAAAGGGGCGTAATCCATGAAATATTTGTTGACAATTCGGTGCTTTAAAAATATATTATTTTTAGCCCGTGTCAGCGGTTGATTATTTTGGCTTAAATAATTATAATTGTTAAAAATGTGACTTTATGTGATATAGGAACTGTATGGGCTGGTCGTAGAGCTTTATTGCGAGGACTGGAAGGGGGTGGTGGGAGAGGAGGAGATGGTGCTGTTGTTAGTTTTACTTGTGTTGTGTTGGTTGTCATCGTGGTGAAGATGATGGTGGAGGTGATGTTGGTGATAATGATGATGATGATGATGATGATGATGATGATGAGGTGATTATGGTGATAATAGTAGTGATGTTGGTGATGATGATGATGAGGTGGTGGTGGTGGTGATCTTGGTAGTGATGATGATGATGACGAAGACGATGAGGAAGATGATGATCAAGATGATGTTGATGATGATGTTGTGGTGGTGGTGGTGGTAGTGGTAGTGATGATCATGATGATGATGAGGTGATTATGGAGATAGTAGTATTGATAATGGTGGTGGGGATGATGATGAGTGGTGGTGGTGATAGTGATAGTGGTGATGATGAAGATGATGATGAGTATAATGATGATGAGTGGTGGTGGTGATAGTGATAGTGGTAGTGATTATGGTGATGTTGGGAACTATTCGAAAATGAAAGACTTTCTTGGTGATGTATATTAACATTTTTAGATGATTAGGATCCAACAAAAATCATATTTATTAGACAAATTATGACTGTTGAACACATTTTTCTTGGGAGGCTTGAGAGGATTCAACAGCAGCGTTTTCTAGTTTATCCTGATCTCTTTGAATTATTTTAATGGCGCAAGATAAGCCAATACCTTTTTCCACGGCAGTGTGTTCAAGAAAACCATATGTTGTCTTATTGAAGGCTAAAAATGTTTCTTTTCCTGAGGTTAGCTGTCGAGGCCTGGTAGGACTGGCTGGAGTCTGTCTCTGAACATGATTGGGTGAACATACGACTGGGTACAACCTCTTTAACAGCATTCTTTGCTATACATCTTGATTAATTCTGACAATTTATGAACTCTCCCGCTCTCTGCTCTGTTCTATACTTGAATGTTTTATATATAGCATGGCTCCAGAAAGGAGCACTTTTGTGAAACACAACGAATAACAACTGGCAACAACCTAACAGAAAACATGAATAAACAACTCCAAACAGATGCTATATTATTAGACTTTAGCAAATCATTTGATAAAGTCAATTACCATAATCTGGCTAGTAAACTGCGGAGATGAGTAACACACACGACTAGATAATGGATTTTCTCACTAATCATAAACAACTGAAAGATCAACTGAAAGAGCAATGTCAGACTCAGCTCCAGTATTACAGGTGTGTCCCTAGGTACTGTACTATGTCCCCTCTTGTTCCTTATCTACATCAATGAGTTGCCTGAAAGATTGTCGCTAGGAACTCAACTGAGACTATTTGCGGATGACAGCCTTTTGTACAGAGCAATAAGGCATAAGAAAGACTCAGAAATTCTTCATCGGGACCTTGATTCCAGAAAATTACTAACAAAAGGATGATAATACACAATACACAACAACACACGAGAAGAATTCACCAAAGCAAAATATCTCGGAGTAAAGATAAACAATCGCCTGACCTGGAAAGACCACATTGCAAACATATGCAGGAAGGCAAACTCCACCCTGGGATTCTTGAGAAGAAACCTCTACTGCTACAAAGTAACCATAAAAGAGAAATGCTATAAAGTTTATGTTAGACCAACACTTGAGTAAAGCGGTAAGGTATGGGATCCCAATCACACCTCCGAAATTAGGTAAATAGAATCAATCCAAAAAAAGCTATAAAATTCGTTCCAACAAAATCCTCAATCAAATCAAAGCCCTATTTGGCACCATTGAAGGAAAGGAGAGAGAAGAATAAACTAAATGTATTTTACAAAGGTCAGAAAAACCAGGTCAAGTGTCACTACACGGCCTCCAACAGAACAAGAGGAAACCTGGCAAATTTATGTTGCCACAACCTGGAGTGGACTATAATCTTCACTCGTTTCTGCCCTCAACTATAAGACTTAGGAACAATTTGGATAACTCCCAGTAAAACAATTGCGTATGCTGCTGCTGAGCCTTCCACGAGGAAGTTTCAGCTTGAAGAGGAAGAGGAAGAAGAAGAACAATTTCAGCAACAGCAAAACTAGAACCTTGTTTGTTTTGGTAATATTTAGCATTTTTTGATGTTCATAAAATGGACATGACAAATCTTCTGATAATGAACTTCCTGCGCAATCAAATCGCCATTTGAGAATATGGAGAGAATCTGGACATAGTTTATAATTTCTGCAGCCATGCGGATATTTTCGTTCATGTCTTGAATGCAAAGCATACAATGTGTCCTATTTCTTGTGATAACGTCATCTGAGGGAAAACGCATATTCTGCCTCCTTGGACAGTGGGAAGATGAGAGACTGTCTAGATCGGGATAATTTGACAAATTTTCTTGTGATTTCTCATTTTTCACAGCGAGCCTTCTGATTTTTTGTGGCCATATATCAAGAGTGACATAATTTGTGCCATTTGGTATCATTTTGCTTCAGGACCTCCAGTGTATCCTCAGAGTGGTCTTCAACAGACAAATATAGCTTGTCAGTATCATTTTCTAATCCGTTAAAAGTCTTAACATCATAGCTGGTAAAACGCTACGCTACAAAAGTCACATACCATTGACCACAATATTTCCGCTTTGACAGAGCTGGGCATTCTAATTTTTTATTTTTTAATCTCTTGACAAATTAATCATTTTGACCAATCCACATCAATGCTGCACTTTGCCATTATATAATTATTAGTAGTTAGTACAAGATTTAGTACATTGTCAATGCCATGACTTAATGGGTTAAGTGACTTGATCACGGGATTGTTGGTGCTGGGGATGAGGCGATGTTCATGGTGATGTTAAAGATGATGATGATACGGACATTTTCAACCTGAAATTTGATTTGAACCATACTATTACGAAAACCATAATTATAACACAACTGTATTGAATTAGTGTGACACATAAAATTGTTGCTTAAGCGATATCTAGGTGCTCAGTATGCTGCTAATGATGATGATAACAATGATGATGATGGTGGTGATGATGATGATGATGATGATGATGATGATGATGATGATTATTATTATTATTATTATTATTAGGTGGGTAAAAGGCCACAGAGAGACAGACTTCAAGTAGACACCGTTCCGTGACCTCGCCGACCCAAAAGCAGATAACATAACTAGCAGCCGCAGAATGCGATGCATTGTTTATAGATATCTTCACATTAGCGGAAGTCTATTATTTTCAAATAATTCTAATTTAATAAGACATTAAGAAAATAAAAATTATACTCTTTGAAAACTATCGGAATATACAAAAGATATGAGAGGGAAAGCAATCATTATTATTTTTTCTTCCGTATTCGCATTCGACCACCACAACTTTGATTTCTTCAATTTCACAATCTCATGTTCCGCGTCCCAATGCCGGTAAAATTTGAAATAACCAAATTGGTATACTTTTGGATTTAAAAAAAAAATACTTTTGAAAATTGGTAAATGAATGAATTTGATAAGTTGTATGTTATGAATAAATGATAAGTTATACTTCCGATTTCGATTTAAGCAACAGTGTACATGTGTACTTGGTACCGATGACGTAGTCTGTGACCTTTTGACACCAAAGCAAAATGTCGTTGTGAAGGCGGCAAGTTTCATCACCACCGTGAATTTTTACACTATTTAAATTGCTGATATCTCAGCTCTTGGAGTAATGAGAAAGTGGTTCTATATCACAATTTCAACCTTAGAGCACACACTTTTTTTCATTAAAAAATCATGCTTTCATCACTAATTTGCACAATTCGGGGGTTTTGTGTCCCTAATTCCCCTAGCTATATATTTGTGTTCGGTTTACCAGACCTGCAAATATGTGAACACAGCGTACTTCCGATTCACATGTGAGGAGATTCTATAGAGATAAAATGAGTTTGATGCCACACACCTCTTGGCATTGGTTAAGAGTGAGGTCCCTGTCGCCATCTTGCATTGTTTACACAGAGACAATGGTCATATGGTTTAAAGTGTTCCAAGACTAAAAATTCTTTCCAGCATCCAAAGTTTAAACGTGCCAGTTCCAGAGGAACACACTCAAATGTTTACAAATCATATGCTAAAAATATAAAAAAAAAACAGTACATTATAGAGAGATAATTTACAAGGGAAAAAAATATAATCTCCCAAAACTACTATACATTCAACTGTTTCCCTCCCAGCCAAGGACTCCGGCGAGGGTCGGGACAAAACTATGTAACCTCATTCCAAGACAAAGACAAAGCAATTGGAAAAAAAGAGGTAAAGAAGACACAGCAATACGTGTAGTTAATTTGGTTTTTTTTTTGTTTTTTTCAAAATACTATCTCTCTCCGTCCAGAGACAAATGTCCCCTATGGGATGAATAAAGGAAATTTTATTTTGATTATAAAACTTCAAACGTATTAAAATTATTTAGTTAGGCATCAACTTTCATTTTTAATAAGTTTTAATGATTATGACTTTGAATTTGAACTGTTTATGAAGCTCTGCAATCCAAGCCAAAATGTCACAGTTCTACAAATTTTTTGAAACAGTAACAGTAATAGTAGGCAGGTCTGTTTCTCTCTCTATCCCCCCCCCCCCCCCCCCCCCCCCGCCCACTTACTTCTCGCATCCCTTCCCCTCAGTTTGCCATGGTGGTGCTATTTACTACTATTTATCAAGAACATCCAAGGTGACAACTCAGTCTCTGTGCAACCCTAAGTATTTAGTTATTCAGACTCGAGTCTGAATAGTCTCCAGTGGCTATGCAGACTCAAATTCCAATGGCCATGTGCAATCAACAGATTATTTGGACTCAAGTCTAAAGAGCCTCCGGTGGGAGTATAGCTTTTGTTTGTTGTTTTTAAAAAATTAATTTTGATTATTGATAATTACATAAAATTAATGCAAACCAAAATTACGATCTTAGTAACCATCAGCAGGTAGTCTAAACTCGCTTTATTTGACGCGAAAGACAAAATCATTGATCAGTTGGATTTCCAGATAGAAATCAAAAAGAAAAGAGTTAAAACTCTTCAAAAGAAACAAAAGTCCGTCAAAGTAACTGTGGTACAAATGAAAAGTTTTCTAACTATAACATAATACCAAATAATTGTCCAGGACAATAATAAATTAAAATTAATTAAAAATTACCTATTATGATGATAGTGTGAGGCAGGCAACAGTCCGTCTAAAGTAAGGATATGAGCTGAGTCAGTGTGATATGGACAAAACAAAACTTCGGGAGGCCTTCCTGAAGCTCCTACATCCCCACTATTAATGTTCTAGTGTAGGGGGTTTCAACGGTTTGGGCTTGGGAAGGGGGAAACTTTTTAAAAATAGTGTTAGGGGGTTTGGACTCGGAATTGCCTCTTCGAAGTCAAAGTGGTGATCTTGCCCCTTTCTTCTTCTAGGTTCCATGCCTGGTCCAGGCTTCGGATACTGCATGAATTATCTCTCTCCATTCCTCCCTGTCTCTTGCCTTTTCAAACAGCTCTTGGATTGTTAGGCTGGTGAAGCCCTTCAGTTGGTCTATGAGGTTTTTCTTTGTCTCCCCCGGGCGCGTTTACCAGATATTTTTCCACAACTTGCCAGGTATTCATTCTTATCTTTCCTTACTATGTGTCCGAAAAAGGATAGTTGTCGATCCACTATTAAGGGCATTAGTTTCCTTTGTTGGTATGTTTGTTTTAGCACTTCTTCGTTCGTTTTGTGTGCAGTATACGGTATTCTCTGCATCCTTCTCAAGCACCACATTTCAAAAGCTTCAATGTTCTTTTGTGTTTCTGCATTTGTAGTCCAGCTTTCGCATCCGTATAACAAGATTGGCCACACGTATCACTTCAAGACTCGGAATCTAATCCCGAACGACATCTGTTTGTTTTTCAAAATGTTTCCCAGGTCCATGAAGGCCTGTTTGGCTTGAGCTATTCTTGCTCGTATGTCTCGGTTACATCTTCCATCTGTTGTCACTATTGAACCTAGGTATTTAAAACTTTCTACGTTGGTAAGTTGCTCGCCGTGAATCGTTATATTGCAGGTGTTGTTGTTTTCGGGGTTTTTCTGTATTACCATGCATTCCGTTTTGGTGATATTCACTTCCATTCCCTTGGCTTCACTATCTACTACCACTTTGTCAACAATCTTTTGAAGTTGGATTTCTGATGTTGCAATGAGTACCGTATCGTCTGCGTATCTTATATTATTTATGTTGTGACCTCCCACTTTTATTCCCTCCATATTATTTATGCCCCTCATGATTGTTTCTTGGTATAGTAAACAGATCTGGTGAGGCAACACACCCTTGACGGACTCCTTTCTTAATAGGAATGGAATTTCCTGTAGAGTTTCCGATTTTGATAGATGCCTGCTGGGTGTAGTATAATGTTTGCATGAGTCTGAGGTCTTTCTCATCAGCGCCAATGGAGTGCAGTTGTTTTAGTATTTCTTCGTGGCGTACTCTATCAAAAGCTTTTTTGTAGTCGACAAAACAGAGGTATAGTGGGGTCTGAACCTGTATAGCTCTTTCACTTAAAACACGGAGGAGGTATATTGCGTTCCTTGTCCCTCTGTCAGGTTGGAATCCATATTGTTCTTCTGCGATTTCGGGGTTAATCTTATTCCTTAGCCTGTTGATAATTATACGCAACAGTATTTTGTTGATGTGGCTTATTAAACTTATAGTTCTAAAATTTTCGCATCTGACTGCACCTGCTTTCTTTGGTATTGCTATGAAAATAGAGTTACAGAGATCTTCTGGAATTTTCCCAGTAAGTATTGTATATATTGTTGAATAATATGTGAAGTTCATCAATTGCTAGATCTCCTAGGCTTTTTAATACCTCTACAGATATTTTACCAATGCCTAACTCTTTGTTTTTAACCAGCCGTTTTTATGAGTTGATCACTAAATCGTAAAACTTACCCATGAGTATCACAAAATTATATTATTTCCTCGCAATTCTTTCGTTTAGGAAGACTGATTCTAAAACTTGACATTGTAGATATAGCCTGGTAGTTTGAGCACTTTAATTTATTGTCCGTTTTCTTTCTCTGTCTCAATTCGCAACTTTCGTCTTTTAAATTACTTTTATAAGTCTCTCTCTCTCTCTCTCTCTCTCTCTCTCTCTCTCTCTCTCTCTCTCTCTCTATATATATATATATATATATATATATATATATATATATATATATATTATATATATATATATAATATATAATATATATATATATATATATATTTACATATATAGAGATATATATATCGAAATCAATAACTAAACTTAAACTTCTAATAAATTAATTTTCAAAGTGCAAGAAACAAAAAAGAGGAGCTATCAGTCCTAATGGACGAAAAAAATGTGATATTATTATTGGAACCGAGACATGGCTTAAACCTGACGTAAACTACTCAGAAATTTTCCCTCCAGGATTTGACATTGTCAAAAATGATAAATGTAACCATAATGGAGGTGTATTAAAAACAATATCACAAGTGAGCTCCGACTGTAATTCTTTCTCGTGATCCTTATTGAATTTAACCTGACTTAGATGATTAACGATAACACACTTGATTTCATTTAATTGAGATTTATTTATTTGACCATGTCTATATCTAAAACAATAAGAAGTTGGGCGATTCACATACTAATGCTGGGCGTTAGTCGATACCAGTACTCGTAATATTTACTACACATCACATCATGACATCCCCCTTTTTATAAAAGTTCTTTGTTCTGTGTTTGCTTTGAACAGACATAGTGTTTCCTTGTGTCTAATCTAATGAGGAAAAAATAGAGTGAAACCTATCCAATGCTCTAGCAGTTTATTCTAGTGTCTATGGTGCCCTAGTGAGTATTTGTAGTGTTTAGTGGTCGTATTCACAATTCATTCAGAATCTAAATGGCCATGCCTAGCTTGTGAATTTATTGGGTTTTCTAACAATACGACCACTTCTAGTTGTGTAATGCCTTTGGTTGTCTGTATGATTGTGTTCCTGTGAAGACTGTAAGTCTTCACGATCAAGTGCGCGTTCGTGCGCTACTTCATCAGTCGGTGGTAAGCGCTGGGGCTCGACCTCCAGATTCGTTGATTTCTGGATATTTGCCTCTGCGTTGATTATTGATGCGGCATTTCTGAAAGGCAGCTCCCATGCATTATGAACGGGTCGGATGTGGTGACGATTTCGACGCAGAAGTTGCCCATTGGCAGTCGAGATATGATAGGATCTCGGTTGTTTGTCGATGTTCGTAATGGTACCAGTCTCCCATCTCTTACTTCTTGGATTTTGGCTGGTAATGGGTTGTCCTAGTGATAGTGGTGGGAGTGCTGACGTGTTTCTGTCATGGTAATGCTTCTGTGCATGTTGTCGCTTTTTCAAGCTGTTGATTAATTTTTAGTTATCATCACCGGTTGGTATTTTTCGTAGGAGACCATCTTCTAACATTCTTCCCAAAAGCATCTGAAATGGCGATGGGATATTGTTGTCGATGGGTGTTGATCTCAATGCTAGCATGGCTTTGTAGGGGTCAGTAGAAGTTTCAGCTGCCTTTAGTAGCGTTCTCTTGACCAGTTTAACTTGACTTTCGATAAAGCCATTACTCCGTGGGTAATGTGGTGAACTTGTATCATGTCGAAAGTTGAAGTGTGAAGCAAATTCTTTATAGGCATTCCCACTAAAGTGTGGTCCATTATCCGATCTAACGATTTGGGGTATTCCTTGTTCACTGAATATCTGTTTTGTCAAGGTGACAACTTTGTGGCTTGTGCTTTGGTTCTTGTGGATTTTTCGGATAAATGGGAATTTGGAAAAATAATCTGCAACAATCAAGTATTCTTCTCCCCACAAGTAGAATAGATCGGTTCCAACTGTGTGCCAAGGACGTGGTGGAATGTCTGTTTGTATTAGTGGCTCCTTTGCCTGACTTGGTTGGTGTGCTTGACAGGTGTGGCAATTTTTTTTGTTTCTCATCAATGTCTTTATTGGTATTTGTCCAGTAAACAGCCGTTCTAGCTCTTAATTTAGTTTTTTCTGCTCCGAGATGGGGTTCATGAAGAGTTTTGAGAATTTGTGTCTGCATTGATTTTGGAATGATGATGCGCCTACTCTTCATAATTATGCCTTCTTCTAGCCCTATCTCATCTCTGAAATTCCAGTATGGTTTACATAAGATTGGAACATCTTGTAAGTTTTCGGGCCAACCTGTAAACACAAGTTCCTTTAATGCATTTAATTCCATATCCTTTGCGGTTTCGCTCTTGATGTTTTGTAGAATATCTGTGCTGAATTGAGACATAACGCTGTGGATCTTAACATTTGTAAGGAAATGCCTTTGCGTTTTATGGCGCTGTAGGGAAGTACCTGTGGTATGCACGACTCAGGACATCCAACCTTATCTTGATTTATTTCTTTTGTCACTCTAAAACGTGAGGGTGTAGCATTTCCGTCGTGTCTTAGAGTCTGATCTTCGACATCCCCAATTTAATCCCTGACGTTATCGGAGCTGCGAATGGCCATTGTCTCCATAGACCATGGTTGACTTCGTGACGATCCATCCATCGTACGCGCTTTGTATTCATTTAGGGGTGAACATGTTTAGGGGGAGAAGAACATTAAATTACAACACCCACCCCCATTTCGCCTCGAGTTTTTTCCATGATTCATGCGAATAGGGATGGTAAAGATAGTGACTTTTAATTTCATCTTCAGTTCTGCTGTAAGTCCGTGGTGGAGAAGGACGTTTTGTATTTTCTGTTGTGAAAGTCCATAGTAACGTTCTTTCACGGCTTCTAACTCCTGTCTCTGTTGTGAGACAGTATTACCAAACAGAAATTAATGTTGTTTGATTTCTTTTTGAGTAGTGCTCTGTTGGTGAGATTTCAGTGTTATTTGTAATCTATTGAAATATTGTGTTCTATTGTGATTATCGGCATTTCTGATTTAATTGATTGTTTATGATAATAGTGATACCCGAGTTTCCAGTGCTATTTTGCGATGTATCAATTATCCGGTTAAATACTGAGTTTTATGTTAGTGTTGATATTTTTAAGAATTGATTTTCATTGTTTTCATTTTCTTTCCCAAATCTAGAGATCTGGCCTTTCTTTAACCTTTTTGTGACTTTACCTGACCATCAAGTCACCTTTATGTGACTCATTGTAACATCAATGAACATTGACTATAACGTATAACCTTTAATAACAAGAACTGAAACCTATTACTTAATGAACAAAAACAAGAACTGAAACCTGTTACAAAATAGACATAATTACATACTGTGACCTATACAGGATTTGAAAAACAATCCATTGTTTGATAACAGACATTGTCTGGAACCTAATACATTGGTACTGTGTGTCATTCATCTGGACATTTAGCTCATCAAAACCCACACTTGGAATAACACACAGGCAACTACAGCACGTAGAATATCATCTTCACACAGACGGAGATAAGTTGGGGACCCTGAGGTCATACAAACTAAATAATCATGTTTTTCTATCATTATTCATATATCATTTAGCTTTATATTCACATCATTCAATTCTATCACCAACTCATCATATCTGTCAATCATTAGTTTCATCAATATTATTTTGACATTTATCCTTTTATCACTGACTATATTATCAATATCATAATTCTACTTAGAAGCGTCATCTTGATAACATTCATTACATCAACATCATCATCATTATCATCATCCACCATACCATCTTGATTCATCTGCTATATTCAATCATATACATTTCATTTATATCCAGCTCATTACATTAATTAATAAACACTTCATATCATATACACTTAAATCTCGGACTTGTTGTGTTCATAATTTGTGAATCTTTGGCAGTCAGCCTCACCCCCCTTTTTGTTATTTTTTTTTTATATAAGTGTCGCCGTCTGGGTCCGAACCGTGCACACTCGTGCCCTGACCGTGTGACATAATTTGGTGGAGCTGCCGGGTAGGATATCTGATTGCCATTGTTTTTGCATATTGTGAATTGATAAGTTTTGAGAAACACATACATCTATACACACCAAGAGTAATTGTATAATTCCAGTTATATCTAGCTAGCACTTAGCCACGAGCTGTTTTTAAGGACGAACAGTTTTGAACCTAGTTCCTCTTCATTCAGATATATTGTTTCAGTCGATAACACAGGTTACATTAATCTTGTTACACCCCCCCCCCTCCTGTTTCTATCTATTATATAGATAATCCACTTTAATCGCTCTAAACACCCTCTCCTCATTTCATTGTCATCCACAGTCTCGGTGATTATTCAACCTTATCAAAGTTATTCTTTTGCTCTTCCCTTTAGCGACGCCATTGGCTGTCTACGTTTTCTCTTTGATTTTTCATTGTATAACATTTTAGTTTACGGCCGTTTCTGCCTACATTACAGTTCCAGACATGAGTACTAGCATTGAAAAGTTAGCTAAGATTGGATCATCTTTGGGTCTCTCAGGAAGTGATTTGAAAGACTGGATAGAGAAGACTATCAAAGATGAAGACGACAGAAAACAGAGAGAACTTGAGGCAGAGAGGGCAAGGGCGGAAAGAGATATCGAAATTGAAAGAGAGAGGGTTAAATTAGAGACGGAAAGGTTGCGAGAAGAGACAGCACTGATAACTTTGCGATTGGAATTGCAGCAGAGGAAAAATGAAGGCAGGGAAGAGGGAGCAATCGGAGGTCAGGCGGAAAGTACTAGTCACATGAAAACTATTAGACTACCAAAATTACCACCTTTTCATGCTGCCAATGATAATCTCCACGACTATCTTCAAAGATTCGAAAGGTATGCGCGAGTAAATGGATGGGAGGAGGAAGATTGGGCCACCCATCTCAGCGCTCTCCTTACTGGCAACGCCTTGGAAGTATACAGTCGCCTATCCGACGATGAGGCCAACGACTACTCTATCCTGAAGGCAAGCCTCCTCAAGCGATATAATTTAACGGAAGATGGATTTCGCGAAAAATTTCGCAAGTCAAGACCGGAGTCGGGAGAAAGCATTGAGCAGTTTAGTAACCGGATTAGCAGTTACTTCAGCAAGTGGGTGGAAATGGCAGGAAAGAACAAGGAAGATGCCGGTGACATAATTGACCTCATTATTAAGGAGCAGTTGATGGACATTTGTGGGCGAGAGCTCCTCGTGTTTGTCAAAGAAAGAAAGCCCACAAATGTGAGATCAGTCGTGGATCTGATCAGCCAATATATGGATGCTCACGGCTCAGCAGGTGCCTTCACGAGATCAGCACCAATCAGAACAAAGCAAGAGATGGACTCGAAACAAGTTAGGCCAGAGAATCTCAACCAGAGAGTATTTAGCGGACCGCCTAGGAACGGTCCAGTCACATGTCACATTTGCAAAAGAGCGGGACACATTGCCAGAGATTGCAGAACAAAACCCGGACTGGCCGCAGTAACGGTCATTACATGTGACTACTGCAAGAAACGGGGGCACACTTTGATAGACTGCCGGAAGAGGCAGTTTGATGAGAAGAGGCTACAACCTCCACAGGTCGCCTCAATGTCAGCACCTAACTACACTAACGAAGATTCAAAACAATGCAGCCATGGGCACATGCAACTAATGTGCGGCTGCACACTCCCAGTAACGTCGGCCTTATGCCTGGGCCACGAGGGACGAGACAAGAATATGCCGGTAGCCAACGGCTTACTGAACGGCCGACCGGTGACTGTACTCCGGGACAGCGGATGCAGTTGTGTGGTGGTCAAGAAGGGCCTAGTTGACGGCAGTAGCAGTGGAACACGGAAAGTCCCGGTCCTACTTGCTGACGGCTCTGCTAGAGGGACCACGACGGTGGACGTCACCATTGACTGTCCATATTTTAAAGGTGAAGTCAGTGCGGTGGAAATGGAACACCCACTATTTGACGTCATCCTTGGAAACATACCAGGGGCGAAATGTCCTGGTATGTGTAACAAACGTTCTGTGCGAGCAGTCGAGACACGAGGCTCAAAGCACAAAAAGACGAAGAAGTTAGTGACGTTACCTGCCCCGAAAATTGACGTCACGCCTGCATATTTAAAGGCTCAACAAGAAGCTGACACATCAATAGCTAAAGCTAGAGAATTTGCAAGCAGCGGTGAGAAGAAAATCACCAACAAGAAAAGTAAACAGTGGTATGCATACGAGGACGGAATCCTGTACCGCCACTACACTTCGCCCAAGATACACCATGGAAATCCAACGAAACAGGTGGTGCTACCGAAGGGACTGCGCATCACAGTCATGCGGCTCGCGCATGAGTGTGTCTTTGTTGGGCACTTGGCGGCCAAGAAGACAACAGAGCGCATTCTAGAAGCGTTTTATTGGCCGAGCATTTGGACTGACGTGCGCAAATTCTGTCGTTCATGCGATGTATGTCAAAGGTGCGCACCAAAAGGTAAAACCCAGAAAGTTCCCTTTCAGGAGATACCCTTAATTGAGACTCCATTTCCGCGTGTTGCTGTCGACCTCGTGGGAACGATCATGCCGGCATCAGTCAAGGGAACCAAGAACCTTGTCCGGACTATTCAGCCAGGCTAGCTTAAGCTGCTGAAGACATTGCTCAGGCATTTCCTGGTCTTTTAGACAAAATCCAAGATTTTGTCTTAAGTGGGGGGCTGTAAGGAAATGCCTTTGCGTTTTATGGCGCTGTAGGGAAGTACCTGTGGTATGCACGACTCAGGACATCCAACCTTATCTTGATTTATTTCTTTTGTCACTCTAAAACGTGAGGGTGTAGCATTTCCGTCGTGTCTTAGAGTCTGATCTTCGACATCCCCAATTTAATCCCTGACGTTATCGGAGCTGCGAATGGCCATTGTCTCCATAGACCATGGTTGACTTCGTGACGATCCATCCATCGTACGCGCTTTGTATTCATTTAGGGGTGAACATGTTTAGGGGGAGAAGAACATTAAATTACAACACCCACCCCCATTTCGCCTCGAGTTTTTTCCATGATTCATGCGAATAGGGATGGTAAAGATAGTGACTTTTAATTTCATCTTCAGTTCTGCTGTAAGTCCGTGGTGGAGAAGGACGTTTTGTATTTTCTGTTGTGAAAGTCCATAGTAACGTTCTTTCACGGCTTCTAACTCCTGTCTCTGTTGTGAGACAGTATTACCAAACAGAAATTAATGTTGTTTGATTTCTTTTTGAGTAGTGCTCTGTTGGTGAGATTTCAGTGTTATTTGTAATCTAAATATGTATAGTTAGATATATAATAAATATATATATATTATATATATATATATATATATATTGTGATAATAATAATATATATAATATATATATATATATATATTTACGAATATACAATATATAGATATATATATAATATCGAAATCAATAACTAAACTTAAACTTCTAATAAGATTAATTTCAGAAGTGCAGAAACAAAAAAGAGGAGCTATCATCCTAAGTGGACGAAAAAAAATGTGATATAGATTGGAACGAGACATGGCATAAAACCTGACGTACACTAACTCAGAAATTTTCCCTCCAGGAATTTGACATTGTCTAAAAAGATAATGTAACCATAATGGAGGTGGGTATTAAAAACAATATCCACAAGTGAGCTCCGACTGTAATTCATTCTCGTGATCCTTATTGAATTTAAACCTGACTTAGATGAATAACGATAACCCACTGATTTCAATTTAATTGAGATTTAATTGATTTGACCATGTCTATATTAAAACAATAAGAAGTTGGGGCGATTGCACATACAAGGCTGGGCGTTAGTCGATACCATACTCGTACTATTTACTGACACATCATAACATGACAACCCCCTATTTATAAAAGTTCTTTGTTCTGTGTTTTGCTTAGAACAGACTATGTGTTTCCTTGTTTCAAATCTAATGATGAAAAAATAGAGTGAAACCTATCCAATGCTCTGAGCAGCTTATTCTAGTGTCTTGGTGCCCTAGTGAGTATAGGTAATTGTAGTGATTAGTGTCGTATTTCAGCTATCTTTCAGAATCTTAAATGGCCATGCCTATCTTGTGTGAATTTATTGGGTTACTAACAATACGAACCACTTCTAGTTAGTGTAATGCCTTTGGTTGTCTGTATGATGTTGTTTCCTGGTGAAGACTGTAAGTCTTCACGATCAGTGCGCGTTTCGTGCGCTACTTTCATCAGTCGGTGGTAAGCGCTGGGCTCGACCTCCAGAGTTCGTTGATTTCTGGTAAGTATTTTGCCTCTGCGTTGATTATTGAAGCGGCATTTTCTGAAAGGCAGCTCCTGCAAGCATTATGAACGTGTCGGATGTGGGTGACGATTTCGACGCAGAAGTTGCCCATGTGGCAGTTCGAGATATGTAGGATCTCGGTTGTTTTGTCGATGTTCGTAATGGTACCATCTCCCATCTCTTTCTTCTTGGATTTTGGCTGGAAAGGTTGTCCCTAGTGGTGGGAGTGACTGACGTGTTTCTGTCATGGTAATGCTTCCTTTGTCATTTGTCTATTCTTTTTCAAGCAGTTGAATAATTTTTAGTTAACATCACCGGTTTGGTATTTTTCGTAGGAGAAACCCATCTTCTAACATTCCTTCCCAAAAGAATCAGAACTGGCGATGGGATATTGTTTGTCGATGTGGTGGTTGATCTCAATGCTAGCATGGCTTTGTAGGGTCAGTAGAAGTTCAGCTCCTTTAGTAGCGTCTCTTGACCAATTAACTTGACTTTCGAATAAAGAGCCATTACTCCGGGGTAATGTGGTGAACTTGTATCTGTCGAAAGTTTAATGGAAGCAAAATAATAATCATGTTTTTCTATCATTATCATAATCATTTAGCCTTTATAATACACACATCATTTCTATCACCAACTCATCATACTGTCATGTCATTAGTTCATCAATATTATTTTACATTTATCCTTTTATCACGAATAAAGTTATCAATATCATAATTCTACTTAGAAGCGTCATCTTGAATAACATTCATTACTCAACATCAGTCATCATTATCAAATCATCCACCATAACCATCTTGATCATCTCTATATTCAATCATATACATTTCATTTAAATCCAGCTCATTACATTAATTTAATAAATCAATTCTTATCATAATACACATAAATCTCGGACTTGTTGTGTTCATAATTTGTGAATTTTGGCAGTCGACCTCACCCCCCTGTTTGTTATTTTTTTTATATAAGTGTTCGCCGCCTGGTCCGAACCGTGCACCACTCGTGTGCCCTGACCGTGTACATAATTTGGTGGAGCTTGCCGGGTAGGATATCTGATTGCCATTGTTTTTGATATGTGTATAGATAAGTGTTTGAGAAACACATACATCTATACACACTCAAGGAGTAATTGTATAATTCCAGTTATATCTACTAGCACTTAGCCACGAGCTGTTTTTAAGGACGAAACATTTTTGCACCTAGTTCCACTTCAATCAGATTATATTGTTTCTAGTCGATAACACAGTTACATTAATCTTGTTACCCCCCCACCCCCCTCCTGAGTTTCTTCTATCTATTCTATAGATAATCCACTTATCGCCTCTAAACACCTCTCCTCTTCATTGTCATCCACAGTCACGGTGATTATTCATCCATATCAAAGTTATTCTTTTTGCTCTTCCCTATAGCACGCCATTGCTGTGTCTACTGTTTTCTCTTTTGATTTTCATTGTAATAACATTTTAGTTTACGCCGTTTTCTGCCTACATGACAGTTCCAGACATGAGTACTAGCATTGAAAAGTTAGCTAAGAGGGATCATCTTTGGTGCTCTCAGTAAGTGATTTGAAAGAAAGACTGGATAGAGAAGACTATCAAAGAAGAAGACGACAGAAAACAGAGATACTTGAGGCAGAGAGGGCAAGGCGGAAAGAGAATATCGAAATTGAAAGAGAGAGGGTAATTAGAGACGGAAAAGGTGCAGAAGAGACAGCCACTGATAACTTTGCGATTGGAATTGCAGGCAGAGGAAAAATGAATGCAGGGAGAGGGAGAAAACAATCGGCGGGTCAGGCGAAAGTACTAGTCACAAACATGAAAACTATTAGACTAACGCAACTACAAACCTTTTCATGCTGTCCAATGATAAACTCCACGACTATCTTTCAAAGATTCTAAAGGTATGGGCGCGAGTAAATTGATGGGAGGAGGAATATTGGCCACCCATCTCAGAGCTTCTCCTTACTGGCAACGCTTGAATATACAGTCGCCTATCCGACGATGATCCAACGACTACGTCTATCCTGAAGGCAAGCCTCCTACAAGCGATATAATTTAACGGAAGAATGGATTACGCGAAAAATTTCGCAGTCAGACCGAGTCGGGAGAAAGCATTCGAGCAGTTTATAACCGATTAGCAGTTTACTTCAGCAAGTGGGTGGAAATGGCAGGAAAGAACCAGGAAGATGCCGCTGACAAAATTGACCTCATTATTAAGGAGCAGTAGATGGACATTTTGGCGAGAGCTCCTCGTGTATTCAAAGAAAGAAAGCCCACAAATGTGAGATCGTCGTGGATCAGACAGCCAAAAATATGTGATGCTCACGCTCAGCAGCAGCCTTGGACAATCACACCATCCCAAAAAAAAAAGGAAAAAAACAAAGCAAGAGGATGGACTCGAAACAAGTTAGGCCAGAGAATCTCAACAAGAGTATTTAGCGGACCGCCTATGAACGTCCAGTCACATTTCACATTGGCAAAAGAGCGGGACACGGATTGCAGAGATTGCCGAACAAACCCGGACAGGCCGCAGTAACGGTCCATTACATGTGACTACTGCAAGAAACGGGGGCACACTTTAGATAGACTGCCGAAGAGGCAGTTTGATGAGAAGAGCTACATACCTCCACATTGTCGCCTCAATGTCACACCAACCTACACAAACGAAGATTCAAAACAATGCAGCCATGGCACATGCAACTGAATGTGCGGCTTGCACACTCCCAGTAACGTCGGCCTTATCCTGGGCCACGAGGACGAGACAAGAATAGGCCGGTAGCCAACGGCTTACTGAACGGACGACCGGTGACCTGTACTCCCGGGTACAGCGTATGCCAGTTGTGTGGGGGTCAAGAAGGGCCTAGTTGACGGCGTTAGCAGTGGAACACGGAAAGTCCCGGTCCTACATGCTGACGCTCTCTGCTAGAGGGACCACAACGGGGACGTCACCATTGACTTTCCATAATTTAAAGGTTAAGTCAGTGCGGTGGAAATGGAACCCCCAACGATTTGGAACGTCATCCTTGGAAACATACCAGGGCGAAATGTCCTGGTATGTGTAACAAACGTTCTGTGCGAGCAGTCGAGACACGAGTCTCAAAGCACTAAAAGACGAAGAAGTTAGTGACGTTACCTCCCCCCGAAATTGACGTCACGCTGCATATTTAAAAAGGCTCAACAAGAAGCGGACACATCAATAGCAAAAGCTAGAGAAATTGCAAAGCAGCGTGAAAGAAATCACCAACAAAAAAGTAAACATGGTATGCCTACAGGACGAATCCTTACCGCCACTACACGTCGCCCAAGAAACACCATTGAAATCCAACGAAAAGGTTTGTGCTACCAGGACGGCGCATTCACAGTCCATGTCGGCCGCGCATGAGTGTGTCTTTGTTTGGGGCACTTTGGCGGCCAGAAGACAACATAGCGCATTCTAGAAGCGTTTTGATTGCCGAGCAATTTGGACTGACGAGCGCAAATTCTGTCGTTCAAGCGAGTAAGTCAAAGGTGCGCACCAAAAGGTAAAACCCAGAAAGTTTCCCTTCCAGGAGATACCCCGTAATTGAGAATATCCATTTCCGCGTGTAGCTGTCGACCTCGTGGGAACGATCATGGCCGGCATCAGTCAAGGGCACGCAAGAACCTTTGTCCGGACTATTCAGCCAGCTAGCTTATCTGCTGAAGACATTGCTCGGCATTTCCTGGTCTTTTAGACAAAATCCAAGATTTTGGTCTAAGTGGGGGGCTGTAAGGAAATGCCTTTTTGCGTTTTATGCGCGTATGGAAGTACCTGTGGTAATGCACGACTCAGGACATCCAACCTTATCTGATTTACTTTCTTTTGTCACTCAAAAACGTGGAGGGAGTAGCATTTTCCGTTCGTGTCTTAGAGTCTGAGCTTCGACATCCCCAATTAATATCCCTGACCTTTTATCGGAGGCTGCAATGGCCATTGTCCCTCCATAGACCATGGTTTGACTTCGTGACGATCCATGCCATCGTACGCGCTTTGTTTTCTATAGGGGTGAACATGTTTAGGGGAGAAGAACATTAAATTACAACACCCACCCCCAATTCGCCTCGGGAGTTATTTTCAATGATTCATAGGCATAGGATGGTACAGATAGTGAATTTTAATTTCATCTCAGTTTCTGCTGTAAGTCCGTGGTGGAGAAGGACGTTGTGGTATTTTCTGTTGTGAAAGTCCATAGTAAAGTTCTATCACTGCTTCTAACTTCCTGTCTCTGTTTTGAGAGACAGTATACCAAACAGAAATTAAGGTTGTTTGATTTCCTTTTTGAGTAGTGCTCTGGTTTGTGAGATTTCAGTGGTTATTTAGTAATCTATAAAAGTTCTTGTGTTCTTGTGTTTGCTTTGAACAGACCATTTGTGTTTCTTTGCTGTCTATTCTAATGAGGATAAAAATAGATGGTTGTAACACTATCATTGCTCTAGCAGGTTTTTCTAGTGTCTATGGTGCCCTAGTGAGTATTTGTTGGGTGGAGTGTAGTATTCTCAATTCATTGCAGAATCTAATTATGGCAATGCCTATGCTTGTGAATTTATTTGGGTTTTCTAACAATATACGACCACTTCGTGGTGTGTTAATTTGCCTTTGGTTTGTATGTTTGATGGTGTTACTGTGAAGACTGTTAGTCTTCACGTTCAAGTGCGCGTTTCGTGCGCTAACTTCATCGTCGGTGGTTAAGCGATGGGGCTCGACATCCGGATTCGATGTTGATTTCTGGATATTTTGCCTCCTGCCGTTGCATTATTGATGCGGAATTTCTGAAAGCTGCTCCCATGCATTATTGAACGGGTCGGATGTGGTGACGATTTCGACGCTAGATGATGTTGACCATTGGCTGTCGAGTTATGATAGGTTCTTCGGTTTCGTTTGTCGATGTTCGTAATGGGTACCAAGTCTTACCTTCTCTTACTGAGTGGATTTTGGCTAGGGAGTAGGGGTGGTCCTTGGGTGAGGGGGGGGTAGTAGTGCTGAGTGTTTCTGTTCTCTGGGTTTTTTTAATGTTATTGGTGCAGTGTTGTCGCGATTTTAACATAGACTTGTTGATTTAATTTTTCTTTATCATAACAGGGTTGGGATTTTTCGTAGGGAGTCCATATTCTAAACTTTTCTTACCCAAAAGCATCTGACATGGCGATGGGATATTGTTGTCGTTGGGTGTTGGTCTCAATGCTAGCATGGGGACTTGTAGAGGGTCAGTAGAAGTTTCAGCGCCTATAGGAGCGTTCTCTTGCCCATTATTAACTTGCTACTTTCGAACAAATCAATAACACCAATATTTAACATCCTCTCGCTCCTCTCACTCATACACCATAACCCCCTCCCTAATCCTATATCCTCCAACAAACACTTCCCAACCCCCCCCCACCTAAATATATTACCAAAAACCTAACAAAACATTCAAATTCTTAAATCCTTTGTTCATGTAATATCTGCTTTTTTCAAGGTGTTGACAACTTTGCGGACTTCTTGTGCTCTTTGGTCTTGTTGGATTCCTTCAGGATTAACCTGGTGAATTTGAGAAAAATAGAAATATAATCTGCAACAATCAAAGTAGTATTCTCCCCACAAGTAGAATAGATCGGTTACAACTGTTGTGCCAAGAAGGACGTGGTGCGTGGTGGATTGTCTGTTTGTATTAGTGGCTCCTTTGCCTGACTTGGTGGGTGTGCTTGAAAGGTGTGGCATTTTTTTGTTTTCATCAATGTCTTTATTGGTATTTGTCAGTAAACAGCCCGTTCTTGCTCTTAATTTTAGTTTGTTTTTTGCCTCCGAGGATGGGGTTCATGGAAGAGTTTTGAGAATTGTGTCTGCAGTGATTTTGAATGATTGTTGCGCTACTCTTCTGAATTATGCCTTCTTCTTGCCGTTTCATCTCTGAAATTCCAGTATGGTTTACGAAGATTTGAGGATCTTCTTGTATGTTTCGGGCCAACTGTAAACCACAAGTTCCTTTAATGCATTTAATTCCTTATCCTTTGCGGTTTCGCTCTTGATGGTTTGTAGAATATCTGTGCTGAATTGAGACATAAGCTGTGGATCTTATCATTTGTAAGGAAATGCCTTGCGTTTTTGGGCGCGGTGGGAGTACCTGTGGTATGCACGAATCGGACATCCAACCTTATCGTGATTTATTTCTTTTGTCACTCTAAAACGTGAGGGTGTAGCATTTCCGATCGTGTCTTAGAGTCGGAATCTACGACAGCCTCCAATTTAATCCCTGAGTTATCGGAGTTGCCGAATGGCCATTGTCTCATTAGACCATGGTTGACTCGTGACGATTCCTCCATTCGTACGCGCTTTGTATTCATTTTGGGAAACTGGTGGACATGTTTAGGGGGGAGAAAGAAAATCATTAAATTACAAACCCCCCATTTCGCCTCGTGTTTTTTTCCATGATTCTTGCGAATAGGATGGTTAAGATAGTAGTGACTTTTAATTTCATCTTCAAGTTCTGCTGTTAAGTCCGTGGTGGAGAAGGACGTTTTGTATTTTTGTTGTGAAAGTCCATAGGTTCGTTCTTTCACGGCTTCTAACTCCTTGTCTCTGTTGTGAGGGACAGTCATTACCAAACAGAAATTAAATATTTTTTTGGTTGGTTGATGTTCATTTTTGGTGGTGTGCTCCTGGTGGTGTGTTGTTGTTGAGGATTATTCAGTGTTATTTGTAATAATCTATTGAAAATTGTTGTTTTCTGTTGTGTTATCGGCCCATTTCTGATTTAATTGAGTGTTTATGGATTATAGTGATACCCGAGATTCCAGTGCATATTTTGTGACGAATTGTATCATTTTTATCCGGTTTTTTTTTTTTATTGTTTTAGTTTGTTTAAGTTGTTAAATTCTGTGTTGTATTTGTTAGTGTTGATATTTTTAAGAATTGATTTTCAATGTTTCTTTTTCTTTCCCAAATCTAGTGATCGGCCTCATCCTCCCTCCCCTTTTTCTTTAACCTTTTTGTGACTTTACTGACCTTCAAGTCTCCCTTTATGTGACTCATTGTAACATCATGAACATTGACTCTATATCGTATAACTTTAAATAACATGGATAGGAAACCTCTTACTATTGATACAAAAACAATGAACTGAAACTTGTTACATAATAGACATTTAATTACATCTGTGACATTTCAGGATTTGTAAACAATCCATTGTGTGATATCAGACCATGTTCTGGAACTAATACATTGGTTACGGTGTGTGTTATTCATCTGGACATTTAAGCTCATCAATAACCCCTCACTTGGTATAACTCACAGGAAACTACTAGCAGTAGAATATCATCTTCACACAGACGGAGATAAGTTGGGGTCCCCTGAGGTCATACAAACTAATAATTTGTTTTTCTATCTTTATTCATTAGATCATTTAGCTTTATATTCACATCATTCAATTCTACACCAACTCATCATATCTGTCAATCATTAGTTCATCAATATTATTTTGATCATTTATCCTTTTGTTCACTGACTATATTATCAATATCATAATTCTACTTAGGAAGCGTCTCTTGTTAACATTCTTTTACATCTCATCATCATCATTATCATCATCCACCATTCAATCTTGATTCATCTGCTATATTCAATCATATACATTTCATTTAATATCCAGCTCATTACATTAATTAATAAACTCTTCATATCATATTCACTTAAATCTCGGACTTGTTTTCTTTGTGTTCTAAATTTGTGAATCTATGGCAGTCAGCCTCTCCCACCTTTTTTGTTTTTTTTTTTTATATTAGTGTCGAACCGTCTGGGTCCGAACCGTGCACACTCGTGCCCTGACAGGGTTTGTGACATAATTTGGTGGAAGCTGCCGTGGTAGGATATCTGATTGCCATTGTTTTTTGATATTGTGAATTGATAAGTTTTGAGAAACACATACATTATACCAATCCAAGAGTAATTGTGTAATTCCGTATATATAGCTAGCACTTAGCCACGAGCTGTTTTTAAGGACGCGAACAGTTTGAACCTAGTTCTCTTCATTCAGGATATATTGTTTCTGTCGATAAACACAGGTTACCTTAATCTTGTTCCCCCCCCCCCCCCCCTCCTGTTTTATCTATTATATAGATAATCCCTTTATTCGCTCCTAAACTCCTCTCCTCATTTCCATGTCATCCACAGTCTCGGGGGTGATTATTCACCTTTATCAAAGTTATTCTTTTGCTTTCCCTTTTGCGACCGCCATGGCTGTCTACGGTTTTCTCTTTGATTTTTCATTGTATAAGACAGTTTAGTTTACGGCCGTTTCTGCCTACATTACAGTTCCAAGACATGAAAGTACTAGCATTGAAAAGTAGCTAAGATTGGATCAATCTTTGGGTCTCTATATAAAATTTATTTTTTTATTTTAATTTTTATTTAAAATATATATTTTAAAATATAAATTTATTTAAAAATTTTTATATTTTTATTTATTTTCCTTTTTTTCATATTTTTGATATTTTATTTTTGAAAAACATTAATTTAAAAATTTAAACTTTATTTTTAAATTTAAATTTTTTAAATGCAAGAAACAAAAAAGGGGGAGCTTTTAGTCCAATGGGCGAAAAAAAAAAAGTGTTTTTTTTTTGGGAAACCCAGGGGCATGGCTTAAAACCTGACGTTTTTAAAACTAAATGAAAATTTTTCCCCCCCAGGATTTTTTAATTGTCAAAAATTTATAGATGTAACCAAAAATGGGGTTTTATTTTTTTTAACAATTTTTCAAAGTGAGCCCGACTGTTAAATTTTTTCTGTGTTTCCTTTTTGAAATTTTTTGCCCTTTGTTTTATTTAAATAAACACACTTGAATTTTTTTTAATTGAGGGTTTTATTATTTTTGGGGGCCTTTTCTTTATCTTAAAAAATTAAGAAGTTGGGGGTTTTTTATTAATTAAGGGGGTGGGCGTTGCGTTTCCAGTTTTCGTTTTTTTTACTACAAACTTATCTTGGGGCCCAACCCCTTTTTATAAAAGTTTTTTTGGGTTTGTGTTTCTCTTTGAACCGGAAAAATGTTTTTCCCTTTTGTTAATTTTAAAGGGAAAAAAAGGAAATGAAAAACCCATTTCCCAATTTCCCCTAGAGCTTTTTTTGGGGGTTTATGGGGCCCCGTGGTTTTTGTGTGTTTAGGGTTTGTTTCCCAAATTTATTTAAAATTTTTGGGGGAAAGCCTTTTGTTGGGGAAATTTTTTTGGGGTTTTTTAAAAAACGACCAATTTAGTTGGGGTAAAGCCTTTGGGGTTTTCTTTTTGATTTTTTTTGTTCCTTTGGGAAGGGCTGTAAGTCTTTTACGATCAAATGGCGTTTTTTGCGTAAAATTTTTTTTAGCGGTTTTGGGAAGCGTTTGGGGGTCGCCTCCCGGGTTTTGTTGATTTTTGGGGGGTTTTTTCCCTGCGGATTATTTTTGCGGCATTTTGAAAAGGAAACTCCCAAGCATTATTTTAAAGGGGTTTGGATGTGGTGACCCCATTTCGCGCAGAAGTTGCCCATTGGCAGCGAGATTTGTAGGATCTCGGTTGTTTGTCGATGTTTGTAATGGTACCAGTCTCCCATCTCTTACTTCTTGGATTTTGGCTGGTAATGGTTGTCCTAGTGATAGTGGTGGGAGTGCTGACGTGTTTCTGTCATGGTATTGCTTCTGTGCATGTTGTCGCTATTTCAAGCTGTTGATTAATTTTTCGTTATCATCACCGGGTTGGTATTTTTCGTAGGAGACCATCTTCTAACATTCTTCCCAAAAGCATCTGACATGGCGATGGGATATTGTTGTCGATGGGTGTTGATCTCAATGCTAGCATGGCTTTGTAGGGGTCAGTAGAAGTTTCAGCTGCCTTTAGTAGCGTTCTCTTGACCAGTTTAACTTGACTTTCGATAAAGCCATTACTCCGTGGGTAATGTGGTGAACTTGTATCATGTCGAAAGTTGAAGTGTGAAGCAAATTCTTTATAGGCATTCCCACTAAAGTGTGGTCCATTATCCGATCTAACGATTTGGGGTATTCCTTGTTCACTGAATATCTGTTTTGTCAAGGTGACAACTTTGTGGCTTGTGCTTTGGTTCTTGTGGATTTTTCGGATAAATGGGAATTTGGAAAAATAATCTGCAACAATCAAGTATTCTTCTCCCCACAAGTAGAATAGATCGGTTCCAACTGTGTGCCAAGGACGTGGTGGAATGTCTGTTTGTATTAGTGGCTCCTTTGCCTGACTTGGTTGGTGTGCTTGACAGGTGTGGCAATTTTTTTGTTTTCTCATCAATGTCTTTATTGGTATTTGTCCAGTAAACAGCCGTTCTAGCTCTTAATTTAGTTTTTTCTGCTCCGAGATGGGGTTCATGAAGAGTTTTGAGAATTTGTGTCTGCATTGATTTTGGAATGATGATGCGCCTACTCTTCATAATTATGCCTTCTTCTAGCCCTATCTCATCTCTGAAATTCCAGTATGGTTTACATAAGATTGGAACATCTTGTAAGTTTTCGGGCCAACCTGTAAACACAAGTTCCTTTAATGCATTTAATTCCATATCCTTTGCGGTTTCGCTCTTGATGTTTTGTAGAATATCTGTGCTGAATTGAGACATAACGCTGTGGATCTTAACATTTGTAAGGAAATGCCTTTGCGTTTTATGGCGCTGTAGGGAAGTACCTGTGGTATGCACGACTCAGGACATCCAACCTTATCTTGATTTATTTCTTTTGTCACTCTAAAACGTGAGGGTGTAGCATTTCCGTCGTGTCTTAGAGTCTGATCTTCGACATCCCCAATTTAATCCCTGACGTTATCGGAGCTGCGAATGGCCATTGTCTCCATAGACCATGGTTGACTTCGTGACGATCCATCCATCGTACGCGCTTTGTATTCATTTAGGGGTGAACATGTTTAGGGGAGAAGAACATTAAATTACAACACCCACCCCCATTTCGCCTCGAGTTTTTTCCATGATTCATGCGAATAGGGATGGTAAAGATAGTGACTTTTAATTTCATCTTCAGTTCTGCTGTAAGTCCGTGGTGGAGAAGGACGTTTTGTATTTTCTGTTGTGAAAGTCCATAGTAACGTTCTTTCACGGCTTCTAACTCCTGTCTCTGTTGTGAGACAGTATTACCAAACAGAAATTAATGTTGTTTGATTTCTTTTTGAGTAGTGCTCTGTTGGTGAGATTTCAGTGTTATTTGTAATCTATTGAAATATTGTGTTCTATTGTGATTATCGGCATTTCTGATTTAATTGATTGTTTATGATAATAGTGATACCCGAGTTTCCAGTGCTATTTTGCGATGTATCAATTATCCGGTTAAATACTGAGTTTTATGTTAGTGTTGATATTTTTAAGAATTGATTTTCATTGTTTTCATTTTCTTTCCCAAATCTAGAGATCTGGCCTTTCTTTAACCTTTTTGTGACTTTACCTGACCATCAAGTCACCTTTATGTGACTCATTGTAACATCAATGAACATTGACTATAACGTATAACCTTTAATAACAAGAACTGAAACCTATTACTTAATGAACAAAAACAAGAACTGAAACCTGTTACAAAATAGACATAATTACATACTGTGACCTATACAGGATTTGAAAAACAATCCATTGTTTGATAACAGACATTGTCTGGAACCTAATACATTGGTACTGTGTGTCATTCATCTGGACATTTAGCTCATCAACAACCCACACTTGGAATAACACACAGGCAACTACAGCACGTAGAATATCATCTTCACACAGACGGAATAAGTTGGGGACCCTGAGGTCATACAAACTAAATAATCATGTTTTTCTATCATTATTCATATATCATTTAGCTTTATATTCACATCATTCAATTCTATCACCAACTCATCATATCTGTCAATCATTAGTTTCATCAATATTATTTTGACATTTATCCTTTTATCACTGACTATATTATCAATATCATAATTCTACTTAGAAGCGTCATCTTGATAACATTCATTACATCAACATCATCATCATTATCATCATCCACCATACCATCTTGATTCATCTGCTATATTCAATCATATACATTTCATTTATATCCAGCTCATTACATTAATTAATAAACACTTCATATCATATACACTTAAATCTCGGACTTGTTGTGTTCATAATTTGTGAATCTTTGGCAGTCAGCCTCACCCCCCTTTTTGTTATTTTTTTTTTATATAAGTGTCGCCGTCTGGGTCCGAACCGTGCACACTCGTGCCCTGACCGTGTGACATAATTTGGTGGAGCTGCCGGGTAGGATATCTGATTGCCATTGTTTTTGCATATTGTGAATTGATAAGTTTTGAGAAACACATACATCTATACACACCAAGAGTAATTGTATAATTCCAGTTATATCTAGCTAGCACTTAGCCACGAGCTGTTTTTAAGGACGAACAGTTTTGAACCTAGTTCCTCTTCATTCAGATATATTGTTTCAGTCGATAACACAGGTTACATTAATCTTGTTACACCCCCCCCCCTCCTGTTTCTATCTATTATATAGATAATCCACTTTAATCGCTCTAAACACCTCTCCTCATTTCATTGTCATCCACAGTCTCGGTGATTATTCAACCTTATCAAAGTTATTCTTTTGCTCTTCCCTTTAGCGACGCCATTGGCTGTCTACGTTTTCTCTTTGATTTTTCATTGTATAACATTTTAGTTTACGGCCGTTTCTGCCTACATTACAGTTCCAGACATGAGTACTAGCATTGAAAAGTTAGCTAAGATTGGATCATCTTTGGGTCTCTCAGGAAGTGATTTGAAAGACTGGATAGAGAAGACTATCAAAGATGAAGACGACAGAAAACAGAGAGAACTTGAGGCAGAGAGGGCAAGGGCGGAAAGAGATATCGAAATTGAAAGAGAGAGGGTTAAATTAGAGACGGAAAGGTTGCGAGAAGAGACAGCACTGATAACTTTGCGATTGGAATTGCAGCAGAGGAAAAATGAAGGCAGGGAAGAGGGAGCAATCGGAGGTCAGGCGGAAAGTACTAGTCACATGAAAACTATTAGACTACCAAAATTACCACCTTTTCATGCTGCCAATGATAATCTCCACGACTATCTTCAAAGATTCGAAAGGTATGCGCGAGTAAATGGATGGGAGGAGGAAGATTGGGCCACCCATCTCAGCGCTCTCCTTACTGGCAACGCCTTGGAAGTATACAGTCGCCTATCCGACGATGAGGCCAACGACTACTCTATCCTGAAGGCAAGCCTCCTCAAGCGATATAATTTAACGGAAGATGGATTTCGCGAAAAATTTCGCAAGTCAAGACCGGAGTCGGGAGAAAGCATTGAGCAGTTTAGTAACCGGATTAGCAGTTACTTCAGCAAGTGGGTGGAAATGGCAGGAAAGAACAAGGAAGATGCCGGTGACATAATTGACCTCATTATTAAGGAGCAGTTGATGGACATTTGTGGCGAGAGCTCCTCGTGTTTGTCAAAGAAAGAAAGCCCACAAATGTGAGATCAGTCGTGGATCTGATCAGCCAATATATGGATGCTCACGGCTCAGCAGGTGCCTTCACGAGATCAGCACCAATCAGAACAAAGCAAGAGATGGACTCGAAACAAGTTAGGCCAGAGAATCTCAACCAGAGAGTATTTAGCGGACCGCCTAGGAACGGTCCAGTCACATGTCACATTTGCAAAAGAGCGGGGCACATTGCCAGAGATTGCAGAACAAAACCCGGACTGGCCGCAGTAACGGTCATTACATGTGACTACTGCAAGAAACGGGGGCACACTTTGATAGACTGCCGGAAGAGGCAGTTTGATGAGAAGAGGCTACAACCTCCACAGGTCGCCTCAATGTCAGCACCTAACTACACTAACGAAGATTCAAAACAATGCAGCCATGGGCACATGCAACTAATGTGCGGCTGCACACTCCCAGTAACGTCGGCCTTATGCCTGGGCCACGAGGGACGAGACAAGAATATGCCGGTAGCCAACGGCTTACTGAACGGCCGACCGGTGACTGTACTCCGGGACAGCGGATGCAGTTGTGTGGTGGTCAAGAAGGGCCTAGTTGACGGCAGTAGCAGTGGAACACGGAAAGTCCCGGTCCTACTTGCTGACGGCTCTGCTAGAGGGACCACGACGGTGGACGTCACCATTGACTGTCCATATTTTAAAGGTGAAGTCAGTGCGGTGGAAATGGAACACCCACTATTTGACGTCATCCTTGGAAACATACCAGGGGCGAAATGTCCTGGTATGTGTAACAAACGTTCTGTGCGAGCAGTCGAGACACGAGGCTCAAAGCACAAAAAGACGAAGAAGTTAGTGACGTTACCTGCCCCGAAAATTGACGTCACGCCTGCATATTTAAAGGCTCAACAAGAAGCTGACACATCAATAGCTAAAGCTAGAGAATTTGCAAGCAGCGGTGAGAAGAAAATCACCAACAAGAAAAGTAAACAGTGGTATGCATACGAGGACGGAATCCTGTACCGCCACTACACTTCGCCCAAGATACACCATGGAAATCCAACGAAACAGGTGGTGCTACCGAAGGGACTGCGCATCACAGTCATGCGGCTCGCGCATGAGTGTGTCTTTGTTGGGCACTTGGCGGCCAAGAAGACAACAGAGCGCATTCTAGAAGCGTTTTATTGGCCGAGCATTTGGACTGACGTGCGCAAATTCTGTCGTTCATGCGATGTATGTCAAAGGTGCGCACCAAAAGGTAAAACCCAGAAAGTTCCCTTTCAGGAGATACCCTTAATTGAGACTCCATTTCCGCGTGTTGCTGTCGACCTCGTGGGAACGATCATGCCGGCATCAGTCAAGGGAACCAAGAACCTTTGTCCGGACTATTCAGCCAGGCTAGCTTAAGCTGCTGAAGACATTGCTCAGGCATTTCCTGGTCTTTTAGACAAAATCCAAGATTTTGTCTTAAGTGGGGGGCTGTAAGGAAATGCCTTTGCGTTTTATGGCGCTGTAGGGAAGTACCTGTGGTATGCACGACTCAGGACATCCAACCTTATCTTGATTTATTTCTTTTGTCACTCTAAAACGTGAGGGTGTAGCATTTCCGTCGTGTCTTAGAGTCTGATCTTCGACATCCCCAATTT
Source organism: Berghia stephanieae (assembly GCF_034508935.2). NCBI lineage: Eukaryota > Metazoa > Mollusca > Gastropoda > Nudibranchia > Aeolidiidae > Berghia > Berghia stephanieae. The sequence goes on from NC_088371.1 coordinate 9,539,369, forward strand.
AATCCCTGACGTTATCGGAGCTGCGAATGGCCATTGTCTCCATAGACCATGGTTGACTTCGTGACGATCCATCCATCGTACGCGCTTTGTATTCATTTAGGGGTGAACATGTTTAGGGGGAGAAGAACATTAAATTACAACACCCACCCCCATTTCGCCTCGAGTTTTTTCCATGATTCATGCGAATAGGGATGGTAAAGATAGTGACTTTTAATTTCATCTTCAGTTCTGCTGTAAGTCCGTGGTGGAGAAGGACGTTTTGTATTTTCTGTTGTGAAAGTCCATAGTAACGTTCTTTCACGGCTTCTAACTCCTGTCTCTGTTGTGAGACAGTATTACCAAACAGAAATTAATGTTGTTTGATTTCTTTTTGAGTAGTGCTCTGTTGGTGAGATTTCAGTGTTATTTGTAATCTATTGAAATATTGTGTTCTGTTGTGATTATCGGCATTTCTGATTTAATTGATTGTTTATGATAATAGTGATACCCGAGTTTCCAGTGCTATTTTGCGATGTATCAATTATCCGGTTAAATACTGAGTTTTATGTTAGTGTTGATATTTTTAAGAATTGATTTTCATTGTTTTCATTTTCTTTCCCAAATCTAGAGATCTGGCCTTTCTTTAACCTTTCTGTGACTTTACCTGACCATCAAGTCACCTTTATGTGACTCATTGTAACATCAATGAACATTGACTATAACGTATAACCTTTAATAACAAGAACTGAAACCTATTACTTAATGAACAAAAACAAGAACTGAAACCTGTTACAAAATAGACATAATTACATACTGTGACCTATACAGGATTTGAAAAACAATCCATTGTTTGATAACAGACATTGTCTGGAACCTAATACATTGGTACTTTGTGTCATTCATCTGGACATTTAGCTCATCAATAACCCACACTTGGAATAACACACAGGCAACTACAGCACGTAGAATATCATCTTCACACAGACGGAGATAAGTTGGGGACCCTGAGGTCATAAAAACTAAATAATCATGTTTTTCTATCATTATTCATATATCATTTAGCTTTATATTCACATCATTCAATTCTATCACCAACTCATCATATCTGTCAATCATTAGTTTCATCAATATTATTTTGACATTTATCCTTTTATCACTGAATATATTATCAATATCATAATTCTACTTAGAAGCGTCATCTTGATAACATTTATTACATCAACATCATCATCATTATCATCATCCACCATACCATCTTGATTCATCTGCTATATTCAATCATATACATTTCATTTATATCCAGCTCATTACATTAATTAATAAACACTTCATATCATATACACTTAAATCTCGGACTTGTTGTGTTCATAATTTGTGAATCTTTGGCAGTCAGCCTCACCCCCCTTTTTGTTATTTTTTTTTTTATATAAGTGTCGCCGTCTGGGTCCGAACCGTGCACACTCGTGCCCTGACCGTGTGACAACATTTAATCCGGGTATTTCGTCTTTGTTTTCAGGAGTTAGTCTTGATAAGCATTCAGCAATTTGCATTTGTTTTCCTGGTTTGTACTTTATGGTTAGGTTATATGGCTGTATCCTTAACAGCATTCGTTGGAGTCTTGGTGGTGCAGCTTTTAAGTGTTTGATATGTATTGATTCGAGGGGTTTATGGTCACTTTCCACAGTGAACACTTGTCCATACAAATATGTGTTGAATCGTTCGCACCCGAAGACCACTGCTAGTAACTCCCTTTCTATGTTCGCGTATCTTGTTTCTTGGTCCGTTAGTGCTTTACTGGCAAATGCCACGGGCTGTCCGTTTGGAGGATTGTTGCGCCAAATCCCTTCGTTGATGCATCTACTTGAAGAACGATGGGTTTTTTGCTGTCAAAGTATGCCAATGTTACATGCTCTGAGATAGAAGATTTTATGGCTTCAAAAGCAGCAGTGTGACTAGCAGTCCATTCGAACGCATTTTCTTTCTTTAATAGTTCCCTTAATGGGGAAGTGAGCGAACTGGCATTCTGGATGAAGTTACCCATATATGTTGTGAGGCCCAAAAATGATTGCAGTTCTTGAATGTTATGTGGGGGTTTCATGTTTAGAAGGGCGGACACCTTGGCAGGATCAGGTTTGACTCCATTTTCAGAGCAAATGATTCCGTAAAATTTTATTTCTTTCTCTTTTATTTTACATTTGTCTGGGTTCAGTTTGAGACCTTTCTGTTCGCATCTATCTATCATCATCTTGAGATTGTTGTCATGTTCATCCTCATCCTTTCCGAATATTACAATGTCATCGGCTATGCCTATTGTTCCAGGGCATCCTTCAAAGGTTTGGTCGATCTTTGCTTGGAATATGTCTTGGCTCATGCTAAGTCCAAAGGGCATTCTTGTGAATCTGTATCGGCCGAAAGGAGAGTTGAATGTCGTCAGATAACTGGATTCTTCATCAAGTTCCACATTCCAGTATCCACATTTGGCATCTACAATGGAGAAAAATTTAGCTCCACTTAATTTAGGTAGAATTTCTTCTAGGGTCGGAGTGACATGGTGCTCTCTTTTTATCGCTTTGTTGAGGTCTTTGGGGTCTAAACAGAACCTCAGTCTTCCATTTGGTTTCTCTCTGTAGACCAAGCTGTTAACCCAAGCTGTTGGTTCCCCTTCCTTAATTTTAGTGATGATGGTTTACCATTTCATCCAATTCATTCTTGATCTTGTCTTTTAGACTTATTGGAATTTTCCGAGGTGCATGAATTACTGGAGGGACATCTTTATTTATGTGGATATGATATTTTCCTTCAAATTTCCCAATTCCATTGAAGACATCTGGATATGTCTCAATAAATTGGGTTTTGTTCTTAATTTTGGGGCTTTCTTTAATTTGGCAATTAAGTGTCACCAACTTGAGTGCCTCAGCTGAAGGGAGTCCCATGATGGCTGAACCTGCATCCTCTGTTACATAAAATTGTGCGCTATGTTGCACATTGTTGTGATAACATGGGATTGAACATGTTCCAAATTGTCTTATTTTATGTCCTCCATATCTGTCAAAGTTCTGTTTGAAGGCATCAACGTCATTGGAGTTCCATCACTGTTTAGATTATCTGGGAACATTTTCTGATAAAGTCGTAGGGGTAGAGCGTTTCCTTGAGCTCCAATGTCTACTTTGACTTTCAGGGTTGTCTTCTGTGTCTTGAATTTGGGTAGTGTAATTTGAAGTGTTGAGAAAACTTCATCTCTGCCTGTCTTATTTATTGAATCGATGTGTAATGATTCGAAAGTCATGTTATCTAAGTCATCATTGAGTTCGTGGATGGCTTTTGACTGCTTGGATTTGTTGTAATGTAGTTTGCGGTACATTTTGCTGTAGTGATTTGTTTTTTTGCAATAGTTGCAAATTTTGTCTCTAGCTGGGCACTTTGAAAATGGGTGAGGTGATGATCCACAGTTTTGGCACTGATTGGATGGTTGGTGAGTGGTGTGGCGTCGGGTTTGATTGGTTTTGCTTGAGATAGGTTTCAAGTTCTGTTTGTGAGGCAGTTTTCTCACTTCCTTGATACCGACGGCCTGGTTTACTGCAAGGTTTGACAGTTGTGTCCTGGAAGCTTCAATGGAACGAGCTATATCCAGTGCTTTGTCCAGAGGTATGTTGTCTTCTTGCAGCAGTCTTTTTCTCACCTTCTCGTCCAACGTGCCACATATGATTCTGTCCCTTATCAAGGAGTCCTTTAAATCACTGTATTCACAGTCTCCAGCAAGAAGCCGCAATTCCGTTACGAATTGATCAATTGATTCGGTTTCTCTTTGTGTCCTACTGTTGAACTTGTATCGTGCCATTGTTATATTCCTCTTTGGTTGGCAGTACTCAGTAAAACGAGAGAAAAGTGAAGCGATACTGTCTTCCTCCTCACACCAAGTATTGCAGATATCTCTACCTGCTTGACCCACGTATAGCAGAAAATAACTGCATTGCTGCTCCTCTTTCTTTTCAGCTAGGGGACCAGATAAAAGTAGCTTCATATGCTGAGACCACCTTTTCCAGTTTTCGGCGATGTTGCCGTTTTCGAAATCCATACATGGGGGTCTGTGGGCATCCATTGTTTTGGCAATAATTTAGACGAATAAACGGCAAATATTCTACAAATACTTATCTGGATTGTTTTTTTTACTTCTGACACCATGTAATTCTTTCTCGTGATCCTTACTGAATTTAACCTGACTTAGATGATTAACGATAACACACTTGATTTCATTTAATTGAGATTTATTTATTTGACCATGTCTATATCTAAAACAATAAGAAGTTGGGCGATTCACATACTAAGGCTGGGCGTTAGTCGATACCAGTACTCGTAATATTTACTACACATCATATCATGACACCTACTATCAGACCCAGACACAAAAAAAAAAGTATTCTGCAAAAATAAATAGAGAAAACGAAAACAAACAAACATCACTGGTGACTTCAATCAACCAGATGTTGATTGGGTAAATGAGACAGCCCCAGGCAACAAAGCATTAGAATTCTTAGAGTTCTATAGAGACTCTTTCCTCTACAGCATGTTAAGTCGCCAACGCATTTTCGAGGGGATCAGAAACCAACACTCATAGACCTAGTTTTATCATCTGAAGAGAGCATGGTGAAAAATTTGACTCATAATGCTCCCCTTGGCAAAAGTTATCATCATGTTTTAGCTTTTAACTTTGTGTGTAGCACAAAAATTGAAGTAAAAAAAGAAGGACGGTATAACTACAAAAAAGCTGACTTTGATAAACTGAGAAAGTGTGTGAATGACAGCAATTTACTTGCCAAAATTCAGGATAAGGATGCAAATGATACATGGAACTGCATCAAAAAGACTGTAGAAACTGCAACTGAGGAATGTATTCCTAAAAGTGGATCAGGGCCTGCAGGCAAACGCAAGACACCTGTCTGGTGGAGTGAGATGGCTATGTCTAAGTTACGTAATAAGAAACAGACATACAAGAAATACTTGGGAACACTAGACCAGAGAGACTGGCTAGCCTACACAAGAGCCAGGAACCAAGCAAAAGCGGCGTGCCGGAAAGCAGTTCTAGACTATGAAAAGTCTATAGCGCAAGATGCGAAAAATAATCCAAAGGCATTCTTCTCCTATGCTAAGAGTAAGATGAAAGTGCAAGAAGGCCTAGCCGACCTCAAGGACAGTGACGGTAAACTTGTGTCAGCTGACAAAGATAAGGCAAACCTCCTCAATACATTTTTCTGTAGTGTATTCACAAACGAGAGAGTGGGGGATATTCCTGATTGTGAAAAATCTGAAGTTGACTCTTCTCTAAGTGACATTATATTCACTTGTAAAGATGTGTGGAATAAGCTTAAAAATTTAGGCTCCTCAAATCCTTTGGCCCTGATGAGATACACCCATGTGTACTAAAAGAACTGGCAGAACAGCTAGCAGAACCCTTAGCAGAGTTGTTCAACAAGTCACTTAGGGAAGGGAAGCTGCCCAGCATCTGGAAAGATGCAAATGTAACTCCACTTTTTAAAAAGGGTGAGAAGAGCAAAGCAAGTAACTATCGTCCGGTATCATTAACGTGTGTGATTTGCAAAATAATGGAATCCGTGATTAGGGACAAAGTAGTCAAATACTTAATGGAACAAAAGTTGCTGTCTGAGTATCAACATGGTTTTATATCAAAACGCTCATGTACCACTAATTTGTTAGCTGCTCTCGACTCTTGGACTAGGTATTTGGACAGTGGCATACCTGTCGATGCAGTGTACCTTGATTTCGCCAAAGCATTTGACAGTGTTCCACATCAACGCCTTATTAAGAAACTTGGATCATATGGCATCAGTTCATGTTTGCTAGCTTGGATCTCAGATTTCCTGATTGGGAGAAGACAGCGTGTTAGGGTGAACGGCAGTTTTTCGGACTGGGCACCAGTATCGAGTGGTGTTCCGCAGGGAAGCTGCCTTGGTCCAGTTTTGTTTGTAATATTTATTAACGATCTTCCAGACGTTGTGGACTATCTGTGCCAAATGTATGCAGTGACACTAAGGTGTTCTCTAGAGTAGACAAGGAAGAGTTCATAACTCAGCTCCAAAGTGATCTTGACAGCTTTGTACAGTGGCTGATAAATGGCAGCTTAGGTTTAATGCAGACAAGTGCCATGTCTTGCACTTGGGATATAGAAACCCACACCATCAGTACACAATGAGAAATCATGACTCTAGCGAGACTGTCATACTTCAGCCTACTAAAGAGGAAAAAGATTTAGGTGTGTTAGTAGATAAGGAACTGAAGTTCTCTAAGTACATAGAAACCCAAGTAAATAAAGCAAACAGAATCGTTGGCCTCATTAGGAGGTCGTTCACTCATCTTGATAGAGATAACATGAGACAATTGTTCACTGCACTTGTACGTCCCCACTTGGAATTTGGCAATGTAGCATGGGCACCACGACTACAGAAAAACAAAGACCTCATAGAAAGTGTTCTAAGACGCGCAACTCGGGTCATTCCGGATTCAAAGATCTAGAATACACAGAAACGACTGAAAAAGATAAGAATACCTAGCATGCAGTATAGGAGAGACAGAGGAGACCTAATTGAAGCGTACAAATACACACATAATTTATACTATGTTAGCACGAGCCCTCTAAATCTTGATTCCACCAGCACCACCAGAGGACACAGATTCAAACTCTCCAAAGAAAGGTGTTCTCTAAACCTTAGGACAGAACTTTTTCTCAGTTAGGGTAGTCGACAAATGGAACCGCCTGCCTGCAACAGTTGTCGACGCCCCTTCATTGCAGGCATTCAAGTGCCGTCTTGATGCTCATTTTGAAACAGAAAAATACTGTTTGTAAAGTTAAATTCAGACACCTCCTTCCACTATGTGGCATGCCCAGTTTTGAGAGACTTGAATTATATATGTTCACGAATGCACAAGAGCAGATAAAAGGCTGTAAAAGCCTACATAAATCTGGACTTATATCATATCATATCATATCAAACATTAGTAATAGGTGCTATTTACAAACCACCTTCAAGCACAATAGACTATAAAACACCCGTGTCTGTGAAACTCCACAAACTTACCATGAAGAACTTAAACTCAAACTTTCTCATCGGTGGTGACTATAATCTTCCTGATATTGACTGTGAGAACGGGACATCAACAAACAGACACAATAATAAACAAATGAACTTTTCCTGGAAACAAGTATGGTCCTTAATCTACAGCAAATGCTGCATGGAACGTTTTCACAAACTGTCCTAACCTAGTAAACAACATGAAATTGATATCAGGATGGAGAGACCAAGACATCCCTCAAGTAGAATACCTGTGTAACCCTCCCAGAAGAAAGCCAATGAAGCGTAAAATATATTTGTGGAAAAGGGTTGCCATTGTGTCTATGAAAAATGAAATTAAACCATTTTGGTAGCTTTTTTCTTTAAAAACATCACAAAAATGTGTCCATTAACTCCCTTTGGAATTGTGTAAAGAATAACCTCCTTTTAATACAAGAAGACAATATACCAACAAAACTAACAACTTCTTCAAACCTTGGATGAATACAGAGATCAAACGCATCTTGAGGAAGAAGACAAAAATTGTTCAAAATAGCAAAACTGTATCTATCTGAGACTGTCCTTAAGAAATATCGAGATATCAAACGATCTGCGAGAAACCAGAGCCGAACAGCTTATAATAATATATTGTGGTTTCCAGCTAGGTAATTACCGATGAGTACCTGTATTCCTTCAATAGCCAAATTATCTATCATTCCAATGACAACATTACTTCTGATCATGTGTGATACGAAATTAATTTTACAAAAGGAATAACTTCAATTGAATAGAATTCAAATAGACAAAATATATGTAATAAATAATAACTAGATAAAAACATAAACACTAGCCTATCTCCCTGAATCCAGTGGGCATCGGCAATACACTGATGTAACGAAGGATCATTGACACAGACTAGAGTAGACAAGACAAATTTTCAAATTGGGTCAGGGTGAGGGATCAAGGTTACACCCAGGTTATTTTACTCGCACCAAGTCAAATAATATGAGTCAAATAAGGCAAATATTATTGGGTTGATCAAGTAATAAAAATCAAGAAATATATTGGGTGCCACTGTGATGACTTGGGCCGCTCCTGGAGAGTTTGTAGTCAAATAGCCCGAAACGTCAACAAAAAGAAAACACTAGGAGAAAGATAGACAGAGGGAACTCGTGGATAAGTTCCCAGGGAGTGGGAGATCAGACGATTGCACTGAGCCTAGCCTGAGCAAAGGAAAGAGAAAGGAGAAGCTTATGTTTCATTACTAGACAATGGTAACAATGATAAAATAAAGAAATCGGGATTAACAAACACAATACATTTATTACGCAAACTAAGTTACATCTACTACACAAATAGGAACGACACAAATCTATTCCTCCTTCTCGTCTCTCTCTTGACATCCATAAGTAAGAAACACCACAATAATAAAATAATATAAAGCAGTATTGTGTTCAGCTCAATGAAACTTTCAAGAACTCCCTTTGATTTCATGCGCCTAGCTTATATAGCGCTGGTTCGAACCCCCTGGTTGGATGGTTGAAATATTCAGAAAACCTAGCAACCCGAGGAGGGCACAGTCGACCCCATCCTCAATGAGATTACATATGTCATAGCAACCAGTGCCAGGGCATAACAGAAACAATATGTACGAATTTACAAAGGGTTGGGACATGGGTTAGGTTCAGTGGAGCCACCATGTTTCTCCATACGATTTTCTTCTCACCAGTCGGGTGCTTTTTCATTGGTTATCACCAAACCTGAATGGCTCTTTTATTTGTCTCTTGCGATGCACGCATGAACTGATGGTGGGTTCATTCTTGCACCCTCTCAGTTGAGGGACCTCGGACACCACACAGGGGCTGTAAAGATTTTCTCGACAGGTGATGCAAAATATATGGGGCTTTTTTTTCTGCCACAAATATGACGTCCATTGTGGTACATACTTTTATTCTTCACCTCATCATCTTTTTTTATACTCATTTGGATAGCTTAATCCTCTAGTTTTTCCACATTTAATTCTATACATTTGCCCTTTGGGGGGCGGGTAAGGAAAGAGGTATTCTTTCATCTGACCTTCTCTTGATAAAATTGCAGAGTGAGTTTTTTTGATTTTAGCATGGAAAATTTTGGTCCTGATGCTGTTTCCTTGGTTAAGGTACATAACATACATTATCTCACTCAACTCAGGTGTGAATGAGTCTTTCCTGGCCATAGACAGGGACGGATATTGTAAGAGTGTTAGTACAAAAATTATACCTAACAGCTGACTGGTACTGTATGCAATGGTAAAATTGCTCTTCATAGTCAGCTTGGGGAAAAATTGAATGATTGTGAAACAAATTGAGCGAGGTAACTCCTTGGAAATGCACAATATTGATTTATTTATTAATGTAACACCATCAAGGGTTATATGAATGTAAAGGCGGTCAGTGACAACTTGGGCTATGTGGAGGTCATGGGTCATCATTGTCTGGGCCTAATGAATGACAACAATGAGAGACTTTCCGACGTGTGTGTCCTAGCATACTTCTCAGAAAATGTCTTTCCACATGTCACACATTAGTTTGACTTTTCACCCGTATGAGTTCTGATGTGTTGATGTAAATGCGAATTCTGAGTAAATGCCTTTCCACATGTCACACATTTATATGGTCTTTCTCCTGTATGAGTTCTAATGTGGTCTTGTAAGTGTAAATTCAGAGTAAATGCCTTTCCACAAGTGACACATTTATTTGACTTTTCACCCGTATGAAATCTGATGTGTCGATGTAAATACGAATTCTGAGTAAATGCCTTTCCACATGTCACACATTTATATGGTCTTTCTCCTGTATGAGTTCTAATGTGGACTTGTAAGTGTGAATTCAGAGTAAATGCCTTCCCACAAGTTACACATTTAAATGGTTTTTCTCCTGTATGAGTTCTAATGTGTACTTCTAATTGTGAATTCTGAAAAAATGCCTTTCCACAAGTGGCACATTGAAATGGTTTTTCTCTTGTATGACTTCTAATATGTACTTGTAATCGTGAATTCTGAATAAATGCCTTTCCACAAGTGACACATTTAAATGGTTTTTCTCCTGTATGAGTTCTTATGTGTGCTTGTAATTCTGGACTCCGAGTATATGCCTTTCCACAAGTGACACATTTAAATGGCCTTTCTCCTGTATGAGTTCTAATGTGTACTTGTAAATCTGAATTTCGATTAAATGCCTTTCCACAGGTCGGACATTTAAATGGCCTTTCTCCTGTATGAGTTCTAATGTGTGCTTGTAATTGTGAATTCCGAGTAAATGCCTTTCCACAGGTCGGACATTTAAATAGCCTTTCTCCTGTATGAGTTCTAATGTGTACTTGTAATTGTGAATTCCCAGTAATGCCTTTCCACAAGTGACACATTAAAGGCCTTTCTCCTGTATGAGTTCTAATGTGTACTTGTAAATTGTGAATTCCCCAGAAAATGCCTTTCCACAGTCGACCATTTAAAGGTCTTTCTCCCGTATGATTCTATGTGTACCTGTAAATTGAATCCTCGAAGAAGTCCTTTCCACAGGTCCACATTTAAATGGCTTTCTCTTGTATGAATTTGATGTGTTTCTGTAAATGACTTCTGAGTAAAGTCTTTTCCACAGGTCACACATTTAAATGGTCTTTCTCCTGGTATGAGTTTATGTGTACTTGTAAATTTAAATTCTTAGCAAAATGCTTTCCACAGGTCTACATTTAAATGGTCTTTCTCCTGTATGAGTTCTAGTGACTTGAATGAAGTCATAAAAATGATTTCCAAGTAATTAATGGTCTTGTTCACATGAAGTCGGAACATTTAAATGGCCTTTCCCGGTAATTAGATTCTGTAGTTGTGTGTTGTTGTAAATAATAATTCTTAGCAAATGCTTTTCCACAGGTCACACATTTAAATGGCTTTTCCCTTGTATGCGTTTTGATGTGTTTTTGTAAATAAGAATTCTTAGCAAATGCTTTTCCACAGGTCACACAATTATATGGCCGTTCTCCAGTTTGGATTCTTGCGTGATTTTGCAACCGTGAAGTTGTAGTGTTTTGAGATTTTGTATCAACTTGAGGCTCGTCAATTTCACTGAAGTCAAATCTTTGATCTGGTCTATTGTGATTTGTGGAAAGATGTTCCACAGTAGTATCATGATTGTTCTGGAAACCAGTGCCAGGCTCTTGCCATTCCACACAACTGTCTGTAGTTTCATCTACGTCAATTTCAATTTGGATGTCTTCATGAAGTCCATTATTCAAAGACTGGTCACAGCTGTCAAGATCATTGTTGTCTGTAAAATAGATAAGAATATTCTTACCTCCACAAAACAATAACTAGAATAAGAAATACCTCCACAAAACAATAACTAGAATAAGAAATATATTGGAAGTGATAAATTGTCCCCAGAAAAAAATTACACTTTAAGTATTATAACTATAACTGACATAGAGGTGTCTGATGATGTATTTCTAAAAGCCCTTATTTTGTTATTTTGACACCTGAAAATCATAGTGAAAATCCCCCCCCCCCTCTCTCTCTCTCTCTCTCTCTCTCTCTCTCTCTCTCTCTCTCTCTCTCTCTCTCTCTTCCCCCCCCCCCGCCATCCAATAGAGTACTTTTTTAAAAAATGCCTCCTATTAAACCCACCCCCCACCACTACCACCCCGCCAATTTATTAAAAAAAACCTCTTGCTCTCTCCATTCATCAATAATAAATAAATACAAAATATACCTTATGACAACCTGTCAGCTTAGGCAAGATTACTCCACTTGACAGGGACCACATCTTTTTGAAAGTGCCCTAAATTGAGATGATGAGACATGGATTAAAGCCTTGACCACATACAAGTCAGTAATAACAAACCTGGCACTTTTGGGTAGTTTATCAAAATTTAATACATTAGGCAAACAAGACAGAGCTAAGGCTAACATTGCTCGGCAGGGACCATTTCTTTCTAAAAATACCATAAAAAAAATAAATAATTGGTTTGGTTATAGAAATGAAGCTATCCAAGTTTGCCCAATGGCGATACATGATGCTATATGGGATCTTGGCTCACTAATAGTATTGTGGATTCATGACGATGTGCACATATTTGCAGGTCTGATACCCCAAATTGTTATGGGCCCATTATTGTATAATGGAAATACTCTTAAACCAATGCTGAATATTGTCCATGACAATAGTGTAAAACCAAGCCTAAAGTTGTGTTTGGTTTACCAGACCTGCAAACACGTGCACACAGTATACTTCCAATTCACATGTGAGGAGATTCTATAGAGATAGAATGAGATTGACGCCACACACCTCTTGGAATTTGTTAAGGAGTGAGGTCCGTGCTGCCATCTTGCTTTGATTACACAGAGAAAATGGTCATATGGTTTAAAGTGTTCCAAAACTAAAAATTCTTTCTAGCAACGAAAAATGTAATCAAATTTCAAACGTCCAGTTCCAGAGGAACACACTCAAATGTTTACAAATCATATGCTAAAAATAAACAATAAATAGTACAATATAGAGAGATAATTTACAAGGAAAAAAAAATATTATAATCTCCTAAAACAATACTATACATTCTACTGTTTCCCTCCCAGCCAAGGGTCAGGACAAAACTAAGTAATCTCCTTCCAAGACAAAGACAGAAAGCAATTGGAAAACAGAAAGAGCAGTAAAGAAGACAAAGCAATAGTTAATTATGTTAGTAGGTGGTCTGTTTCTCTCTCTATTCCCACCCCCTCCCTCCCTTTACTTCTCGCATCCCTTCCCCTCAGTTTGCCATGGTGGTGCTATTTACTACTATTTTTCAAGAACATCCAAGGTGCCAACTCAGTCTCGGTGCAACCCTAAGTATTTAGTTATTCAGACTCGAGTCTGAATAGTCTCCCGTGGTTATTCGGACTCAAATTCCAATGGCCATGTGCAATCAACAGATTATTTGGACTCAAGTCTAAAGAGCCTCCGGTGGGAGTATAGCTTTTGTTTGTTGTTTTTAAAAAATATATTTTAATTATTGAAAGAACCGGAAACAGAGGCAGGCAGAATACAACATAGATTGTCTGCCTGCTGGATGACACAGGAATGGACAACACCCGGGAGCTGCATACACTCATGGAGGACAGGACAGAATGGCGAAGACTTGTGGCTCATGTTGGGCGCCCCATAGGGCGGCCTAAGTAAGTAAGTACTAAGTTACTATACGAGGGATTTGACGTTTGACTGTTGAAGCCTATCAGGAGGAATAAATGGGTCGATGGCTCATTGAGACGATCGAGACAAGAGTCATCCGCCAGCCTCTCAAATTGAATCCTCAAGGGACGCAAAAGATGCGCGCCCGAAGCAGACTTGGAGACGCTCACTAACTGTGCTTGAAGAACTGAAGATGGCAGCAGCATCTAATGGTTCTCACACTACAATGTTATGACAAAACTCATTACAGCACTCATTACGTGCACCGTCGCCAACCCTCCCGGAAACTTCATCACAACACACCGTTCAACTGGATGCTCTGTGGATTCGGGCTCTTGACCACAACGGGTACATGTTGGACAGATGGCAAATCCCCATGGATGAAGTGAGGCTCTTGACCACAACGGGTACATGTTGGACAGATGGCAAGTCCCCATGGATGAAGTGAGGCTCTTGACCACAACAGGTACATGTTGGACAGATGGCAAGTCCCCATGGATGAAGTGAGGCTCTTGACCACAACGGGTACATGTTGGACAGATGGCAAGTCCCCGTGGATGAAGTGAGGCTCTTGACCACAACGGGTACATGTTGGACAGATGGCAAGTCCCCATGGATGAAGTGAGGCTCTTGACCACAAAGGGTACATGTTAGACAGATAGCAAGTCCCCATAGATGAAGTGAGCGTGCTGTTAGATGCAGGCCTCACTTGAGAGACTACCAAGAAGATAGTCAAAGACAGATGCTGAGACGGACGCTAGTAGAGACCCCGTGTTCCACGAGGAGCAAAGAGTATTAAGTCAAGTAAGTCAAGTAAATGATCCTCATCTGGACCAAACCCAAACCTGGGAACGCGCGAGGTGCCTGGTTTTAGAGGGGTTATTTTTTCTTTTTTTTTTTTTTGTTGTTGTTGTGTCTTGATTTTTGGGGGTCTTTTTATTTTCCATTACGAAGGTCATTTAAATTTTAAATCGATCCATTTTTAAAGGACTAGTTTTCTGACCAAAACAAATAAATAAATAAATAAAAACTTGACCTTTTTTATAGCGCAATGTCCACTAAACGTGCTCAAATCGCGTTACAGAGAGACCCTGACCAGCAGCAACACGTAACATGTAGAACGAGACATTAAGTGCCAGACAATATAGAAAGTAAAGTTGTCGTCGTATATATCGCCACGAAATTTTCATTCTTAAATTCCGTCTGGCACTTTTCTACTCACTTCATTTTCTGTTATTATCAACAAAACAACAAAAGCGCCTGCTCCACCCACTTTTCTGAATGGCTGCCTCTATTCTCATCCCCCCCCCCCCCCCCGGCCGATTGGATTACCGAAAATAACGTCGCCGGCTTTTTGCGATTTGGATTTGATTGTTTTTTTTTTTAATTGTGCAACTTGTGACAAGAAACTTAACAAATTACTGCATTACAACCTTTGGATTAAACATACAACAATTGTGGACTACTATTATGAAGACTAGCATCCTAGACTAGGGGGATGAGAATAGTCACTTCGTTTCTGAATTGATACTCACCCCCAATACCGGAGCTTACCCAATGTCCCCATCATCTCCATGTTACATGTTTGTGTTGAGATTAGAGTTTTTGGCATTACTGCTGACCGCTGACTTGGAAACAAACTTCGCGGAGTTTGTGTTTGTTGAACCCATGACCCCAAGAAGTCGGGAGAGGAGCCCGAGATAGACACAATGTTTGAAACCAATAGGATTCCACCCTAGAAAGAGTAGCGTTAGCTCTCCTCATGGAGTGTTGTATGGCGTCCACTGTCCACTTCATAGCGCCCCTCTCACAGCCAGACACAGGTGTCGTGGATTCGAGTCCTCGTGGCCTCGAAAATTCGATTCTCTATTGTCTTCTGGCACTTTCCTAAACACTTCATTTTCTGTTTTAAAAATGGTTAAAGCAATTTATGAAACCAAAGCTTTCAATGCGACTCTCCAAGATGCTATGAGTCATGAATTCAAGTCCAATATTTGTCTACACTATACACGAGACGAGGGTATTTCAAGCTGTCTTCATGAAAATGAAATCATCGTGAGATGCCAAATATCACATTTGATCCCAAAACTATGGCACTGGGATATCAAAATAAAGATATTGAAAAGATAGCGATACGTCTTGAAAAAAAAAAATAGATGGTAGCAATTCTCTTTGTTTTACTATGGTTTTTTTTTGTTTTTGTTTTTGTATTTTTTTAGATTTTTCTTTTTCTTTTTTTGCATTGGTTTTTTTTTTGTGCGTTTTTTGTTTGTTTGTTTGTTTGTTCTTTTTGTTTTGTTTTCTTGGGGGGGGGGGGTGTATATATATCTGTACATTAAGAAACTACATCTATTGAGGCGAGATCAAACTAAATTGCAACATTGTAACTGATCTCTCACGAGTTGTGGAATGGAAAATCGCTTTGAAAGGAACAGACTTGTGCCCACCTACTTCCAGGCCCGATTGAAATACAAGTCACTTTTTTCTGTTCTCAAGACTTTCTAGAGACAGATCATGGGGACAATTTATGACAGCGATGATGAGATGGAGGCACCGGTGACTGGGTGGTGTTGAAGCATGTCAATCTGAATTCGTATCCAATGCGATGCATGCAGCAACTTGGGGACATCGTTGGCGGCTTTTTGTGGCTAGAATCTGTTACTTTGTTGATATTTATAATAATAAACATGACAGAAAGATAATGAAGATAAATTCTAAGCCTTTTTATTCCTTTGTGAGTTTCGTATATTGTATACTTTCCATGATACCAATGAAGAGTCAAGACTTTGGCCTATCCTTGTAGTAGTAGTAATGATACTAATAATAATAGTAATAATAATAATGATGATCATGATGACGACGACGACGAGGATGATGACGATGATGATGATGATGATGATGATAATAATAAAAACAATAATAATTATTATTATCATTATAATCATTATCATTAGTATTATCATCATCATCTTCATCATCATCACCATCATCATCATCATCATCATCATCATCATCATCATCATCATCATCATCATCATCACCATCATCACCACCACCATCATCATCATCATCATCATCATCATCATCATCATCACCATCATCATCATTATCATCATCATTATTAATACATCATTAAATAGTTTGATAATCATACATTGTTTCTTCGTCACAAAATCCACTT
This sequence comes from Berghia stephanieae, assembly GCF_034508935.2. Classification (NCBI taxonomy): domain Eukaryota; kingdom Metazoa; phylum Mollusca; class Gastropoda; order Nudibranchia; family Aeolidiidae; genus Berghia; species Berghia stephanieae. Next base: position 9,555,790 of record NC_088371.1, read on the forward strand.
CCTTCAAACAAAGACCTATATTATGTTACATTTTTGACAAGCCTAGAAGTACCATAAAATAATATTGACATAGTTATCGTGTACTAATTTCATAGATTATTCGTGATTGGGCAACTATTTATCATTTCGACACGCTGTCTTATAACCAATTTAAAAACATAATAGGGAATGAGATTAGCGGAAGAGTAACGTCCCTTGATTGGACGTCACCCATAGTCTGTGACGTCACCGGCGGAAAAGTTATTAGAGAGAGAACGTCATGTTAGTTGTGCGCATGCGTCTCTCGTCCTCGCGAAGGAAGCGTTCTCTCTCTAATAACTTTTCCGCCGGTGACGTCACAGACTATGGGTGACGTCCTATCAAGGGACGCTACTCTTCCGCTAATCTCATTCCCTATTGAACCAAGTGTGATAAATCTGAAATAAAGGAAGTTAACATTTATTAAACCAAAGTCTTCGTAAATTATGGGAACCAAATTGACGTAACTCAGCATTATGTATTGGTTTTAGAAATCCATATTGGTGATTAGTTCTCACTAAACTATATCACTCAGACTATACACGTTCAAGGTTACACATAGTTTTGTGTGGTAGTGCGTTCTATTCGCCTGGCGGTTGTTCTGAGGATAATAGCTAAACGCATAACAAGAAAAGTTCAACACTGACCGTACCCATTGTTAACTTATAGCCTGACACTGAACAAAAAATGACGTCAAAAGACAAGTCTTTGGCCGCAACAGGGAACAAATCGGAAGTTGTATTCAATAGTCCAACCAATGGTAGTAATTTACTCACTAGACGCTGCACAAACCTAAAAGTAACGTCAAACTAAGTCCTGAGGAGGGTTCTAGCATAACCATCGTTAACTTATAGCCTGACAATGGAACCCAAACCGTAGCCATCGTTAACTTATAGCCTGACACTGGCCAAATAAATGACGTCAAAATGCCAGTCTTTTTGGGTTTCAGTGTCAGGCCGTAGCCATCGTTATGTTATAGCCTGACACTGAAACCCAAAAAGACTGGCAATTTGACGTCATTATTTGGTTTTTGCACCGCCTAGTGAGTTGTCGTTAGTTGAGCTCATGGAAACAAGTGGTCCCATTGGTTGAACTCTTGAATACAACTCACGATTTGTTTTCTTTTGTTTGCCAAAGACTGACATTTTGACGTCATTTTTTGGTCAGTGTCAGGCTATAAGTTAACGATGGATACGCACAGACTAAAAGATTACGCTAAGATACAAGTCAACGACCAAAGACAAAAGATTGGTATTTTGACGTCATTTTTTGGTCAGTGTCAGCGTAGCCATCGTTAACATATAACCTGACACTAGAACCGTGGCCTTCGTAAAGTTATGGCCTGACACTGACCAAATGACGTCAAAATGCCAGTCTTTTGCCACAAAAGAAAATAAATCGTGAGTTGTATTCAGCAGTTCAACCAATGAGACCACTTGTTTCCATGAACACTACAAACGACAATTCACTAGGCGGTGCAAATACCAAATAATGACGTCAAAGGACCAGTCCTTTTGGGTTTCAGTGTCAGGCTATAACATGATGGCTACGCTAGAACCCTTTAGGATTGGCAGTTTGACGTCATTTTTAAAAAGTTTGTGTAGCGTCTAGAGAGTTGTCGTTAGTAGAGCTCAAGGAAACAAGTTATTTCATTGGTTGAACTATTGAATGCAACTCACGATTTGTTTTCTTTTGTGGCAAAAGACTGGCCGTTTGACGTCATTTTTTGGTCAGTGTCAGGCTATAAATTAACGATGGCTAC
>NC_088371.1:9560069-9717569 GCF_034508935.2 Berghia stephanieae
AGTAGGAGGATGTGGAATACTAATAATGACTAGATTCCATAAAAGTGACATTTTAGTAGGAGGATGTGGAGTACTAATAATGACTAGGTTACATAAATGTGACATTTTAGTAGGAGGATGTGGAGTACTAATAATGACTAGGTTACTAAGGTGACATTTAGTAGAGGATGTGGAGACTAATAATGATAGGTTAAAAAGTGATTTAGTGCAGGATTGGAGTACTAATAATGACTAGGTTAGGTACATAAAAGTGACATTTTAGTAGGAGGATGTGGAGTACTAATAATGACTAGCTTACATAAAGGTGACATTTTAGTAGCAGAATGTGGAGTACTAATAATGACTAGGTTACATAAATGTGACATTTTAGTAGCAGGATGTGGAGTACTAATAATGACTAGGTTACATAAAGGTGACATTTTAGTGGGAGGATGTGGATTACTAATAATGACTAGGTTACATAAAGGTGACATTTTAGTAGGAGGATGTGGAGTACTAATAATGACTAGGTTACATAAAGGTGAGATTTTAGTAGCAGGATGTGGAGTACTAATAATGACTAGGTTACATAAAGGTGACATTTTAGTAGGAGGATGTGGAGTACTAATAATGACTAGGTTACATTAAAGTAGCAATGACTATCCCGCACAAATCTTTGGGCCTCTTTTTCGCTCACGAAGTGCCAAAATTCGCGACAAAATATGGGACGAAGCCGTTTCGTACATGCAATTAAAAAAAATTAATTAGGACGCTGTTTATCGATGAATATGACTGAAAGTTGGGACACAATTAGAAGAGAGGTCATTTTAGATTATGTCAAGCAACAAAACTTGTGCGATTACCAGAAGACCGTTAAAATAGATTTTTACTCTTTGGAGTACAATATTTCTAAAACTACAAAGAGGAGAGATTTTGTCGCTCATAAGGTTATATATGCACATTTCTTCTATATATATGTCAAATTTCATTGGATTATGATAAATACTTTTCCCGTATTCTCACAAAACATCAACCCAATTTGCATTTCAATGAGTGAAAATATGGAGACGGCCATTTTGCTCTCCCATCGCGCGACACGAAATGACGTGGGCGAGGCAAGGCTGCCAGATGGCCAGACTTAAACATGACCAAATTTGACTTCAAAAGTGGCTAAATAGAAAATCATATGGCTTTCACTATTAAGACTGGCCCACTTAAAATGAACTAAATTTTAACAAACAGAAAATTGAATAGACTAGGATAAATGTCACTGAGACAAAAATAGATGAATAAAATTTAATAAAAGAAACAAAATTATATATTTGGCCACACACGTGGCCATCTGGCAACCTTGTTCGCGAAGACTGATGACACAAATCCTCGCGCGCTTTAAAAAAAATTAAAGTATTGTTTCATTGTTATGTCCTTTCTGTTGACCAGGGACCCTTTGTAAAGCGCTTTGATCCACATTTAGTGGATATTGCGCTATATAAAGCTCAATTTTTAAAAAAGATATATTTTATGTACCTGCTCATTTTTAATACATTTTTTTCCAGTATTGAAAAGTATCAGACAACTGTAGGATTGAGTGAGTTATGACTTTGTTATTTTACAAATGGAATTATTGATGCGCTCTGGGCATTTCCTCGTGATATGGAAGAGTGCTCACACAAATATAATATATTATTATTATTATTATTATATTATTATTATATTATTATTATTATTATTATTATTATTATTATTATTATTATTATTATATTATTATTATTATTATTATTATTATTCATCTTCACGTTCAAAACCCATTCTCTCCCAGCCTACCATCACCACATATGCAGACGTCCCTGTAACGACGACCAACCGCCCCTTGTGTGTGAATACGACTTCTTGATAGAACATTATCACACCCTAACCCGAGCTTGCTATAAGTAAGTCACTAGAAATATTCTTCATTGCTATTATTGATTTTGATTTAACCGCTGGACTATGTGGTCTAGTCGGTAAGACACTTGCTTTCGGACCGGAAGGTACACAGGCTTCGAGTGACGCTCTGATGACGAATAGTTGAATCCTTGGTAAAGGATCTTTACTCACACGCTCTCACCGTACTCAGGTATAAAAGGAATACGTGGCCGTTAACAACGATGTAACTGTCGAAAAAACAAATGTTGTATTAACGCCTAACAAGCGTCATGTCTCGTCCTGATCCGATATAATGTGTTGCTGTTGGTTGGTACGCTTTGTAAAGCGCGTTGAGCACATTTAGTGGATATGCGCTATATAACCGCTTTTTTATTACTTTTGGAAAAGGCTCTTTAATCGCCACCCTCGTGTGAAATGAGTACCTTGTCGATAATTGGATTCAATAGTCTGATGTCACGTCACCCAGCAACGGCGCCCATCGTGGTTCTAAACAATGTAAATCGGTACTTTTTACTCTTCATGCTGGCTAGAACTTTTCATATGCCTTGTGATCAGAATGTGTAAAAGTCAAAACATGATCAGATTTATAATGGGTTTTTTTTTCCCTCTGGATACGCTTTTATACTCGTCGGAGAAATATTTCATAAGGGCATCCGCCATTGTTCCTATAGTTCAGAGCCAGTTACTAAGTTACCAAGCGTCATTACGAGGGAAGTGACGTTACGACTGTTGAAGCGTATTGTCGTAAAAAATGTAATATATATATAGAACAGTAAAGTTTGCTGCCCCAAACGTAAACAATAACAAGTTGCTAGTGATTTCCGTTAGGGACCGGAATAATTTACGCACAATATAGGTCTCCCAATTTTGTAGTTTGAGTTGTAGGCAATACACTTTCAGTATTGAAAATATGTTTACATAAAATCTAACAGTTGCAGAAATAATAATATAAGACTAAATTATTATGAAAATCAGGCTCCGAATAATTCTCGTTTTGTTCATACCAGCGCAATAATTTGCTCTGGTCTAAAAATAGATAGACGTAACTTTTGATAAATTTTACCTTTTGTTCCATAAAATATCCATATCTAGACATTATTTGATGCATGATCGAGTATTTATGAATATGTGTTTCTTTTGCCACCTAACAGCCAATTTTTAAAGGTTATTTTCTTTCTATTATTTACATTGGAACGTGAGCTGTCAAGACAGGAACATGTGGTTTGCCATGTGCTTCTCGACCTTTGTTTACGTTTGGGGCAGCAAACTTTACTGCTCTATATTTTCATTTCATCATGCCTATTTTTAGCTGTCCAATGACACAGTCGGACTGTTTCCGTCCTCATTGTGTAGCAGCGGATGGAGTGCCAAGGGGAATAATGACGGTAAATAGAATGCTACCAGGACCTGCCATTCACGTGAGTTATCGTTCTTTATAATTGATTTTATTATTATTATTATTATGATTATTATTATTATTATTATTATTATTATTATTATTATTATTATTATTATTATTAGTAGTAGTAGTAGTAGTAGTAGTAGTAGTAGTAGTAGTAGTAGTAGTAGTAGTAGTAGTAGTAGTAGTAGTAGTAGTAGTAGTAGTAGTATATTATTAACTGTGTCATCTTCATTGTCATTTTATTATCATCATCATCATCATTATCATCATCATTAACATCGTTGTAATCATTATTATCAACATCATCATTCTCATTATCGTCTTCGTTGTCTCATATCTATTTATAAGGTAAAAAAAATATTTTTAAAATGAGCTTTTATATAGCGCAACATCCACTACATGTGGTCAAAGCGCTTTTCAAAGGGCCACTGGCCAACAGCAACAGTTAATATTTAGGACGGAACATGACGCCTGTTAGGCGATGTTACAATTTTTTTTCGGACAGAGACAACGGTGTTAACGGCCAGGTACGCATTTTACACCTGAGTACGATGAGAGAATGTGAGTTAAGAGCCTTTTCCAAGAACTCAACTATGCGTCGAGCGAGGCTCGAACCCAGGACCTTCCGATCCGAAAGCGAGTGGCATACCACTGGTCCACATAGCCGCAGTAAAAATGTCTTTCCCGCAGGTTTGTCAAGGGGACACAATCAGAGTTCGCATTCACAACAACTTGGAAATGGGTGAAGGGGTCGCCGTCCACTGGCACGGAATCCACCAGAAGGGTACCCCCTATATGGACGGGGCGGCTATGATAACCCAGTGCCCCATACCTGCCCACACATCATTCACCTACACGTAAGTAGGTCACGTCACAATTATGTGTAGATAGTGACGTCAGTAAAGCAGTGAAAATTGATTTGTCACGTTTTGATATTTCAAGACGAGATCTTCGTTGAATATTTCTTTTGTTTATATCTCTTCTTTTCTTCTCTTACGCCCTTTCGCAATGTCGCCTTAAAATCTCATCGCCTAGACATTCCATGAAGGAATAATAATATAGATAATCCATCAAACACGATGTCTGATGTCAACAGGAATCACCCATGTTAACATCTAAATGACAAATTGCCATATTTATGGACAATGAAGATCTATTATTATTATTATTATTATTATTATTATTATTATTATTATTATTATTATTATTATTATTATTATTATTATTATTATTATGTTGTCACAGTGAGCTAATTGGGGGTTAATAAACTTGCCCAAGGAAAATAATACGAAAGTGCCTGAAGCGGGGCTCGAACCCGGGACCTTCCAGACCACAGTGCAATGCATTAAACGCTCGGACAAAAATAGTTCAGATGTCGCTCACACAGCTTGGTTTGGTCACAAACCCGTAATTTGACCAAAACTGACTCCTTTGCACAAAGTTTCTCGACTGAGATGGGCACGTGACCAGCTGGACTTGCCTCAGAATATCAGGGACGCCATTTTGTTTAGGGACGAATTAGATTTGTGAAGTTGATTCCAGAGACCAGCAAGGGTTTTCGACCTGTCTACGTCAAGGTGACCGTTTTAATGACCAAACCATCACTGAAGTAGGACTTTGAATATATATGGAGCTGTAATGGCGTGGGGAGTGAAAATACGCTTCAACAGTCGTAACGTCATTTCCCTCGTAATGACGCATGGTGACTTAGTAACTGGTTCTAAACTATCGGAACAACGGACATATTATAATACATGGATCATGGACGACACAAGCAGCCCGTTAGGGGCTTATACATTTTTCGGACAAAGACATCGATGTAAAAAAAAAAAACTGGTCATCCATCCCATCGAGTCCGCGACGCGTTCGCCATTCTTAAATTATGTTCGCTGGGGAAAAAAGGGGAATGGGGGAGGGATGCTTTGAATGTATTAATGTGAAATATCACCGAATGTAAACTTATTTCACACCAGATTCCATGTAAGTTTTGTACAGTATAACTTTTCAAAGGAACCGCAGTTTTCAAATACAAGTGATGCATAATTGGAGTCAATAGTCTGATGTCATGTCACGCCGCCCGGCAACGGCCGCCATCTTAGTTCTCAACAAAGAAAATTATTACTTTTTATTCTTCATGCTGGCTAGAACTGTTCATATGCCTTGTGATCAGAATGTGTAAAAGTCAAAACATTATCAAATTAATGGGTTTTTCCCTCTGAATACGCTTTTATGTTCGCCGGAGAAATATTTCATACGGGCGTCCGCTATTGTTCCGATAGTTTAGACCCAGCGTTACTAAGTTACCATGCGTCATTAGGAAGGAAGTGACGTTACAACTGTTGAAGAGTATTAAGATGACATAAAAAATTATTAATTTGACCTCTCCTTTCTGAGTTCCCGGTTGTGAGCCATATTTCAAGCGATGGTAAAGATTTCCGCTCTCCGCCTCTCTGGAGAAATTTAAATACTTGGAAATGTTCCTCTTTGTGACAAACTTGCATGATTAATCCATATTTTTTCCGGGGTTTTTTTATGAATGTATAAATCTCAACAGGAAGCGATCTCCGCCTCTTGCTTTCAACTATTAAATTGTAACAATTGTTTATGTCAAGTGTGTACAAAGTGTACAATTTGATGTGTCATTTTGAACCCAGGATGGCAATGATGGTGAGTAGTGCACATGAATCTCGTGAAAAGTAAACCCCTGGTCAAGCCTTTAGGCGAGTTCAGTGATCGTTATCACAACATGATTCACTGTGTATAATATTGTATTGTAAAACTTCTAAATGTTCACTCATTCCAGACCCTTCGTTTTTTATATGCCGTAAAGAGGAAAAATCCTATAGTATGGTACTGTAATCGGTGGAAAAAAATCGGTTTAATGAAAGTTACTTGATAGAAACGGATTTTAAAGGTACAATGGCAAAAAATTTGAAATTTTAAGATTCTTGTTAGAAAAGAGGATTTTAATGTTACAATGGCAAGAAATGTGAAATTTTAAGGGGTTTTTTTTTTTTAGAAAAGAGGATTTTAATGTTACAATGGCAAGAAATGTGAAATTTTAAGGATTTTGTTAGAAAAGGGGAATTTAAAGTTACAATCGTAAAAAATGTGCAATGTTATAGTTCTTGTTAGTAAATAATAGCTTTCTTCTTTTCAATAGACTTTGTGATCAAGCAACAAGGACAGTGTGGCCCAGCAGTGCGGTCTTTGCTTCGTACCCAAAAGGGACCGAGTTTGATCATCCGCCGCGCTGTCCTGCCTTGAGCACGTCACCTCACCCAGCTCACTTTGCGGCGCTGCACTGCGGCTGACGCCTGGGTTCTTCCAGTCTTTCCTTGGAATAGACCCTAAAGATAAATTTTTCCATGGAGATGAGTAAAGGGAATTTATATATATATATATATATATATATATATATATATATATATATATATATATATATATAATTTGTTTATTGTTGTGCCGACGAAGGATTTGTACCCGAAACGTCCATTGTCTGCATTGTTCCCACCCGAAGCCTCTCCATTTTGACTCTTTCGTTAGTATTTTCACGGTTCCAGACTTCAGGCAGTCCCCACCTTTCTCTACTTGTCAGGAGTTCGAAACATTTACTTCCCACAAAGTACAGCAGAAAAACTGGAAGCATAACCGTTTTGTGTCGTGTGGTCTATGCCGGATCCGCTTTATAGAGTAATGGTTGTATAGATAGTTCGAAGTTGACTGCTCTCAGGTTTTTGTTATTGTTTTTTGCCATCCGCGTTTATGAGTACTTCTCACTAAACTGTATTAATCAGACTATAAACGTTCAATGTTACACACAATTTTGTGTTTTGGTCCATTATTATACTGCCGGATGGCAATGTTGTGAGCTTCTTAGCCATGCGCATACTATTAATAGTTTTTCCACTGTTCTATTTATAGAGTTAAAGCTCAAACCCCTTTCATCACTCAAGTGAGGCTAGTCGATAAAAATTCCAAAAATGGACATCTGTGGTTTTCCCCCAGTTCTCTTCATTTGTGCGGCTATGTGGTCTAGTGGTATGGCACTCGCTGTCGGATCGGAAGGTCCTGGGTACGAGCCTCGCGCTCGGCGCATAGTTGACTCCTTGGAAAAGGCTCTTTACTCACATTCTCTCACCGTACTCAGGTGTAAAATGAGTACCTGGCCGTTGACAGCGGTATCTTTGTCCGAAAAATTGTAATATCGCCTAACAGGAGTTATGTCCCGTCCTACATGTTGAATGTTGCTGTTGACCAGGGACCCTTTGTAAAGCGCTTTGAGCACATTTATATATTGGATATTGCCCTATATATTACTTATTTTTTTCAATTTGTTAACCCATTTTTCGTCCCCGTCGCCATTTTTAAAAACTCCAGATTTCAAGCAGCCAATCCAGGAACCCATTTCTGGCACGCCCATGCAGGGATACAACGTGCAGACGGGATATTTGGACAGCTCGTGATCAGGCAGCCCCCAAACATGGAAGTACACATCGATAGATATGACCTTGACCTTCCACAACACGCCATACTTGTTAACGATTGGTGGGGAAGAAGCACAGCGCCCCACTTCGCGGAGCACCACCATAGCAATGGCACCAACAAACCGACCTCGATGTTGATTAATGGTATCAATTAACGTTAAAACAGTATCATCGTCAACTTCATCGCCATCACCATCATCATCATCATCATCATCATCATCATCATCATCATCATCATCATCATCATCATCATCACGTGATTAAAGATCCTTTTCTAAGGAGGCAACATTACGCAGCTTGCAGCTGGACTCGAACCCAGGAAGTTTCGATCCAAAAGCATGGGTCTGACCACAAGACCACCAAGCCACCCAAAGAAAAACCATTTTTACGTCACAAACTGTACAAATTAACCAGCCGATTGCCGTACTAGGGAAAAATCATATGTACAAATTTGGCCACAAAACTCGTCCTTCAAATATTGATCGATTTAAATGACTCTCATCTTGGCCAAAACGCTCAAACCTGGGACTTCGCGAATTCATAGGTTTGTGATTTGATTTTTTTTTTTTTTGTGTGTGTGCCAAGATGAGGGTCATTTAAATCGATCGATATCTGAAGGATGAGTTTTCTGACCAAATATTTAAATATGAGTTGTTTCTTATTCCAGAGGACGGCGGTCAACTAGTTAATTTAACGTCATCATCATCATTGCCTTTATCACCCTGGGTCAGGGTATAGGCCACAGACAAACAGTTTCCACCCTTCTCTATCTCCATCATCATCATCATCATCATCATCATCATCATCATCATCATCATCATCATCATCATTGCCTTTTTCACCCTGGGTCAGGGTATAGGCCACAGACAAACAGTTTCCACCCTTCTCTATCTCCATCATCATCATAATCATTCATCATCATCATCATCATCATCATCATCATCATCATCATCACCATCATCATTGCCTTTTTTCCCCCTGGGTCAGGGTATAGGCCACAGACAAACAGTTTCCATCCTTCTCTATCCTGAGCTAACTTTATATCTAGTTCCAGGTCTTATCAGCTTCTTTAAATCTTTTCCATGTTCCCCGTGGCCTTCTCCTTGATCTTCTGCCCTGAGGGTTCCAGTCCAATCCTTCCTTTGTTATTGTGGAGTCAGTCTTTCTAAGGGTGTGTCCAATCGTCTTCTTCCTATTTCCTCTCCCATTTGTTTCTGTTGTGTTTTTTCCATACTTCTTCATTCTTAATCTATCAATCCAACATGAACAGGCAGAGGAATACTCCCCAAGTTGTACGACTCCATGACTGCCCAGACTGTGGTCACACCACGAGAGGAGTTTGTTGTTTGGCCAGGATACAAGTACAGATTCAGGATGATGAGCAGTGCTATCCTCGACTGTCCAATCAAAATCTCCGTAGACAATCACGTGATCACGGTCATTGCAAGCGATGGTAATCCTGTGGAGCCAATGGAGGTGGAATCTTTCAGTATTAATTCTGGTGAAAGGTAAGAAGATTTTTCCTCTGCCTTTAATAGGATGCAACCTGAGTTACTTGTACAAAAAATGGAAACATTCGGGTATGTGTAGTCGTATTATAGCTTGTATTCTTGAATTTCTGACTAACAGGGTACAAAAAGTTCAGGTTGGTAACAACAGGTCCACAAGAAAAGACAACCAACATCGGAGCCCCTCAGAGCTGCGTATTATCCCCGGTACTTTTCACAGTATACACTAACGACTTTCGAAGTCAAGATCCAAGCGTGCCTCTCATAAAATTTACTGATGACACCGCACTTCAAGGTCTTATTGCTAATGGCAACGAGGAGGCATATAAAACTGAAATAGGTTGGTTTGTATCTTGGTGTGATGATAACCACCTCGAGCTTAATGTAACCAAGACAAAGGAGTTAGTTATTGATTTTAGGGAAGGAAATGAACCAATTAAAACCACTCATATTAAAGGGCCAGTCAGTTGATCAGGTTCATTCCTATAAATCCCCTGATCATTGATGACAAGTTGCTGTGGACTGAGCATGTTAAAAACGTAAAAACAAATGTTAATAAACGTATGTTTTTTTTCAAATTAAGGCAATCACATTCCCCAAATTATACGCAGGTACCATCGCAATGGTGTGTTGGTAAGTTTGGTTAACCCGTCCAGCCGTTGGTGTGTGCCATGGATAACACAGTACTATGGTGTGTGCTGAACGATGTCAAATCGATTGACTCATCAAAGATTGTTTTTAAATTTTTAGTCTGTCACACAACAGGGAATAACAGTTTGACGTTAAAATACCGGTTCCAAGCTCATTAGAAAGGTAAAATCAATCCAGAGGACTGGATACATACCGTGTGTGTGGAACCGATTTTCTGGTTTCAGAGTGATGAACGGGAACTGTTCTGTTAACTTAGCGTTATGATGACCGTGGTGCTAAAATAGTGGATGAGATGTATTGGTTATTAGGTTATGATGATGGTAATAAATAATATAATAAATGTATAATAATAATAATAATAATAATAATAATAATAATAATAATAATAATAATAATAATAATAATAATATATAATAATAATAATAATAAAATAATAATAATAATATAATAATAATAATAATAAATAATAATAATAATAATAATAAATAATAATATAATAATAAATAATAATAATAATAATAATAATAATAATATATAATAATAATAATAATGATAATAATAATAATAATAATAATAATAATAATAATAATAATAATAATAATAATAATAATAATAATAATAATGATGATGATGATGATGATGATGATGACGACGACGACGACGACGACGATGACGATGACGACGATGATGATGATAATGATGAGTTTCTTATTCTTATCCATACCGAAATAATACTGTTTGAGAACAACACTAGATCTTAATTATTTAAATTTGTCCTCTTTCAGATACGATTTCATCCTATTCGCCAATCAAAACGTATCCAATTACCCGATACGTGCTAGGGGGGAAGAACATTGCGGTCCACAATACAATGACGCCTTCCAAACTGCAGTCCTCCGATACCAAGGTGGGCCTATCGATACGTCACATTACACACCGTTTCCAGACTTGAATGGAATAGTAAGTCGGGCGGCCCTTCTCGAAATAGAATCCAGATTTTGGCAACTCGTACTCGTACCCTAGAAAGAGGAGCTAAGCGTTAGCTTCTCCTCTTTCTAGGCTCGTACTCTTATTATTATTATTATTATTATTATTATTATTATTATTATTATATTATTATTATTATTATTATTATTATTATTATTATTATTATTGTTGTTATTATTATTATTATTATTATTATTATTATTATTATTATTATTATTATTATTATTATTATTATTATTGTTATTATTGTTATTATTATTATTATCATCATCATCATCATCATCATCATCATCATCATCATCATCACCATCATCATCATTATCACTATTATTATTATCATTGCTTTTTATGATTACTTAAAGACTATTATTCCCGAATTATAACTGTGAATGTTAGAATAGTCCGTTCAGAGATTTGTTATGGTCAGTGGCCAATAATGGCCTAATGATATAAACTCTAGAACTTGAACTCGTTTACTACTCCAGGAGCTCAACCCGCTGAACACCAAAAAGTCCAAGAGGAAGATCATGATTACGTCACTTAGATCAATGGAGAAAGATGATGACGATGACGATGACGACGATGATGACGACCCGGTATTAACCAGACAACCCAATAAAAAGTTTGTGATCGGTTTGGAGTTAACCTCTATCAACAATCCCAGATTTTATAACCAGTGGCTTTATCCTTTCCACCAGGTAAGTGGAATTTTTTTTAATGAAATAGCAACAACAACAATAACAAAAAAAATTAAGCAAACAAAACTACATCAGCACCAACATAAACCCCCCCCCCCCCCAAAAAAAAAAACAAAAACAAACAACAACAACAACAAAAGCCAGAAGACAAATAATTTTTGGGGGTTGTAGTAATGGACGATTATGTGGTCTAGTGGTGTGACACATCGCCTTCGGATCGGTAGGTCCTGGGTTCGAATCCGCGCTAAGCAGTGCAAAGGTGAGTCCTTGGAAAAGGCTCTTTACTCACATTCTCTCATCGTACTCATCAATGTTAAACGAGTACCTAGTACCTGGCCGTGAACAACGTTTTCGCTGTCAGAAAAACAGTGTAATAATACATGTCGCCTGTCAGGCATCATGTCTCGTTGGACGTGTTAAGTTTTGTTGTTTGTTAGAGAACTCTTGCCCGAGCTGTAACCCTCTCCTTGCCAAGTATATGAAAATCGTCACATTCGTTACGATACAACCAACATTTTCTCATTCAAACTTCTATTGTACATCATAAAATTTAAAGAAAATAAAAGTGTGTTGTGGAGCATGTTTTCCTACAGAAATTATGTATCAGAAGAACTTTACTGCTATTATGTTTGAGTGATAAAAATCTATTTTGTGTAAGTTGTGTGTGAAGTTTTGTGGAAAATCCTGAAAATTGCTGGTAAGGAGAGAGTTAATCCCCTCCGTACAACTCTAGGAAAATCGTCACATTCGTTACGATACAATGAGCATTGTTCTTATTCACATTTGCTTTGTATATTACAAATTCGAAAATAAAATCTTTGTTGTGCTATTAGAATTTATCTACTGCTATTTTGCAAAAGCTCGTCCGACTGAACAAATGACGTGTAGCCTACTATGACCTCACTGATTTTAATTTGACTTTCAAAAATCAATTTTTGTGTTGGGTTGTTAAGATGGTTTGAGAAAAATCTTGAAAATGAAAAAAAAAATAATTTTAAATGAGCTTTTTTTTAGAGCAATATCCACTAAATGTGCTCAAAGTGCTTTTCAAAAGGTCCCTGTTCAAGAGCAACATTTAACATTTAGGAAGGGACATGACGCTTGTTAGGCGATATTACAAAAAAAATCTCGGACAGAGTCAACACTGTAAACGGCCAGGTACTCATTTTACACCTGAGTACGGTGAGATAATGTGAGTAAAGAGTCTTTGCCATGGACTCAACTATGCGCCGAACGAGGCTCGAACTCAAGACCTTCCGATCCGAAAGCGAGTATCATACAACTAGACCACATAGTCGGTAAGGAGAGCGTTAAGCACGTTTAGTAGATACTGTGTTATCTAAGGAAAATCTCAAGCTCAAGTAGACAGTGTGTCAACACATTTTATAATAAATTAGATAAATTTGAATTTCTATAAAGCGCATTTATTTCCCGGGATAAGTCGTGTCCACTCCACTTCATTTATTCCCTGTAGAGTTACATTTCTATTTCATACATTTCAAGTCGCCTGTTTGGCGTGGTAAGACCCAGCTTTGAATACAACAGCGTTGCTTGAGGCCCTCGATAAACCAGCTTGGAAGGCTCCAAAGTCCGGTCTGCAGATTTTTCCAAAAGACTAGGGCTCTATAGTCTGATGTCACATCCGCCCAGTAACCAGCAGCTTGGTTCTAAACACAGAAAATCAATACTTTTTATTCTTCATGCTGGTTAGAACTTTTTCACATGTCATGTGATCAGAATGTATCAAAGTCAAACATGATCAGATTTATAATGTTGTTTCTCCTCTTGATACACTTTTATGCTCGTCAGAGTACTTCATAAGGGCGTCCGCCATTGTTTCGATAGTTTAGAACCAGTTACTAAGTAACCATGCGTCATTACGAGGGCAGTGACGTCACGACTGTTGCAGGCTATTACGACAACAACAAAATATAATTGCCATGATGGCGGACAGCAATATTAGATAACATTGAATGAGACAATGAGCAAACATAAACTGAAAATCTTCTTTAAATATATAGAAGAAACGAAGTGGACGTTGTTATGGTTTTTAGAAAGCCATATATATATATAATATATATATATATATATATATATATATATATATATATATATATATAATGAATCTGACGTCACTCGGGTTTTTGTTATTGTTTGTGTTTGGTTGTTTTGTTTTGTTTTGCCACCCAAGTTTATGAGTAATTCTCACTAAACTGTATTAACCAGACTATAAACGTCCATGGTAACACAGAGTTTTGTGTGTTGGTCCGTTATACTTCCGGATGTCAATGCTGTGAGCTTCTTAGCCAAGCGCTTACTATCTATACTTACTTACTTAATCCTCTTCGAGCTTTCGGCACATAGGGCAGCCAAGCACATACAATCTATATGAAATTGTGATAATTCTCTTGTTTTAACAGACAGATGAAAAGCCTGGTCGTCTGTACAGCCCTCAAATGAATCACATTTCCATGATGCTGCCTCCTGCTCCTCTCTTGTCACAGTATCAGGATATCCCAAAGGTGAAATGATGAAAATGGACAGCTAGAAAAACAGTTATACGGCAACAGGCACACACACACACAGACATACACAAACATACACACTCACACACACATACATACATACACAAATACGAACACATACATAAATACTCCTCACACACACATACACACACACAAACACACACACACACTCACACACATACACGCACATACGAAGACATACATAAACACTCCTCACACACACACATACACACACACTCACACACGCGAGCGTGGGTAAAGACGACATATAAATAATAATAATAATAATAATAATAATAATAATAATAATAATAAATAATAATAATAATAATAATAATAATAATAATAATAATAATAATAATAATAATAATAAATAATAATAATAACTAATAATAATTATAATAATAATAATAATAATAATAATAATAATAATAATAATAATAATAATAATAATAATAATAATAATAATAATAATAATGATCGGCTGCTTTTGCGGTGGCTGTATTCCAGGACAGGCCTGCTTCCTTTAATTCTTTCTCCATGGTCCTTCGCCAGGTTTCTTTGGGTCTTCCCCGCTTTCTCTTCCCATCTGCTGTCCAGTACAGAATTGTCTTGAGAAGTGATACTATCTATAACTGGTTGTTTAAAAAACAATAGAATGATGGAAGTTGACATCAGTCTGAACTTTTCCAATCACTAGTTGTATTGTGTGATTAGTTCTCACTAGATTGCCCCAATCAAACTATAAAATGTTAACATAGTTTTATTGTGATGGTAAGATCAAACAGGCGTGTAGATATTGTGAGAATGTTACTTAAACGCATACTTTCAATAGGTAATACCGTGCCGTTTGTTAATTTGGCACTAACTGATTGTTTTCATTCCGAGGACTGTCCAAGAGGCGTGGTTTTGTTCCCTTCCACAAGGTGTCTGTTGTTTTATCGCTTTGAATTCACCAGTAGATTTTTGACCAATCAAAACATAGAATTTGTTACATACCTTCCAACGTGCTCGGACAATCATAAATGGTTGCTTATAAACAATAACGTGAATGAAATCGACCAATCTCTGATCATTGTTATTCTTTAATACCGCCTGAAGGGTGACTAGTTATCACACGATTTTCTTGATCAAATTGTCGACGTTTAAGCTGAAACATAGTGTTCTCTCTCTCTCTCTCTCTCTCTCTCTCTCTCTCTCTCTCTCTCTCTCTCTCTCTCTCTCTGTGTGTGTGTCTCTCTCTCTCGCTCTCTCTCTCTCTCTCTTCTCTCTCTCTCTCTCTCTCTCTATATATATATATATATATATATATATATATATATCGTTTTATTTATCTATCTATCTATCTCTCTCTCTCTCTCTCTCTCTCTCTATATATATATATATATATATATATATATATATATATATATATATATATATATATATATATACATCTCTATCTATCTATCTATCTATTTTTCTATCTATCTCTATACATCCTTCTACCTGTATCCCTCTCTCTCTCTCTATCTATCTATCTATCTCTATCTCTCTCTATATCTCTCTATCTATCTCTTTCTATCTTTCTATCAATCTCTATAGATCCATCTACGTATACCTCTCTATCTCTCTCTATAATTCTCTCTGTATCTTTCTCCCTCTCTCTCTCTCTCTCTCTCTCTCTCTCTCTCTCTCTCTATCTATCTATCTATTTCTATACATCCATCTAAGTATATGAACTGCAGTACTTAATAATAAATAACCTAATGTTTGTCCTACTTCCCAGGACATGTTCTGTAACAACGACAGCAGACCTCAAGGCAAAAGTTGCGAGACAGAGTTCTGTGGATGCGTCCATCTCTTGAAAGTGGATATTGATGACGTCGTAGAGGTCATCCTAGTCGACGAGGGTCATCCGTGGCATGCAAACCATCCCATTCATCTGCATGGACATACCTTTAGGGTAGTATCTATGGACATGGTAAGGCAATGTTCATCTATATGACATACATTTAGGGTAAGGCAGTGTCCATCTATATGGACATACATTTAGGGTAGTATCTATGGACATGGTAAGGCAGTGTTCATCTATATGACATACATTTAGGGTAGTATCTATGGACATGGTAAAGCAGTGTTCATCTATATGGACATACATTTAGGGTAGTATCTATGGACATGGTAAGGCAGTGTTCATCTATATGACATACATTTAGGGTAGTATCTATGGACATGGTAAGGCAGTGTTCATCTATATGAACATACATTTAGGGTAGTGTCTATGGACATGGTAAGGCAGTGTTCATCTATATGACATACCTTTTGGGTAGTATCTATGGACATGGTAAGGCAGTGTTCATCTATATGACATACATTTAGGGTAGTATCTATGGACATGGTAAGGCAGTGTTCATCTATATGGACATACCTTTAGGGTAGTATCTATGGACATGGTAAGGCAGTGTTCATCTATATGACATACATTTAGGGTAGTATCTATGGACATGGTAAAGCAGTGTTCATCTATATGGACATACATTTAGGGTAGTATCTATGGACATGGTAAGGCAGTGTTCATCTATATGACATACATTTAGGGTAGTATCTATGGACATGGTAAGGCAGTGTTCATCTATATGGACATACATTTAGGGTAGTGTCTATGGACATGGTAAGGCAGTGTTCATCTATATGACATACCTTTAGGGTAGTATCTATGGACATGGTAAGGCAGTGTTCATCTACATGGACATACCTTTAGGGTAGTATCTATGGACATAGTAAGGCAGTGTTCATCTATATGGACATACATTTAGGGTAGTATCTATGGACATGGAAAGGCAGTGTTCATCTATATGGACATACATTTAGGGTAGTATCTATGGACATGGTAAGGCAGTGTTCATCTATATGGACATACATTTAGGGTAGTATCTATGGACATGGTAAGGCAGTGTTCATCTATATGACATACCTTTAGGGTAGTATCTATGGACATGGTAAGGCAGTGTTCATCTATATGGACATACCTTTAGGGTAGTATCTATGGACATGGTAAGGCAGTGTTCATCTATATGGACATACATTTAGGGTAGTATCTATGGACATGGTAAGGCAGTATTCATCTATATGGACATACATTTAGGGTAGTGTCTATGGACATGGTAAGGCAGTGTCCATCACAGTAAAGTATTTGTGATAACTACGATTAGACAATACAGTACTCTTTCTCATTCTCTTCATTGTCATTTCAATCCCCCCCCCCATCCCCACCCCAACTCCCCCACTTCCTTCCCCCATTCCTCCTCCTCCTCTTCCTCCTTATCCCCCTTCTCCTCCACCTTCACCTCCTTTTTCCTGTCATCATCCTCCACCTTCTCCTCCCTCTCCTTAATATCATCATCGTCGTCGTCATCATCATCATCATCATCAATATCATCATCATCGATATCATCATGATCATCGCCATCATCATTATCATCATCACCGTATTCCTCCTCCTTCTCCTCCTCGTCCTTGTCTTCCTAATCCTCCTGTTACTCAAAAGCATGAACATTTTCATGCAATCAAATCAGCATCCTCATAAATAGCATTGTCGGCAAGATTGCCAAAATCATCACTTCGATTGCATAAATGGTCCACCCCACCCCCATCACCCCCTCACACACACACACACACACACACACACACACACAACACACACACGTATATCATCGACTACTCAAATCTCATTTCATTATTTGAAATCATCATTTCAATCTTTTACTTCTGGGTGGGGTTCCTGACCTCCCATAGTGGTCAGGGAGATACTTCCTGTGTCTTCTATCTCCATATATCTGTTTTCCAATTTGCTTTCTGTCTTTGTCTTGGAATGAGATTCTTGGGTTTTGTCCTGACTAAGAGAGAAACATTTAAATGTGTAATTAGTTTTGGGAGATGATATTTTTCCTTGTAAATCATCTCTCTGTTATGCACTGTATTATGTTTTGTTTACATATCATATATGATTGTAAACATTTGAGTGTATTGCTTTTATTGGAGACTTGTGCTTGTGTCTGGATGAGACTTTTAGGTGACCACAAACGAAGTACTTTGAGAGTGTGTTCTTGGAATCTACATCTATTTTCTATTTGAACCAGTTCCCCTATGTCTTCCCTTTTCTTGGGTGCTTTAATTGTAATTCTTGAACTTTTTACTATCCCATTTTCTTCCGTTTTACTGGCCCTGGTAATACCTTCATGTGTTCCAAGCGCCGTAAAACGCTTAAAAACAAAAACAACAAAAATCTTGTACTTAACAGATGGGTCCATGTATATCAGCCTCCACTGTAATGGCGATGGACGAAGCAGGGAACATAACTCGGAATTTAGACAGACCACCAAAGAAAGACACAGTTACCGTTCCTAAAGATGGATACACTCTCCTACGATTCCATGCAAATAACCCAGGTACCAAGTCATTCAATGACAAAACGCCTATTATTTTCATTTTGACCAGAAAAGTCTTAATTTATATATCTCATCTCATGTAGTTCCATATCTGAAGCAGACGTCGGAGGTCATCTTCCGCCAAGCTGATCTATCTCTTGCCAATTCTATTAAAGCAGCGCCACCTTTCTCAGCTTCATCTGTCCAAGTTCTTATCCCTTTCAAATACGTTATTCTTTGTCTTCCTCTTATTCTTTTTCCATTCATCTTTCCAGTCAAGGCGAGTATTTCCAAACCAGGGTGGCGGATAATGTGTCCTAAAAATTCCATTTGGCGTTTGATGATTTTTGTTATCAGTGATCTTTTTCTGTTTGCCATTTCTAAAATTTCTTCATTTCTTTTCCTTTCCATCCATGACACCCTCATTATTCTTCTGTAAAACCACATTTCCACTGCCTCCAGTCTTTTAACCATGGTCTTGTTTATGGTCCAGCTCTCACAACCATATAGCAGCACAGACAGTACATAGCAATCCAGGACTTTGATTTTTGTTTTCATGCTAATATTCCTGTTTTTCATAATTGTATGCAGCTGGTTGAATGCATTCTTCGCCATACCTATTCTTTTCTTTATTTCACAATCTGATTTTCCATTGGATGTTACATTGAAGCCTAAATATTTGAAACATTCAACTTGTTGTATTGTTTGTCCTCTGCTTGTTATTACACAGGCTGGTGGGTTATTATTTTTAGATACCGTCATACATTCTGTTTTAGATATATTCAGTTCCAGTCCCATATTTTCACTACTCCTGACTACAACATCCAGTAATTCTTGTAGTTCATGTTCAGATTCTGCCAGTAGAACCGTATCATCTGCATACCTCAGATTTGTTACATTCTTTCCTCCAATACACACCCCCTTCTTATGTTCGATATCTCTTAATATCATTTCACTATAGAGGTTGAATAAATCTGGAGACAAAACACACCCCTGCCTAACTCCTCTTCTAATAGGTGTAAAACTGCTTAGTTCGTTGTCAACACGCATTGCTGCTTCTTGTTCCCAGTACAAATTCCGTAATATTCTTAAATCTTTACCATCAATGTCCAAGGATGATAGAATTTTGAATAGTTTTTTCGTGTTGTACTTTATCAAAGGCTTTTGAATAGTCGATGAAACACATATACAGATCTTTATTTACTTCAATACATCTTTCCATCAGCATTGATAATGTGAATATTCCATTTCTGGTACCCTTGTCCTCAACAAAACCAAATTGCATCTCCCCAATTTCAGGTCGTATTTTATTTCTTATTCTTAGTAAAATTATCTTCAAAAGATATATATATATATATATATAAACGCCCTTCCGCTTGGCATCATTAGAACCCGACGGCTAGGCATTCCATAAAGGAATATCGACAACCCATTAAACAAATGTCTCGTGTCAATGGGAATCACCCATTTTGTCCAAAGTGAACAAATTTCGAGTTCATCATGTTGCCCAAGGAAAAATTAGCGAACGTACATAAAGCGGGGCTCGAACCTGGGTCCTTCCGGATTACAGTGCAACGACGTTACCATTCGGCCACGATACCCCCCCCCCCCCACTCCTTAAGATACTACTACTACTACTACTACTACTACTACTACTACTACTACTACTACTACTACTACTACTACTACTACTACTACTACTACTACTACTACTACTACTACTACTACTACTACTACTTCTACTACTACTACTTCTACTACTACTACTACTACTACTACTACTACTACTTCTACTATTACTACTACTTCTACTACTACTACTAGTACTACTACTACTACTACTACTACTACTACTACTACTACTACTACTACTACTACTACTAACTACTACTACTACTACTACTTCTACTAATAATAATAATAACAATAATAATATAATAATAATAATAATAATAATAATAATAATAATAATAATAATAATAATAATAATAATAATAATAATAATGATAATAATGATAATAATAATAATAATAATAATAATAAATAATAATAATAATAATAATAATAATAATAATAATAATAATAATAATAATAATAATAATAATAATAAAATAATATAATAATAATATAATAATAAAAATAATAATAATAATAATAATAATAATAATAATAATAATAATAATAATAATAATAATAATAATAATAATAATAATCATCATCATCATCATAATAATAATGATAATAATAATAATAATGATGATGATGATGATGATAATAATAATAATAATAATAATAATAATAATAATAATAATAATAATAATAATAATAATAATAATAATAATAATAATAATAATAATATCATTTTCTTCATTTCAGGCATATGGTTCTTCCACTGTCATAATCAGTACCATTCCGAGATAGGCATGGCTCTCATCGTCCAGGTGGGGGACCCTTGGCATTTTCCACGGCGCCCATCGCGATTCCCCCGTTGTGGTTCATGGGACGAGTATGCGGACAAGGAAGACATAGATATAGAGATGGAGGAAAAGGAGCACACGATATACGATCACGTGATTATGGAGGAACTATTGGGGCAGCTTGAGAGGATATTGAGTCACGCGGGAGCAAGTCAAGGTCAAAGGTCACAAGCTTGTGCTAGGACAACCATTTTATGTGGTTCTTTGTATTTGATAGTTATTCAGGTTTTGTTTGAGTTCTCTTGCAGTATATTATGGCCTTGAAGTATTTCTAGTAAAAGTTTCATTGCAGCTTGTTGAGGTTGTTATGGCAGCCCAATAATAATCAATGAAAGATGATAACACAGAAGGGACGATTTAATTCGATTTTATTAAATAAAACTCATGATGATTTTCATCTGTCTAACATGGACAGGATAAAGGCAAAGAGGAAGTGAAAGTAGAATCTATTAATAGGTACATAAACAAAATATTCGTATAATGATAAATTCGCTCTATTATTCATGTTAATTAATCAATGATGGGATCATACTCAACACCCTCCCTTGATCTCAGCATTGTGAGCATTTAACAAAATAATTGGTATTCATCAATATATATACCCTATAAGAAATACTAACTTAGCAAAATAGCATCTGTGCTTGTAACTTGTGCAATATAAAAAAAATATCTACCTATACCTATTTACTGAAAAATTTGGAAATTAGTAATACAAATAATAAGCATATCAACTGTTTCATTGAATCAAAACTGTGTTAATGTCTAAAAGGACTTTAAAACAATACATTATATTTAAATTTAACATAAGTAGTAAATGCACAGAGTGACCATGAATCAAAGTAATAATAGTAGTGTGATCATGAAGTATATTTGCAACTTTACTTTAAATCTTGAATAAATGATAGTAAAGAGCTAAAATAAAAATGGGATATTTGAAAAAGGAGAAATAAATCAAACAAAAGTAAATTAATAGTAGATACTAACAGTATCATGCATGTTATTTAAATCATTTAGTTTTCTTTATGCAAATGAAAACAATTGGGTTATCTACCCCATAATAGCAGTTTTAAATTCTTGCAATTTGGCCTTAGAAGCAGGTTTTGTAAAAACATCAGCAACATTTGAATTTGTTGGTATGTAATAAACAGACAAACTATTCTCAGATATATCATTTCTAATGAAATGGTATTTTATATCAATATGCTTTGATCTTTGGTGCTTTACTGGGTTTTGAGCAAGTGCAATAGCTCCTTGATTGTCACAGAAAAGAGTGAATTGATTTTCATTTAGATCTGATATTTCTTTGAGAAAAGATGTCAAATGTTTTCCTTCTTGGATAGCTGAAACAAGAGACATGTATTCAGCTTCACAGGTTGATAATGCAACTGTTTGTTGCTTTCTGGATTTCCAGGAAATTAAGGGACCAGTTTCTGAAATTCTATAACAATATCCTGAAATACTTTTTCTGTCCTGGGAAGACTTAGCCCAGTCAGCATCACAAAAACCAGTAATTCTAAGTGGTTCCCTTGATTTCCTGAAGATCAATTTTTCATTAATTGTACCTTTTAGGTATCTTATTACATGTTTTGCCATTTTCAAGTGACATTGTTTAGCATTACACATGAATTGAGATAGCCTAGTAACAGTAAATGAAATATCAGGCCTTGTGGCTGTCATGATATAGATAAGAGCACCAACCATAGATTTATACAATCTTAATTCATTGTTATCAAGTGGTTCAGAATCATGTTCATACTCAGATGGTTTCATTTCAGATGGAATGGCTTGAAGTAGCCAAGTCACTCTATTCCGCCTCCGAACAGGACACAATAGACTAAGAGGACATATGTTTACAAAGCTAGGTATTGGAACAACCCCTTATTGCCCATGTGGAACCGACCATGAAACCACTTTACATGTGCTTATGGATTGCCCATTATACAACGTGCAACGTTCGAACCACTGGGTCACCCCTACAACACTCAACACAAAGCTCTATGGTGAGGCTGAGGACCTAAAGCGGACCACAGACTTCATAGCAGATATCGGACTGCAGCCATAGATGTCCATCAGAGGAACGAAGAAGAAGAAGAAGAAGAATGGCTTTAGGCTTACAATCAACCATATTAAATCTTTCAAGTACATTGTTAATGTAAAGGCTTTGGCACATTGTTATTCCCTCATTTGTCTTATCAAACTGAATTCCCAAAAAATATGAAACATTTCCAAGATCTTTCATTTTAAAATCTTCCTGCAAGACATTCTCGACTGAGTCAAGGTGACAGGGTTTAGCTGCAATTAGCAAATCATCTACCCATACTAAAATATAGATCTTTTTGTTTGGATCAATATAGAAGCATGGATCATTAATTGACCTTACAAAACCTTCATTTGTCAAATGTTCATCAAGAGTGTTGTTCCAGTTTCTGCCTGATTGTTTCAGACCATATAAGCTTTTCTTTAATTTCAAAACATAATTATCACCCTTGGCTATGAACCCTTTGGGTTGTTCTATATAGATTTCACAATCTATGGGCGCATTGAGATACGCAGCCTTTACATCCATTTGATGGATCTCTAGGTCATTTTGCATGGCAATTTGTGTCAGTATTCTGATTGAGCTTAGGCGTGTAGTCGGGGAAAATGTCTCAAAGTAATCAATGCCTTCAACTTGAGCATAACCTTTGGCAACAAACCGTGCCTTGTAAGTTTCTTTCCCTTCCTTGCTTGTTTTTATAGCAAATACCCATCTTCCACCAATGACTTTCCTGTCTTTTGGTAGAGGCACAATTTCAAATGTGTTGTTATCTTTAAGAGATTCCATTTCAGAAGTCATTGCTTCTTTCCATTTCTCTGCGTTGTCGCCAGAGATGGCTTCACAATAAGATTGTGGTGCATGGCTAAGACTATAACAAAAATGAGTATAGACATGGTCATTCATTTCATCATCATAATAATAATCATTAAGGTAATTTGGCTTACGCCTTTCTCTCTTCATGGGTACCCCATCTGAGGATGATGATGCTGATTGGTTGGGTGAATTACAAGAATGTTCAATGTCGTCATTATTTATTTCAATTTCATCATTCTCATATGGTGGTGTCAATGGTTCAATGTAATCAGAATTGTCTTGTGACTTATCAATCAGAACAGTATTTTCATTATCCATTGTCATCAGTGTTTACACATGGATTTGAATAAAAAAATTTGACACATCTTACTTCCCTTACTATTTGTTTCTCAGGTAGGTATACAAGATAGGCGGGGCTATCTCGGTCATAACCAACAAAAACGCCTCTTTCTGCTCTTTCTTCCAGTTTCTTTGGGTTTTGGTTCAATGCATAGCAAGTTTGGCCAAAAATGTGCATATTGGATATGTTAGGTTTAATGTTGGTCATGGCCTCAATAGGAGTTCCCCCTAACCTTCGGTTAAAACACCTGTTTCTTATATATGCTGAAGTCATAACAGCATAAGTCCAAAGGGACTTTGGTAATTTTGCCTCAATTAGTAAGCATCTTGCCATTGAAAAAAGCGTCCTCCAATTCCTCTCGGCCGTACCGTTCTGGTGAGGACTATGGGGGGCACTTTTCTCATGGCGTATGAAATTATCAACTAAAATTCTTTTAAACTCATTGGAAACAAATTCACCACCGTTTGTCACTTCTGATTTTACACACTTTACCATAAGGGCTAATGTCAAATAGAAATTTCTCAAAGGCTTCCGCTGTATCAGACTTTTGCTTAAGAAAATATACCACTGTTAAGCTGGAAAAATCATCTACACAAATGAGTGAATATCTAAATTCTTGAGCTGCTGGTTCAACAGGACCAGCTAGATCTAAGTGCACAAGTTCTAGGGGCCTTTTTGCCCTGGTATCAGGTTGTCTATTTCGATTATCACACATTTTACCTAAAATGCAAGTTTCACAATCTAGGTTTGGGGATTTCTCTTCAGAGATTTTCATTCCATCAACTTTGTTTTCTAAACTTATGATGTCGCGCACATTTGAATGTCCTAAAATACTGTGCCAAACATTGAGGGACTGATTGTTTATTTTTGTTTTCTTCAACATGTTCAGGTAGTATAGATTGTTTCTTTTCTCAATATCAAACGAATGTCCATCCATCTGAACGACTCCTTTGTCTTTCGAAAAATTAACGAATGCACCAGCTTTGGTTGCAGCTGGAATAGAAAATATGTTTTGATCAAACGATGGGATTAAGAGCGCCTCTTTTAAAACAATTTCCCTTTTTTTGACCTTGCTGATCTTCGAAATACAATTTAGCATCTCCTTGTCCCTAAACAATGTTTTTAGCTTTTGTCCCACCCGCTAGTTGAATGGTATAGGACTCTGGGTTGAACAGCTTGTTAAATCTTATGAACTTTTCACTTTCTTTTACGATATGTGTCGTCGCACCACTGTCAATAAGAATATGATTATTTTCACCACATGATGACTTGCTCAGGTTATTAACGCTGAATGTGAAATGATGATTTTCATAATTAGTATCAGGCGGATCTGTTGTTAGTGACCGTACCGACTGCTGTTTGTTTTCTCGTTTGAATTTGGACCTGCAGTATTTCGTTTCATGTGTATACGAATCACAAAAAACTACAAAATTTTGGTTTGTTTGAGTTTGCATGTGGGCGAGGGTTATTAGGTTGCCACGACTGTGGGCGTGGGTTGTTAGTTTGCCACGACGGTGGGTGTGGGTTGTTAGTTTGCCATGACGGTGGGCGTGGGTTGTTATGTTGTTGTCTAGGTTTCTTGAAGCATTCACTGATATGGTGAGATTTTGTCTTGCAGAATGAACACCAGGTAGAGTGCCTTTGAGGCTGTGGCTCAGCGGCCATTGACATAATTGAAGACGATGTGGTTTTATTATTGTGTAAATTCTCTTGGTCTTCGTAATTTCTGAGAGGAATTTTGAAATCAGCGAAATTTAAATCACTTTCTTTTTGATTTATTACCGCTGTAAACGCTTTGTACTGCGATGGAAGAGCTTTCATGATCATGGCGATCAGAAGACCATCACTTATTATTTCGTTCGCATCGCGTAGTTGTGCAGCAATTGTTTCAGCTCTTATCAAAAAATCAGTTAAGGGTTCCTGTCCAAGTTGTAAACTAGTAAGCTCAGTATAAAGGGCTATAATCCTTGGTTTACCCTTTAGGAGGTAATGTTCCTTTAGAATTTTCAGGGATATTCTCCCATCATCGATTGCGTCTCTCATAATACAGAGTTATAGTTGCTCACCGAACGGACACCGAACGAACGACTTACCGATCACGTGATCAGTTTTTTTCTCGCGTCCTCTCGTCTAATCTCGTCACTCCGGAATAGAAAGAGGAGGCGGAGCTAATATGATATAACGCAATGAAAGTTCTGTCCGATGACGGGTGGGGGGATATCACCTCTCCAAAACTTACCTTATTATATGAGATCTTGAGATTCTTATCCAATCATCGATTGCTCGTTTGACAGTTCGCTTGTGAACAGTTAGGAGACCATCTCTTGATTTATGGGCAGGCGGCTTTGCGTAAAGGCGGTGAGTGTTGTATACATCAAAGAGTACCGCTGACCGATGGGTAAATAGTGATTGTGTAACCCAAAAGCCCTGCCGACTCGACTGCAAGGTCTTGTATGTAATAACTGCGTCACCATATCAACGCTCAGGAATTAATTAGTGAGGATTCTCAGTATATATATATTAAAAAAACAAACAACGCTTTTGAATCACACGAGATACATCAGTGTGCTCGTCGCATTGAGAATTGAAAAATGAGATATAAATCAAGAAAACCGACCGGAAAATAAAGAAACTATCATTAAATTTAAAAAATTGAGCAATATTTTTTTCAAAATCAATCTACTAGAAAAATTTTTATTTCTAAACCTATTTTTGTGAAACAAAGATAAATGTTCTCCTTTTTGCAAGCTGTTCAACAATGTGGTTTTCAAATTAATCGTATACGTAATCATTTGGAAGCTCCCGAGAAAGGTATTTTTGTGTAATCTCTTTCACACACACGCGCACGCACACACACACACAAACAAATATATACAAACAATACACAAACAATACACATCCCTGGTCATCTATTGCCTATATTATTAATGTTAATATATACATCCCATGCTGATTGTCACTACCCCCCCCCCCCCCCACCCCCCAACCATTTCCACCATCCAAGTACCAGCGGCCTTTTCTCTTTGATTTCGTATCATGGTCTACCCGAAGCCCAACACCTCGATCGTTTGTGGGTCAACCCCCCCCCCTCCACCCTCCCCCCACCTTCGCCCGTAATCAATTTATAATTTTCTCTCTGTATAGAGCGCCACGTGCACAATTATATACTATTGAATGACACTGACCTTGCCCCTCCCCTAACACAAGCCAACAGCAACCCAAGCTATCCTCTATCACGTGACCTTAGATCCGATGCTGCATACCGCTTGAGAGTCTTCACTATCCAGATCTCGTTCATGGTCACGTGAGAAGGCTATATCCGTTCGGGTTCGGCGTCTCGTTCGACCCGATTTCGTTAAAAGCCTAATGAGGGACAATGAACGATCATCTAAGCATTGGATGAGCACCGCGAAGCATTCTGCGTTTTTATCCGTATCTGGAGTTTCTTCATTGATGTTTGTTTTTGTTTTAAGGGTTTTACGGCGCTTCCAACACATTTAGGTTATATCAGCGCCAGTAAAAAGGAAGAAAATGGGATAGTCAAAAGTTATAGAATTACAATTAAAGCACCCAAGAAAAAGTAAGACAAAAGGGGAACTGGGAACAAATAGGGATCAGATGTAGAATCCAAGAGCATACCACCCATGTACTTAGTTTGAGATCACCTATAAGTCTCATCCGGACACAAGCACAAAATCCAACAAAGAGGAATACACTCAAATGCTTTCATTATACATTAAAAATAATATAATAATACAAAACAGAGAGATGATTTACAAGGAAAAAAATATCATCTCCCAAAACAATAACTATGCATTTGACTGTTTCCCTCCCAGCAGGGACTTCGACCAGGACCAGGACAAAACCAAGTAATCTCATTCCAAGACAAAGACAGAAAGCATGTTGGAATACAGATATAAGGGGATAGAAGACACAGTATGTACCCCCCCCCCCCTGCCCGCTATGGGAGGTCAGGATCCCCACCCAGTCTTCATTGATGAAGATGTGGTGTAGACCTTTAAGTCTCATAAGACCTAAGAACTTCAGGTGCCACATTTCGAAGTTTCGTTCATCGCCGTTAAAAATAGGTATTCTTTTCAAATGGTCTTTGCAAAATAAAGAAGTGAACCTCAGGGCCCGTTTTCATGAACGTGGACTAGATTTAGTTATTTACTAGTCTTATCAAGATAAAAGTTATTCTGCTGGCATTATATTATAACTGAGTGAAAAAATGTAAAATATTTTTGGCAAATTTTATCATTTTCAAGTGCCTTACCATGCCCAATGACAATACATCATGCACATCTTCTTGGATATGTGGGACTTGTGACACAACAGTGACATGGAATGATATAGGAGTAGTCTGTGATAGATGTAATCGGTGGTACCGTGGACTCTGTCAGAGTATCGGGTCAGCAACATATAACCAACTAAATGATAGCAGCGAACAATGGTTACTGTGCCGTATGTGGCAATCCCAACAGCAGGACTGCTTTTGACCTCCATGGTGTTGACTCATTAGCAAACCTTTCCCATTCTCTCTCAACTCTGAGTGATTCTTTTTTTGGCACCACCCCCACCAAAACATTTAAGCCTTTCCATGCCTCCACCCCTTCTAGAGCAGGACAACAAAACAAATGGAAAGACAGGCCACTAAAAATACTCAATATTAATTTTCAGTCTGTAAGTTCCAAAAGAGCAGAGTTCCCCCATCTCATTGACAGTCTAAAACCAGATATTATTATTGGAACTGAAACATGGCTAGACCCTGACATTTCGGATGCAGAAATTTTCCCACACAACTTCAAGCTATATCGAAAGGATCGAAATCGCAATGGAGGAGGGGTCTTGATAGCGGTTAGAGACAACATTGACAGCTACAAAGTACCAGACCTGGAAGTGGAAGATTATGAAATAATATGGGCACACAAACTAAAAGGAAGGCGCTCACTCTATGTTGCAGCATTCTATAGACCAAATGTTGCTGACACTGATAGATAGTCTTGCTGGGCTCCAAATAACCCTACAAAGAGCAACCCAGATGAAGAATGTGCACCTCCTTATTGGGGGAGACTTCAACTTCCCATGATGGAACTGGAACTCTATGAAATTAAAAGAAAAATGACCATTTCCAAACCTACACCTTAACTTCGTGGATATTGTTAACGACCATGGACTACAACAGATAATCGATGAACCCACGAGGGGAGAAAATACACTAGACTTAGTTCTTACCAACTCACCACAACTAATACCAAGGGTGGAAATCATTCCAGGCCTCTCAGACCATGATATTCCATACTGCAAGTTTAGCCTCAATACAACAAAAAAAAGGCTCAACCTATTCAAGAAATTCCCCTCTACGCCAAGGCAAACTGGGAAAACTTAAGAAATTCTGCAAAAAATATCAGCTGCAATATTCTCTCCAATGAATATAAGTCCACAACTGAAGACCTATGGTGCGACTTCAAAAACGCATTACTGGAAGCCGTCAAGGAGTTCATACCTCACAAGACCACCAAAAGCAAGACCAGCATGCCATGGATAACATCACATTTAAAAAGAATGATCGCAAAGAAGAAGCGCCTGTACAGAAAGATGGAAAAATCTGGTGACGAAAAACTAACAACAGAAATTCGCATCCTGAAGCAGACAATACAGCGCGAAATGAGACGTAGTTACTGGTCTCACCTCAATGGCATCTTTAGCGATGAAAATGAAAATAAATCACAACATTTTTTAAGATTTTGGTCATATATAAAAAAACAAAAATCTAATAAAGTTGGCATAGCACCACTAAGAAAGGAAGGACATCTCATTTCAGACCCCAAAAGAGCAGGCAGAGATCCTTAACAAACAGTTCCAATCTGTCTTCAGTGAGGGAAAAGAATTTTCAAATGCAGATTTCTTAACAAGACATCAATGAAGACCACCAACACTCCTATAATGAAGGACATTACCATCACAGAAGAAGGAGTAATGAAACTACTACTTAACCCTATTTTCATACTAAAATAGAAAGTCCTATTTCCTGATTTGGGGTCCATTTGGCCCCCATGACTTGCAAAGAGAAAAATACTAGAAAGTCCTATTTTCTGATTTGGGGTCCATTTGGACCCCATGACTTGCACATAGTAAAATACTAGAAAGTCCTATTTATTTCTTATTTGAGGGCCATTTATCCCCCATGCTTGTACTATGGAAAATTCAGTTAAAATCATATTTTCTCATTAAATGTATATAGGCAATATAAGTTTGCATCATTTTGTTGTTTTTGTTGTGACATTATGCATCTATTTATTTAGTGACATAGTCGTGTCAATATGATCCACAACTTACTGGTAGATGGCATCTACAATAATTGACTTGGTGATTTTGTTTCCTGTTTGCTGTCCAATATGATGAGTGCCAGTTTCAGTTACCTACTTTTTCATCAACTCTAATCAAGAAACATCCAAGTAAGTACTAACTCATTCCTTTTTTTTTCATTAGATATGTGATGTATGAAGATTATTCTGACACTTATCCTATGTAACGAAAAATGAATTGTTAATTTTATGATTGTAGTAGCAGCTAGAGTCGCCAAATATGAAATGATGAAACAATAATGGATACATGAAAGCGCTAATATTCAATTTAATGTTTCTTCCAATACTTGCCTTATTTTCGCTTCTCGATTATCTTTTATTCTTGTGTGTACCCTACCTAACCACAGATTTGTTTGTAACTTCTTATGTGAAGTGATTTATTTTCTTGTACCGTTATTCAATCTCTAGATGAACTAAATTAGCTTAAATGTCTACATTATGTTTCAGTCATATTGTATTGATATTATTGCTTTTGAATTTTTGAATTTGCTAACTAAATGATTTGTATGTTGCTGGGTGTTTTCTTTTTTAATTTGCAGCCATCCGTTATGTGGTCTAAATTATGTTGCATTGGACCTAAACCATGACGAATGGAGAAAGTGTAACATCCTTGGTAGTTTGAATGCTCAGATATACATTGAGTTGTAGTCTGCTGGGGCAACCCCAGTGCATGTCACCTACTATATATTTAAAACTGAATGGTACCTATTACATTTATATGTGTAATGGTTGTTAGCTCGGAGTTATAAAGGCATCATATGAAATCTAATATGAGAATCTGAGTTTCAATTCTGATTGTTAGAATGTAATTTCTCCAAACAGTAACAGCATTATCAAGTATGTTTCTATTGTATGAAATAGTAAAATAAATATTAAGTTGGTGTAAGATTAGTTTATCTTTAACCAGTGAATTGACAGAATATCATCAATTAATAATGCAAGATAAAGATGAGCTGCTGCAAATCGAGTTTCAGGTAATGGATGATTTTCCCCCACGATGATAATGATGAAGGTATAAATTAATAATATTGACAACTCATCAATTTTTGGATTTATTGGCTGCAAAGACTTCAGAGTAAAAGCCGTTTTTTTAAAGATGAAAAATCGAACAGTTATACCTCTTTTATCTGACTCGTTGGATGTGACTTTCAGCATATCACAGCAAATCCATGAAGACAACGAGAAAATTACATTGTTTTGTAATCACATTACTCTCAGATACTTTCATATTTGATGTTTTCTTTATTTCTACATGACAATAATTGTCAATTGGGGATTCCAGTAAAATAAAGTTTTCAAAATAATAATAATATACTCACATCCCCAAAATACCCCCCCCCTTCTCTCTCTCTCTCTCTCTCTCTCTCTCTCTCTCTCTCTCTCTCTCTCTCTCTCTCTCTCTCTCTCTCTCTCTCTCTTTTTCATCGCCATTTCCAGTTGTGTGTTCCTTCCCAATATAATTTTTTTCTCCTAATCCTTCAGACATTGGATGTATTTCACCATTTCATTGGATTGGGAATGATACAAGCTCTTCAAATGAAAGCATCACTGATGAAGAAATGTCACTGATTCTGCTGCAGCCAGATCCAGAAATAGATGCCACCGATTCTGAATCTGAGGTAGATGAAGCTGAAGAAACAATAGAAGTTGGCAACTTCCAAAATACATTGTTTGTGGAGGAATGCACTGCTTGGAATAAGAACAAAATTCCACATATAGGAAGAATTCTATCAAAGTTCATAAAATCCAAAAGAACCACGTCATGCATTTGAAAATTGAAAAAGCCTGCCTCAGGAGTATTCTATTTTTTTCACTAAGAAAATGAAAAGTAGTCTTGTGGTGATATGTACGAAGAAGGGACAAGAACAAAATGTACAAGTGCAAGATGGGAGAATAAGATCAACAGCACAGCAGGAAGAGGAAGAATGCGAAAAGGGGAAGATCAATAAAATGTCCGAGAAAAAATGATGTAAAATTCAGAAAGACTTGCAGATGTGGAGAATTTACATGTTCACAGCGTAGCAGAATAATATGTACTTCTCTTGTAAATGAATATGTTCACATGCTTTGATCAGAAAAAATCATATTTCTAAAACAATATTTCAGTGATAGTGGAACTTTTTTCTTGCCTTTTAATTCATAAAATTTACTATATCTGAGCCTCGGATTAATTTTAATAAATTTTGAATTATGTTTTGCTATTGTTTTTTTTTTTTTTGTTTGTTTCTAATGTTTTTCTACATTTGAAAGGTATTATTGCATCAATGAGAATCAGCATAAATATAGTCAATTGTTACCATTATCAAATTGTATTGGATGATCCTAGATATTGTTGGCACATGCTTCTCTTCGACTCCACTCACTTGTAAAAGTGTTGTCCATGTCTGAATTGCAATTACTTCATAAAACCAACAATCATTCACGAAAAGGAGTTGATGATGATGATGATGATGATGATAATAATATTAATAATAATAAAAACAACCACAGCAATGATAATAATGATAATAATAGTAATAATAATAATAATAATCATCATCATCATCATAATAATAAAAATAATAATAATAATAATAATAATAATAATAATAATGATAATAATAACAACATCAACAATAATACTAATAATAATAATAATAATAATAATAATAATAATAATAATAATAATAATAATAATAATAATAATAATAATAATAAAATTATAACGATACTAACAATAATAAAAATTATCTACTATTATTACTATTATGATGATGATGATGATGATTTTTATTAGTATTATTATTATTATTATCATAATTATTATTATTGTTATTATTATTACTATTATCATTGTTATTATTATTACTATTATTATTGTTATTATTATTTCTATTATTAATGTTATTATTATTATTATTATTATTATTATTATTATTATTATTATTATTATTATTATTATTATTATTATAGAAAATTGTGGAATAAAATGAAAGAAATAGCATTCCTTTGTTGAAAACTTCAGTATTTTTCTATATAAAGTCATGGGGGCCAAATGGACCCCAAATCAGGAAATCGTACTTTCTAGTATTTTTCTCTTTAAAAGTCATGGGGTCCATTTGGACCCCAAATCAGAAAATCTCAAATTCCAGATGAGCATGCTCAGTGTGAGTAAACTATGCACGTGACAAAGATGAAATTTGGCATGATCATGGACCTCATCATTTTAGGAAAAGTCACCAAATTTCAGGTCTCTGTGTCAAAAATTGACTGTTTTATGAATAAAAAAACACCCCCCTGGGGTCTTTTTGGCCCCCAAGTATGGAAATAGGTTTAAACTTAACCCCCACAAAGCCAGTGGTCCTGACAACCTATCCCCCCGCATCAGAACTTGCCCCAGGCATCACAGCCATCTTCAAGTCTTCCTTGGCTTCAGGTGTAATACCATCAGATTGGCGAAATGCCAATGTAACACCCATTTT
The DNA here is from genome assembly GCF_034508935.2 of Berghia stephanieae. Lineage (NCBI taxonomy): Eukaryota > Metazoa > Mollusca > Gastropoda > Nudibranchia > Aeolidiidae > Berghia > Berghia stephanieae. Next base: position 9,594,139 of record NC_088371.1, read on the forward strand.
TAAGAAAGGAGAACACTACGACCCGGCAAAATATAGGCCCATCTCCTTGACATGCATCATCTGCAAACTAATGGAGCACATCATCGTCAGCAACATCATGAAACACTTTGAACAATACAATGTACTAACCGAATACCAACATGGTTTCAGACGTTTACGATCTTGCGAGACCCAACTGCTGGAATTTACGGAAGAGCTGACAACCAATCTGGAGAAGGGACTCCATACAGACGTCCTTATCATGGACTTTGCCAAAGCCTTTGACCGTGTGAATCACAGCCTACTTATGCACAAGATCCGTCATTACGGCATACAGGGCACAACCCAAATATGGATTAATAACTTCCTACATGATCGCCAGCAAGCTGTTATTGTTAACGGATGTCGCTCGACTGAAGTACCTGTTAGATAGGGATGTCTTAGGACCCTGTCTATTCTTGGCATACATTAATGACCTGCCACTTAATCTAACCACAACAGTCAGACTCTTTGCAGACGATACTGCAGTCTACAGCACTGACAATGACAAACTGCAAGCGGATCTGTGTCAAATATAAATATGGGAAGAAAGCTGGGATATGAAGTTCCACCCAGCGAAGTGCGAATCAATGCCCATAACAAGATCAAAAACACCCAAGATAACTGAATACCACTTAGATGGACATACATTGGAGACAGTGAATGTTGCAAAATATCTCGGTGTTAGAATGACACCACAACACCTCAAGTGTATCAGAAATGCTAGAAAAACAACAGTGGCCGAAATTAGAACACCGCAGAAAATCAGCAAGATTAACAATGCTATTTAAGATCAAGCACCACCTCGCTGAATGCCCAGTCATCAAGAAAAAACTAACACCAGCACCTTTGAGACAGAGAAGAGGTAACAACAACCAATACAGTCTCATAATACACAGAACACAATACCGTGGTTTTTCCTTCTTGCCGCGCACAGTCAGGGACTGGAACCAGCTTGACGCTAAAGTGACCGAAGCCACTACAATTGATGCTTTTGTGGCAAGTTGCTATGCAGATACTTAGACCTTACACAAACCATCACTGACCAACGTTGACGACCCCTGAATGTCCCTGGAAATTGATTTCAGACTAACGATTATAAACAAGGAATACAGAGAGATTAGAAAGCAGTTTCATATTTGCCATAAGAATCAACCAATTGATTGTGGGCAATCAAAGGAAGAAGAACATCAACATACACACTAGAATTAGAATGCAATTAGATTTAGACACGATTAAGCTCACTACGAGCCATACCATTTATCTGGTACAAAGGTGTATGATTGATAGTCATCGACAAGATAGACAAGATAGATCATATAAACATAATTTCATAAACGGATTATAACAATTTGGAACATTGGACTTGAAACTAAATAATTATTATGTGTATCAGTCAAGTATTTTGAATTAAAATAAATAAATAAAAATACAAAACCAACAATGGAGAAATACAGTGCCAACATGATATTTAACGTTTAATCATTTTATAATACAATACAACTTTCTATTCAATTTGAGGATTTTCAATGTAGTTACTTTCAAGTCCGTAATTAAAGGGAGTTAACCTATAAAGCAAATATGTTGGAGTAAATATCCTGAGTGACTTGCCTTGTGAAAAAAGAATGGGAAATAAAAAATGTGGCTACCAATACCAATCGTTAAACACAATGAGTCTTGAATGTTATTTTATATAAATATCGAATTACTGAACATAACAGATGGGCATTTTTAAATGCGATACCTTGGCCATCAAACAACCCTCATTAAAACAAATTAGTGAAAATAGAGATAAGGTTTATCTTTTAGACAGACTCGGTTCAAAACTGGTATCAGTAACATGTCATTTTAAAAAAATAATTTTTGCTGCTGTAAAGCTTTAAAAAGGCATTGTTCTACCTTTAATGCCTATTTTTTAATATTGTTAAGTAGGTATGGAATTAAGCTGAAACCTTCCTTTTAAGATGATACCAAATTTAACTCTGTACGTTTTTTGATGGCCGAGATATTAATGGTTGAATGACCCAGTTTAAAAATAGTGATTTTCTCGACGGGTGATGTAAAATATATGGGGCTTTTTTATGCCACAAATATGACATTGTCCATTGTGGTACAAACTTTAACTCTTCACCTCATCCTCCTTTTTATATTCATTTCGATAGCTTAATCCTCCAGTTTTTCCACATTTAATACTATACATTTGCCCCTTCATATTATAATTCTCCTATCCTATACAAGAGGTATTCTTTCATCTGGCATTCTCTTGATAAAATTGCAGAGTGAGTTTATTTGATTTTAGAGTGGAAAAGTTTGGTCTTGATGCTGTCTCCTTTGTTAAGACACGTAACACACAATTACCCCACTCAACTCGGGAGTGAATGAGTCTTTCCTGGCCATAGACAGTGACAGATATTGTAAGACTGTTAGTACAAAAACTATACCTAACAGTTAACTGGTATGTACTGTATGCAATGGTAAAATTGCTCTATATGGCCTGCTTGGGGAAAAGAATGAATGATAGTGAAACACATTGAGCATGGTAACTCCTTGGAAATGCACAATATTGATTTATTTATTAATGTAACACCATCAAGGGTTATACGAATGTAAAGGCGGTCAGTGACAACTTGGGCTATGTGGAGGTCATGGGTCATCATAGTCTGGGCCTGATGAATGACAACAATGAGAGACTTTCCGACGTGTGTGTCCTAGCAAAGCATACTTCTCAGAAAATGTCTTTCCACACGTCACACATTAATTTGACTTTTCACCAGTACGAGTTCTAACGTGTCGCAGTGAATCTGAATTCCAAGTAAATGCATTTTCACAAGTCACACATTTAAGTGGTATTTCTCCTGTATAAGCTCGGATGTGTTAATATAAATATGAATTTTGAGTAAATGCTTTACCCCACAAGTCACACAATATTATGGTTCATCCCCTGTATGAGTTCTCACATGTATTTTTTAATGTGAACTCCGAGTAAATGCCTTTCCAGGAGTGACACATTTAAATGGCTTTTCTCCTGTATGAGTTCTAATGTGTACTTGTAAATTTGAATTTCGAGTAAATGTTTTTCCACAGGCGACACATTTAAATGGCTTTTCTCCTGTATGACTTCTAATATGTACTTGTAAATGTGAATTCACAATATATGCCTTTCCACAGGTTGGACATAAAAATAGTCTTTCACCTGTATGAGTTCTAAAGCGTACTTGTAAATCTGAATTCCTAGTATATGCCTTTCCGCAAGCAACACATTTAAATGGCTTTTCTCCTGTATGAGTTCTAATGTGTACTTGTAAATCTGAATTCAAAATATATGCCTTTCCACAGGTTGGACATTTAAATGGTCTTTCTCCTGTATGAGTATGAGTTCTAATGTGTACTTGTAAGTCTGAATTCCTAGCAAATGCCTTTCCACAAATGACACATTTAAATGGTCTTTCTCCTGTATGAATTCTGATGTGTACTTGTAAATGTGAATTCTGAGTAAATGCCTTTCCACAGGTTACACAGATATGTGGCTTTTCTCCAGTTTGGATTCTTGAGTGATTTTACAACTGTGAAGTTGTAGTGTTTTGAGATTTTGTATTAACTTGAGGCTCGTCTATTTGACTAAAATTAAATACAGTAAAATTACTTTCAACCGAAAGAAGATAAACTGAAAAATACCTTAAACCGCAAAGAATTTAATAAATTGTGCTAGTTTCTTCATTATCTTTGTACTAATTCTCACTATGAACCGAAATACTTCTAAGCACGACTTTCTTTAAACCGAAACAACTTGAGAGCACCTCCCCTTTTTCTCTTTCTATTTTTCTTCAAAAATTCGGCAAAGAGCCTAAGTATAAGATGAGGGTGTGGGGTGGGGGCTTCAATCACTGCACTTGGTCTTGGCCATCACCACAATCGCACAGACTGGAAAAGGAAGAAACGAGTGACTGGCAGGCAACAATGGAGGAATGAGGGGGAAGTGGGGGTGTAGAATCACGCAGGCGAGATGGTCTCGCTCGTGTGTTGATGCTTTGGATTTTCAACATGACACTAAGTGGGTTGGGTGTAGACAACTTACCATTGACATCCATTCCATTTCCACTTTGTTTTAATTGTGTGTGTGTGTGGGGGGGGGGGGGGGGGGGGAGTATGTAGTTAGGCTTTTGAACCTAATGGCAATTCAACAAAAAAGGGGTGTGTAGTAAACAGCTTAGCATTGACACGCCTTTTCATTTTACTTCACCTCTGAGTCGCTGCGCATCATTGATTGTCAATTATCATTATCATACAAGACCTTCGATCTTATTTTAGCTTTACATGTTACAAAAAGATGTTTAAAAGAAAGCACTGTGCTTACACATTGGAGTTTTAAAAAAAAAATCTAGTCCATGAAAAAAAAGTTGAGCAAGACGGAGACATTGTAAAAAACACGGCATCCCGAATTCAACTCTTTCAACACTTTGATTAGAAAAACAAACCTCCCATAAATATTTTTAAAACACCCAAAAACAAAATAATAATAAGGAAAAGAAAAACAAAGGAAGAAAAAAACAAAACAAAGCAAAACATGAATATAAATAAATAAATGGTGACTAAGGCAACCTTTATTTAAGGGGAAACAACCCATGATACGATTGAATAAGCAATTCAATAGTACGACCCTTGAAAAACATTGCAAAACGGGTACTTGCTTTAAACCAAAATGTCTTTAAACCGAAATGGTTTAGAAGGTCCCCAGAATTTCGGTTTAAAGTAATTCTACTGTATTTGATCTGGTCTACAGTGGTTTGTAGAAAGATGTTCCAAAGTTGTATCATGATTGTTCTGGAAATCAGTTCCAGGCTCTTGCCATTCCACACAACTGTCTGTAGTTTCATCCACATCAATTTCAATTTGGACATCTTCATGAAGTCCACCATTCAAAGACTGGCCACAGCTGTCAACATCGTTGCTATCTGTAGAAATAGACAAGAGTATTCTTACCTTCACAAACTAATAACTTAAAAATCTATTGAAGTGATAAATTTCCCCCAAGTAAAGAATTAAATGTTTGTGTAAATTACTTTTACTTCTACTACTACTACTACTATTATTATTATTATTATTATTATTATTATTATTATTATTATTATTATTATTATTATTATTATTATTATTTGATATAGCGCCAGTATCCACAAATAGTGCTCAGAAGTGCTTTACAATAGTTTTTTTAGTAGTATCACACATGTTCAATCATTCGACTACAAAATCACTACAACAGTCATATACATATCTTGTTCGAAGTTCATGTCTGCAGATCGGGATTTGGCCCAATGTGTCGAGAGTTGTGCGAAGATTGTACGATTACTCTATATATTATTTTGGTATTCTTCACAAGGGTAAGCGTTTGACACTGTGAACCCTCACTTGCACTTGCATCAAACAACACATAGGTGTTAAGATTGTCCCAACTATCGGGAGCCTGTGTAATGGTAACATGTCTGCTGACTCTGACCGGTAATCAGGTTTGGGCCGTTTGAGATTTGAGGTTCAATCCCCAGTCGAAATCGACTGATTTTTGGGATGTTTTTTTTTTTTTTCGTGTATTTTTCTTTCTTGCGTTGTCTGGCACCTTTCATACACACTTGTTCAGTTCTGTATCTTACACCGGTGCCTGTCGCCTGCTCCTTAATTTCTTAATTAGTCTAGACGTCTAGATAGTGTAACTGTAACCAAAGAGGTGACCTCGCCCCAAAGCCAAAGGCTTTACCAATGCCTACCTCTTTGTTGTTTTTAGCCAGCCGTTTCTATGAGTAGACACAAATCGTATTAAACTTACCTATGAGTATCAAACAATAATATTTCCTCCCACAACATTAAGGAGACAGACATTTATCTAAAAGAATAAACTAATTTTCTGGGCAAATCTTTCGTTTACAAAGCGCTGTGATTATTCTCAGACACGTCTGCCAATAAAGAAAATCGATTATTTTTTTAAAGACTGTCTGAGTCTGCCAATAACGATGGACGGTTATACTTATACACAGACACTTTTTTGAAATTCCGCTCATTTAAACCTTTATCCACATCCCAAAATATGGAACCTTTCTTAATGCACATATAAATAAGAAAAGTTATTAAATGATCAATAATAGCATAAAATTAACCAACAATAAATCAGCTTGTCAGAATCGACACTGTAGGTTCGAATCCTGGTTCGCCACTTTTTTTTTTTTTTTTTTAGTCTTTTTTCTCAGAGCGTTGAGCATTTAAATATTTTTCTTTTTTATAGAATATTGCAAATTGTAATATTCGTCCCCACTTGGATCTCAAAAAGTACGAGGGCTCTTTCAGAAATAACCGAAAAATGCCCATTGCTCAGCAAACAGTGGAGATTTTTTAATTCTGTAAACGACATGATATTCCTTATTTCCTTACGGATATTCCCAGAAATTATGAAGTGCATCATTTTGCACAATGAATTTCTAGACGATTTTAAAGATGGCGGCCCACCTTGAAACTTGGTCAAAGGAGGAAATCAGAGCTGTCATACGTTTTTTGAACGCCAAAAGTCTGAATCCTACCGAAATTCATTAAGAACTTCAGAGTGTATATGGTGAGCATGTTATAAGCCGTACACAAGTCTATCACTGGTGTAATTTGTTTGAAGCCGGCCATTCCGACTTGACAGACAGGGAAGGGAGAGGGTGTTCGATAACTGCGACGTCAGAAGACAATGTGAAGCGAGTTGATGAGCTTATTCGTCAAGACAGGAGGTTGAAACTTCATGAAATCGCAAGCAGTCTTGAAATTTCGGAAACGTCTGCCCATAGAATTGTATTTGATGAACTTGGCTACAGAAAAGTCAGCGCAAGATGGGTTCCTAAGCAATTGACAGACAATCATAAAGAACAAAGATTGGACATCTGCAGGGAACTTTTGAGAAGAAGCAAGAGCTCACGCAGGGTTCACGGGCATACTGCCAACGCCGGCGGAGACTTTCTAGGGTACGATGTGACTTTTCTTGACAGCATAGTCACCGGTGATGAGACTTGGTTGCACCATTGCACCCCAGAAACAAAGCAAGATTCGATGACATGGAAACATCCATCCTCACCTGTCGCGAAGAAATTCAAAGTCATGCGGTCAGCAAAGAAAATAATGGGAACTATTTTCTGGGACAGTCGTGGTGTTATTCTGTTCGAAACCTTACAACCTGGAGAAACAATCAATGCTGCAAGGTACTGCCAAACTCTTGACAAGCTTAGGGAGGTCATTCGCAGAAAGCGCCCAGGGCAGTTGACCAACGGGGTCATTTTGCAACACGACAACGCTACACCCCACACAGCACGAGTGACGCAAGGTTGGCTAGAGAAATATGGATGGGAGGTTTTGCCACACCCACCACACAGTCCAGATATCGCACCATCTGATTATCACCTCTTTGGGCCACTGAAACATGAGCTGGCAGGAAAGCGCTTTGATGTCGATGAAGAGCTTGTTGACCATGTGCGGAAATGGCTACAAAACCTTGACGGAAATTTCTTCCGAGAGGGTACCTATTCCATGGTGCGGCGTTGGCAGAAGTGTGTCGACAGACTTGGCTGTTACGTAGAGAAATGAAGGACGAGTCAAGGTATGAACACGTGCAAGAATTTTGTTGATAGCATAAAAAACGCGGATTTTACAGGCATTTTTCGGTTAATTATGAAAGAGCCCTCGTATATACTAAAATAATAAATAATTAAAAAGCAAAGAAACTTTTTAAAAATCAGAGGGCAATCAAATGGTCAAATAGAAAAATAAATAAATAAAAACAATTTTTTAAAAATTCATGCTCAGAAACGGAACAGGGAGAAAAGAATAGACTCGCTCAAATAAAAATCAAAACAAAACAAAAACAAACAAACTGAAAGATAATCATAGTATCGTCGATTGCAATAATCATAGTATGGTCGATTGAATATTTCTAAGTTAGAGTCAATGGCAATTTAAATAAGGTTCAGAAAACAAAAAGCTCTCAAGAACAATCCCAAGATGTAGAGTCGTTGCTCATGACTCACATCTCAGTGCTCCTGCAAATAATAGAAGATACCATCATTAAACTACCTCTACTATAGTCAGATTTTTAATAAATCGTGCATATTTTTTTTCTTTTTCTCAGCTGACCCCCCAATGCATAGCTGCAAAAATTTGTATGAACCTCTGAATCAATTTGTCTTACTTTACATGTGCTTATGGATTGCCCATTATACAACGTGCAACGTTCGAACCACTGGGTCACCCCTACAACACTCAACACAAAGCTCTATGGCGAGGCTGAGGACCTAAAGCGGACCACAGACTTCATAGCAGATATCGGACTGCAGCCATAGATGTCCATCAGAGGAACGAAGAAGAAGAAGAAGAATTTGTCTTAATAAAAACATAGTTTTTCATGAATTTTAAAACAATAGGAAAGGATTTCGCTTATTAAAGCTATATTTAAATCGATAACAGGTGAGGATCGGAACTCATAGAAGATTTACATTATCAAAATTATGAATTTTCCGCATATCCATTTTGAAGGAATTCGTTAAACTGGAGTGTTCGGTTAATTGAAGCTTAAACGATATACATGCAGTATTTGAATATGAAGCAATGAATGGCAATTATTAACTATCAGACATCTACATTTTATAACTATCAATACATATTACTGGTAAATACAAATGAAAGTGAAGATAAAGCGTTTCCAATATAATTTTGATTGCAAAAGTTTGAGAAATAACTTTGTATATGCCACAGAGGATTACACAAATTTATGTAGACTGGTCAAAAGTAAAAATTCATCAATTATGAGACAGTGTCTCCACAAATATGTGCTCAACAATAACAACAATAACAACAACTACAACAACAACCAAGAAATACTGGACACATCAATCAGCACAATCTGATGACGATGATGATGAAAAGGAGAATTAAAACGACTACAGAAAGATTCCAAGCATCACTCTATCCAATGAAATCTAATTTTCCTCTAGTTTGCGAAGGTTGAGGCATGCCTTTTCTCACTCTTTGTTATCATTTATTGCCTCATCGGTGAGAGTAAATTTGGTGTTCCTCCTCTCAATCTTTCCCTCTACTTAGACCCAATGACCTCGTTTTGGATTGCACTCACAATGATATGGGGGAAGTCGCGCAACCACGTGTCAAAACTCCCTGATTAGACAAATCTGCTTTGAAAGCTGTTTCTGGTTCATTTCTTGTTTTTTTACTAAGGAATATAGTTAGAATTTTGATAAATGGTCAGAATATGTAGTACTGTCTGATTGAAACCTGAAATCATGTCAGCTTTTATAATTGCCAAAGTTGGAGCCGTAAAGTGACCATGGGCCAACGAATGGTAGCGTTGTCCAATACAATACAGCTGGGTGCTTCAATGGAGGGCACCAAACGATATTTAGTCAGTCTTAAAATACCTTTGCATTGACCCCAGAATAAAATTCCGGATGATGCAGAGAAGAAAAAATGGCATGGCATCCTTTTAAATATCCAGTGTCACCACCTGCAAGAATAACAATGATTCTCTGTCCAGAACCCATGGGCCTTTTTCTGCTTGAATAATCAGATGTCCAATATTTTTTTGGATGTATATTTACGCCCACCCATACATCTTTGGATGATAACCATATCAAAGTTATCTATTATCCTTTTCCTGTCACGTCATTCTACACTGGTGATCTCTCTGTCGTATTTCGATAACGATCTTCTCATGGTTGATTGTGAAATTTCAAAACCATTGCCGTCATCTTTAATGGCTTATCGATAGATACACGAAGACTTCTTTTCGCAGCTTTACGAGAGTGGAACCGATAGAGATTCCGTACCATATTGTGTTGTTTAAGAGCCAAATATGTTTTTAAAACCTTTAAAGGCCCTGTGAAACGTTCATGCAAAGACAAAAAATTTGTCAAAGTTATATAACCAGTGTTTGTTAATTTGACAATATTGAGTATACAATCACTATTTCAAATGATTTAAAGCGAGAGATTTCATATCAGTCTTTGGTAATTACGACATGATATAGATAATATGCCATAAATAATAAATTCAAAATTTAATACAAACTACCTAAGTGGTATGCTTATAACACTTAAAGCGAATTATTATTATTTGGAAAGAAGTATGACGTGAACTCATAATTACTACGTCAGCACAAGATTTTTTGGATATACGATAAATTCATTCATACTTTGTGGTGCGTAACTTGTTTTCATTTTTTTATAGTGTAAAATCTCTAATTTTATGTCAGCTGTTTTAAAGTAGTTTTTTTATAGGAAGAAAACTTTTTTAATATGGCATCAATACGGTCCAAAATCTAGATTCAGTCAAGACAAATTGATTCAGAGGTTGACACAAATTTTTACAACTTTTGATAGAGGGACAGCTGAGAAAAACCAGAAAAACACACGCCATTAATAAAAAATCTGACTATAATAAGGTCACCACATCATCATTACTTTTACCACCACAGCAACGTCCATACCGTTATCAAAACTATAGTAACCACCACCACCTTTACATCATCCTCCTCCTCGTCATCATCGCTACCACCGCCACTACTAAAACCACAACCATCACATCATCATCATTACCACCACTACCACAGCTACTACATCATTATCAAAACTACAGTAACCGCAGCTACTGCCACCATCATCATTATCCTGATAGTCATCATCACTATCTACCACTACTTCATCATCACCACCTACACTACAATCACAACCACCACATCAACACCACCATCACTAAACAACAACGGAAATATTGTCATCGTCAACGAAACGAATAATAATAATAATAATAATAATAATAATAATAATAATAATAATAATAATAATAATAATAATAATAATAATAATAATAATAATAATAATGGGGGGTGAAGAGGCCGAGTGGTTAAGGCATTGCACTGTGACCCGGATTCGAGCCCCGCTTCAGGCACTTTCGTTTTTTTTTCCTTGAGCAAGATTATTAACCCCCAATTTGCTCACTTGGACAACATGGGTGATTCCTGTTGACATCGGACATCTTGTTTAATGAGTTAATCTATATTCCTTCGAGGAATGCCTAGGCGATGATATCTTATGATGTCGTGGCACAAAAGGTATAATTTTTTTATTTAAAAAAAAAAAAAAAAAATAATAATAATAATAATAATAATAATAATAATAATAATAACAATAGTAATAATAATAAATAAATAAATATAATAATAATAAAAAAATAATAATTAAAAAAAAGAAAAAAAGAAAGAAAAATTCCCGACCATCATCAATATCCCCAAAATTGTGGTCAGAATGAACAAATTATAGAAACTGATATGGGACACAACTACTGGCATTTTTTCAGAATATTTGGTATTTTTCACGCCTAGTTTGGCATTTTGCATAAAATCTTTCTGCCAACGTAATAAACGTGTCTGCTAATAACAAAAAGGCCAGGCTGTTGGTTATTGCCAGACAGGGTTTGCTGTAATGAAAAGTCCAGGTTTTTAAAAATTATTATTGCCCAACCGGTCTGACAATAATAGTTTTTCTTTATTGGCAGACATGTCTGAGAATAAGAACTTGAGATGTAGATATAGCCAGGTAGTTTGAACACTTTACTGTCCATTTTCTTTCTCTGTCTCAGTTCGCAACTTTCGCCTTTTAAATTATTTTCAAATTACTTTTAATTTTAAAAGCATCTCTCTCTGGTATTGTAACTATCAACAGGTAATCTAAACCCACTTTATTTGAGGAGAAAGACAAAATCATACCGTCATCTGCATTTTTTGCGGCCGCAAATATCAGGGCGATCCGCAAATTTTGGCAAATTTCCCAAAATTGGCAAATCGTGGCAAATTTTGGGAAAATTAGCAAATCGCGTGGCAAATTTTGGGGAAAAAAAGAAGCGAAAACAAAATAACGAAAAAAAAAGGTGCGAAACTTGAGAAATGTTGCAGCTTTGCCTGGGCCCAAACCAAGGGAAGCTACTCTCTACGGATAATGATCCTTTAAAATCTTTGTAACAACGCTATTTTGTAAATTAATAAATGTAGCCTCCTTAAATGTAATAAATTGTCTTTTATATATTTTTTTTCTGTATCGCGTGTTAATGTTTACTGAAACGCTTAGTTCTCCACGGCAAATTTTTTGGCAAATTTTGGTCTTTTTGGCAAATTTGGGGGGGGGGGGGGGGGTTTGGACAAATTTTGGCAAATTTTAGCTCCCAATTTGGCAAAAAAATACAGATGACAGAATATAGATCCAGTTAGATATTAATTAAAAAACAAAAGTGTTAAAACTCATCAAAAGTAACAACAGTCAGTTAAGGTACTGTGGTCTAAAGGAAATGCTTTGTTAACAACAACGTGAAGTCCAAACAAAATCAGGACATTTTTTAATGTCCACCAGTGGACTGAAAACACAGTTGTTTTCAGTCCACCGGAAATAAAAATATTTAAAAAGGACCAAATATTGTCGATACTTACCTTAGTCAATACTGGTGACATTGATGCTTAGCCTATTGTAGGTTAGGCATCATCATAAATGGACAGGGAGGGTTAATAGCCCATTGGGAGTTTCAAATGAAATAGCCGTAATTCCACCCAGGGCAGGATGATGAGTTCTAACGTGTGCTTGTAACTGTGAATTCTGAGTAAATGCCTTTCCACATGTCACACATTTAAATGGTTTTAATCCTTTATGAGTTCTAAAGTGTCCTTTTAAATGTGAATTCAGAGTAAATGCCTTTCCACATATCACACATTTAAATGGCTTTTCTCCTGTGTGAGTTTTGACATGTTGATGTAAATCTGCTTTCAAGATAAATGCCTCACCACAGGTTACACATTTAAATGGTTTTTCTTCTGTATGAGTTCTAACGTGTACCTGCAAATGTGATTTCCGAGTAAATGCTTTTCCACAGGTTGGACATTTAAATTGAATTTTTCCAGTATGAGTTCTAACATGTACTTGTAAATCTGAATTCTGAGTAAATGCCTTTCCACAAGTCACACAATTAAATGGATTTTCTTCTGTATGAGTTCTAACGTGTACTTGTAAATGTGAATTCCGAGTAAATGCCTTTCCATACATCATACATTTATATGGTCGTTCTCCAGTTAGGAGTCTTGAGTGATTTTGCAACTGGGAAGTTGTAGTGTTTTGAGATTTTGTATCAACTTCAGGCTCATCTATTTCACTGAAGTCAAATCTTTGGTCTGGTCTATTGTGATTTGTGGAAAGATGGTCCAAAGTTGTATCATGATTGTTCTGGAAATCAGTGCCAGGTTCTTGCCATGCCACACAACTGTCTGTAGTTTCATCCACGTCAATTTCAATTTGGATATCTTCATGAAGTCCGCCATTCAAAGACTGGTCACAGCTGTCAACATCGTTGTTATCTATAGAAATAGACAAGAGTATTCTTACCTCCACAAAACAATAACTTAGAAATCTATTAAAGTGATAAATTATCCCCAATGAAACAATTACATGTTTGTGTATTATAATTATAACTAACATAAAAGATTGATTTTTAGATATTCATACCATCTTAAGAAAGTTGGTGGACAGATTATTGACCAAAACTGGTGAGTCGGAATTCTGATTATATTCAGACGATTTACAAGTCTGAATACAGTGCACTCTGGATACATCGACGTTGCCTAAGTCGATTTTTACTTTTTACCCAAGTCAATTTTTTTTCTTGGTCCCTCCCCCTTCTTCCTATATATAACATTAGTAAAAAAAAAAAAAGCATTCCACATAAGTCGATGTCGCTTAAGTCGATGTTCTTATCACTCATGACTACAAAAAAATCACAAATAAACAAGTATTTCCATTGGTTAAAAAAGCTACCAGTAAGAATTTTCAGTGGTTAAGAATATCCGCGAACGATTGCCGCACATCGATGTGATGTAGGTGCTTTGCCTGACGTCTGTGTTCAATGTACATGAGCAGTATTGAATAACTTTAATTTCTCCATCTCAAATTTTACATTGTCGCAACTTCAAGTTCAAGATTTTTTTTTGGTTCTAATCCCAGGCCATCCTATGTAATGGCCCTCTTAATTGGTATCAATTTTATCAAGAATTCAAGTCAAGTCTACAACTACAATGGCAAACCTATCGTGGAAAAGGAAGATTCGATGCATTTGGAAAGTCTGGCATGCGACAGAAAATCATCGCATAGGAAATTGGCATACCAGCTATTTCTGTCTCCACCATTTACAAGAAGCATGACCTTGACCTAGAGGCTCCTACCCTTCCGCTTTTCGAGGAATAATTTCACTTAAGTGGTATACATTCCACATTCAAGTTCAAGGCAAAAATTCCGCTGTTCACCTTTCCAATCCAGGAAAATTAAAAAAAAAAATCTCTAGTGAAAAAAAAAAGTGAGCTATGGCTTATTTCGTCTGAATCTCCTATGGTCAATCAACACATATTTTGTGTGTCTGATTAGTCCCTTCAAAGTGTGTGCTGCTGATGTTGGATAATATTATATGTTTGGGAGGGGGACCAAAGTATTATTATTATTATGGTGACTTCAATTTGTGAGGTCAATGATCTTGGTAATATTATATGTTGGCTTCAATGGGTAATAATATTATTGAGTACGGTCAGCTTCTTTCCCTATTTATTAATTTTAGCCCTGTGTACGCGTGTGTGTGTGTGTGTATGTGTGTGTGTACTGGCACATGTGTTTGTTTGATTAGGTGTATGTGTGTGTGTGTGTGTGGGGGGGGGGGAGAGGAGGAGGGTCCTGACAAGGTTAAATCCATCCATTCAATGCTTTGCTCTCAGACGGCCAGGACCTGTGTGTTCTCTATTATTATTTGATCCCATTCCTAGTCTTTACACAATCTGTACATTTTTACACATTTTATATTTTATCATTTGAGTACTTTTGGATTGTCTATTACATTTTCTGTTGCAAAACATGTAACAGTCATAGTTAATAACAGTAAGTTGATTCCGCTTTTTTATCTCAAATTCCGATTTTTATGCATTCTGATTCCTCTTTGGGGCTATTGGGGGTAGGAGCCACTGATGACCACTACAGAGACCGCGTGACATGAAGGGCCATACTTATTCTAGATTGGTTTGCTTTGTTCAAATGCGTTTTTGCTCATTTGGTTACACTCCGGCTAAGTTGATTTTCGGTTAAGTCGATTTTTTTCTTGGTTCCCCTGGGCATCGTCTTATCCGGAGTCCACTGTAATAATATCAACAACAATAATATCAACAATACTAATGACAATCTGGAATACTCTCCAGCCTTATGGATGGAATTAAAAAAAAAATAGTCGACATATTTAGAATGCTGTACAAAGAATTCTACTGTCAGGTCATCCATCAAGGGAAACATTTCCTGCATTCCATGCCACCACTGGAGCGAGACAGGAATGTTTATTGTCACCACTTCTCTATTTAATCCTGATAGATAGGACCACAGAAAGTCACAAGTGGCCAATTGTATTGACACTACATTGGATGTCTTTGCACTATCACCAAAATTGTACAAAATAAACTAATTATGGTATCATTCATTATGCTCTGATTGTCATTGGCTGATAATTGATTGGAAGGCCTGGGAGATCTAATAAACTGGAACTAGATATAAAATTAAAATACAAAATGTACATTGGGCACAGGCCTGTAAATGGTTGGTGAAAAAATTGTCGGAACTTTTTGAACACACGAAGATAGACACAACAGGACAAAAATATGGACACAACACAGATATGACACGTCAATTGACTAGTCAAATCATGTCACTTTCCCCTACTTATTTATAACGAGGTCCTTATTTTATGGTACCAAAAAAAAAAAAAATCCCAATTATTTGAGGTCCCAGGTCTGAGTTAGTTGTAAAATGAAAGGAAGAGAACAGTTCCTACCCTTTTGAAGGATGTGTATCTAGACGTCTAGTGCTCGACACGGGAAGCTGCGTATCTTCATTCCTGTTTGTGTTAAATGTTTACGCTGATTCTTTCGTTTATTTGGATTAATTCTTATAGAAGAAGAAGAAGAAGAAGAAGAAGAAGAAGAAGAAGAAGAAGAAGAAGAAGAAGAAGAAGAAGAAGAAGAAGAAGAAGAAGAAGAAGAAGAAAAAGAAGAGGAGGTGGTGCTTTCGAAGAAGAATATATATTTCGAAGAAAAATAATTATTTCGCATTATTTTTTTTCCATCTCACATCGGGACGGAACCAATAAAATATAGAGAAAACGATATGAGAACTGGAGATATGCATGTGTGTCGGTAGCAAAATAGAGAGAAATCTTCCGGTCCAGTTTGACACACTTCTGTGTGTGCGTTATTTACTGACTAGGTGTGTGTGTGTGAAGACGACTCGCGCGAACTTCGCGACCTCTCTCTCACTGGCTGTTTTTTTGTTTGTTTGTTGCTTTAGGTCTCTTCCAACACAATTGAGGTTATATGAGAGACCGCTGAAACAAAAAAAACAAGCAATCTAACAAAAATAGTACAAATGTAAATCAAAATCATAACCTAAAGATATCATAAGTTAAATTATAAATAACCAAGAACAAACAGGCAGAAGATTTACAGAAAAAAAAATATCCCCTGTCAAAAATACAATCACAAACCAAAGAAGCAGGATAGGCTAGTAAAGAGAAGAAGAAACGACATCACTATTGGATCGTACACCCATGCGAACATCATAGGTATATGATTCAAGGGTGATGCTCCCATCCAACCACCCGCTCTCACTGGCTGTGGCACAGTAGCCAGGCTGTGAATACATCCACGTCGGAAATCCAACAATAGACGGAAGATTTACAGGCCTGGTTACAATATGGCTATTATAGTAAAGGAAAGAAGGAATGTATTGCATTGACACGACTTTGGCACTTTGATAAACTCTTCACCTCCCCCCCCCCCCCCCCCCCCTTTTTTTTCTAACTCCAAAAGAAAAGACGACAATAAACAGTTCCTTGAGAGGTCCCACATTTCAAAAGTGGACAAATATTCAGTGGTTATCATCAACCTCATCATTAAAATACCTTGTACAGTCTTTAAGACCATAGATGTGACCTCTGTCCCCAAACTACTGGAATAGACTGGCCCTTCACAAGTTGTTGTACAACTCTGGTCTCCTTTGTTGACATTACAGGGTTCCTGAAAAAGGAAGAGAATACAGAATAAAATGAAAAAATACCACGAAGCTACAGACCCTTTTCAGGTCAGCTACTTTAGTGCCAACCTGTGGCCACAGTGCACAACAATTTTTGTAAACAAAGAGGGACTGGCACTGTGACTTAACAGATATTCTTAAGTATATCACGTTATACTATTAAATTGGTCTTGAATAAAGATCAACATTTCTTTCTTTGTAAAGAATATAATATCAATTAAAATTCCCATCTGGTAGACAAGAGACATTCTTTTGTTTTTGTTTTTAAGGTTTTTATGGCGCTGACGACCCATTTAGCTCATTTCAGGCCCAGTAAAAGAAAGAAAATGGGATAGTAAAAAATCTAGATTTGCAAGTAAAGGAACCCAATAAAAAGAAATACAAAGGTGAATGGTTCAAATAGGGAACAGATGTAAATTCTAAGAGCACCTATCAATGAACTTAGTTAAAAATCACCTAAAAGTCTCATCCAGACACCAGCTATGGATCCTACTGAGAGGAATACACTTAAATGTCTACAAAATATATCCAAAACAGAAAACATAACAATTCGTAATAGAGAGATGATTTACAAGGAAAAAAAAATACTAAACATTTGATTGTTTCCCTCTCAGCTAAGGCCTCAGTATCTGTCATGTAAACAAATGGATCTTGTTGATATTTTGATGTGATCGATTCAGAAAATGTGAACTGAAATTGAGAGTGAAAAGGTTTATATCAAGGTTGGACAAACAAACAAACAAACAAACAAACAAAACAAAATATAACTGGTCAGTGTAAGGTCCATTCGTCCATGTCAAATTTTCAAAACAAGTGGGCAACATGATAGAATTGGTCACAGACTGACGAATACAGAGAGAAATGACGAAGAGCTCAATTTTTTATCAACTTTGAAATTGGTAGACTGCTGTGTTCAATATCTGTTACTTTCCAATTTGTAATCATCACCCTCATCGTCATTGTCATCATCATCATCCTCATCATTATCAGAGACCATGTGTAAAAGAAAGAATGTTCTCTCACCTGACAGTGTATCCCCAGTGGTGATGTCATAGAAGAAATCTCTGTTATTATTGTGCCGTCAGGTTTAATTTTATCACTGACATCAATGCTCTGTGAGCCTTCATCTTCTCGTTTAACATGGACATAATTAAATTGTGTAAAGGTATGGGAAGAGTTCTCTGCCTTGATGTCATCTTGAAGTAGAGCCTTTACATGAGAGAATTGTGAATAATTGGTGGAAGATTCTTCTACCTCAATGTCTACATCTTCAAGTTTAAAATTGTCTCTGAATTGTGAATAAGCGAGGAAAGACTTTTCTACCTCAATGTCTACAACTTTGATGTCTTCATCTTCAAGTTTAACATGGATACCATTTAATTGTGAATAAGGGAGGGAAGAATACTCTGCTTCATCTTTGACCTTTACATTGACTTGCATGGGCTGTTGATGAAACTCTGGTATATTTTCATCTTCTACTGATTCAAGTTTAACACCAACATCAGAAGACTGACATAAGGTTTCTGGTGATATTTTAGTCTCCATTAGATCTTCAAGGGCGCCAATAAATGATGGAATGGAATCCTCTGTCGCTACAACATCTTCCAATCCAACATTTGAATGTGATGTCTTGGAGTGTGTGAAATCTTCATGTGAAAGCCACTCACGTTTGTCGGGTTCAATTTTATAAGACCCTTCCATCTTTACTTCACTCTACAGGATGTAAGGACACTGGAAAGAAAAAAACACATGACAAGAAATGCATGAGAAAATGGAAAAGATGTCAAAGAGTGCTTGTTTTGTTGCTATGCTAGCCTGATGGTACTTTAGGTACTAACAGGTCACGTAAGCATCATGTGTCTTTCAATGACAATGGTTTCTGTTCTTTTAGTCTTGAAAAGGCTAGAGGCATCAAATCATCCATTACTATAGGCCATGTCTGGGAATAAACAAATCTCTCATAGAAAACTATGTCTATAAAAAGAAGGCAGTCCAAATTTTATTCCCCAGAAGCTTCTTTTTTTTTTTTTCACCAGGCTTGCCAGATTAATTATGAAAAATATGCCAAACAGCACATAAAAACACACCAACTTTTGGAAGAACCTAAGTGTTTGTTTTGTTTGTTTTTAGAGGTCTAACGGCACTTGCAACAGACTTGAGTCAGGAAAAGTAAGATGAAAGGCTTAGATAAAAGGAGGAACAGAAGTGGAAGAAATGTACCTCCGTATCTAGTATGAGATTTAAATCGTGGCCTTACTTGGCGAAAATGAAAATATAATAATAATAATAATAATAATAATAATAATAATAATAATAACAATAATAATAATAATAATAATAATTCAGTGGTGATCACCTAAATGCTCACTGATTGGTAAGTAGAGGAAACGGCCATTAAGGTAGAATGGGCATTTAGAAGAAAATGATCAAGAGTATGATAAATACATATAATATATGATCGTTCATATCACGCATTTCAATCGATTCAGACTGACTATTGCGCTCCACACTGGTTAATTTGTTCCATAAGCAGACCACTTTTTAACCAAATTTCCATTTCAATCAGTACAAATTGTCTGCTATGCGTCATTTATTGTCGCAGTACTGAAAAATATATGTCATTGTCTAAAGCTAGGGACCTTCTCATTCACATTCCCAGTCATTGGGGATAATGTGTTTTAAATGCCTTATCTAAGGTCATATCACAAGGGCCAGTTTCCCGATGATTGTAACCCACTCAGCCATTGACTACACTCAACATCTGAATCTGAATCTTCCTTTACTGTCATGAAGTATTTGACATGAACAATAGCATTAATGTGAAAGTTCAGCAGTGATCTAGAAGCTCTGTAAATAAATTGTAATAAAGTAGGTGCAGATGTAACTTCCCTCGGTAATTTGTTCCAATCTGGGATGGTTCTAGGGCAAAATGAGAATTTTCTGATTCTGAGGTCTCTGGTGGATGTCAGGGGGATGATACGTAGGAAGTTATGGATGTTTGTGTCGGTGTTTGGGAATCAGGATTTGAAATCGCAACCAGGTTGTTCTTTATCTTATACATCATGGAGGAAACTCAGGGTTCTATTTGATTTTTTCGTGATGTTGTTGATGTGCTCGTCCTATTTTAGTCTTATTTTATTGTTATTTCTAAACATCAAGAAGAAGAAGAAGAAGAAGAAGAAGAAGAAGAAGAAGAAGAAGAAGAAGAAGAAGAAGAAGAAGAAGAAGAAGAAGAAGAAGAAGAAGAAGAAGAAGAAGAAGAAGAAATACAGTGCAACCCCTGAATAAACGACATTGTCCAGGACCGGAAAATAATATCGTTATTCCGGGGTTTTCAAGATGGCGGAAAAAGGGGGCGTGTTGAGAACCATGAATACCTAACAGTGCAATGTGTGGTCCAGTGCCTGAGAGAAGACAAGTCCAAAAACGTTGGAATGAGTATTTCTCCTGTTTACAAATGGTATAGGTGCTATGAATTTGGCTAAAACACTTGCACCATAGCCATCCTGAAAAATAATGGACTAACACACATAGCTATGTGTAACCTTGAACGTTTATAGTATGGTTAATAGTTTAGTGGGAATTACTCATAATCATGGATGGCAAAAAACAATAACAAATACCTGAGTGATGTCAACTTCGTTCTATTTATACCCATTTCGATTTCACTTTCAAATGCGTATTGTCTTTGTTTTGATCATAAGCAGTACTTGAACGCCATTTAACAAAATTAAGAATAAAGCAAGAAAATCAATTCCCAATATAAAAAATTCCCACAAGAATATAGATGCACACATCTAGTTTTGATTTTAATTAAAATGAACTCAATACGATACTGCTGGCATATATTTGAATACCTCGATTCTTTTTAAAGTGCATCAAAATTTACAAGCACTTAAAAATTAGTAGACCTAAATCTTGCGATATTAAAAAAACAAACCAACAAAACACATGCCCCCCCCCCCCCCAAAAAAAACCAAAAAAAAACAAACTAAACAAAAAAAAACTAGGTATTAATCACAGTAACATCAAATGTGGACTGATGTCTAGCCGAACAACTGATCTTTCAAATGAAAATAATAAAATGGAAGAGGTTCTTACTGCTTCCCATTTTTCAAATGAAAATAATAAAGTGAGAAAGAGGCTGTTACTGCTTTCCCGGCTATTCCAATGTATTATGTATAAGACCATAAATATCTTTAATTGCCCCCATTGGACACGGCATTGCCTGATATCAGCTAACCTCAACTGACCTCAGACAGGTAGCTATCATGGTCTGTTAATCGACCTCTGAGAGTACCATCCACTGATCAACTTCTTTTGCTGTGAGCAAGCGTAGATTCCACACAGTGTAGTAAATACACGCTCTGATTGGTCGGTAACAAAGCGATCTCACTGGGAGGGGGGAAAGAGTTTTTAACTGTTTAAGAGTACGAGATGATGATGGTCGGGTATCAAACATCGGTTTCAACTGCAGTTTGTTGTTATAATTATGTCGCTAAACAGGGGTTTTACTGAAATGTATGTCGTTATTTGGGGGTTTTTATTACTAACAATATAGCAAAAAAACATCGGGACCAGAGGTCAATGTCTCTACCCAGGGGTTGTCGTTATTCAGGGGTGTCGTTATCCAGAGGTTGAACTGTAATAATAATAAGGATAATAATAATAATGATGACGATTGACGAACCGGTTCCACTGTGCAAACATTCGTAGTTGCCTACTTTTATCCTAAGGCCCTCTGGATAGTGCCGCTCATCATTCTTTATGAATCTATTTGCATAGGCTACAGTGCTGCCAGCCGTTGCTTTTACCCATGTTTCACCTCTTCCTTTCCTTAGCTTGAGAACTTTCAGGAATTCATCTAATGTCTTAAAACTTCTTCCAACATACAAATCAAGATAAGAACTCGCAGGTTCATGCGTCTGAGTAGACATTGTTAAAATGATAGACAATGAAAAAAAACTAGCTCTACAAGACAAAGGACAAGGAATGATATTGAAAGAAAAGGATGTTGGAAGAAGACAAAGTCAAGACTGCGAGGTGGGAGAGGGGGAGAGAGAGAGAGAAAGAGAGAGAGAGAGAGAGAGAGAGAGAGAGAGAGAGAGAGAGAGAGAGAGAGAGAGAGAGAGAGAGAGAGAGAGAGAGAGAGAGGGGCCTGAAGTCAGCCATGCTGGATGGATTTTTCGTTACAGTTACTTGGCAACATTTTATTTCATTTAAAAGGTAATTGAAAGACGAAATTAATGATACCAAAATATCTGCAATATCCCCCCCCCCCCCCCAATCACAACTCTCTTATATTTATATGGGCAAGTTGGGTCGCCATTTGCCCCCTCGTGGATCTTTACCTTGCAGTTGGTGAGGGGGCTTGAGGCACACGGGAGGGCAAAGGTGTAAATCCCGGTCGACCGTCACGAGACCATCCCGGGTATCGAGCCAACGAGCCACATGAGCTGCTCGCCCCGGTGTGTGACTAAATTTGATCCAAACCAGGTGCCCGAATAGCAGCCCTATCCCGGGCGCCACACTATTGTCCTTATGTCGAGTCCCAATCAGTCCCGTCAATGGCGAAGCGGTCTGCCGCCTAGCCAAATAATACCGCGTTCGTGTCGCCAGGGTCGTCGGCACGTCCGAGAAAAAAGCAAACGTCCCATGCATCAATCGATTCGCGGCCTGCCGATCGGAAAATGCGACGGCGGGGATGGCGAGCTGACGCGTATATTGTCCCTGAACGTCGAGAGCCAGAGTATGGCAAAAAATGAGCTTTTATCAAAGCTATTGGCCGTTCACTGCGTAGATATCCTCCTTTTACAGGAGACCCACCTTTATTCAGGCGCGCAATCTTCCCGATTCCAGATCCCAGGCTATACGGTGGTCCAACGCGAGGACACTTCGAGGCTCAAAGGAGGGGTTAGCGTTTACGCTAAAGAGCCATCGAAGGTAAGGGTCATTGAGAGCGTAACGGACAGCAATGGGGTGAACCGAATTTCCGTGGAAGTAGGCGGACTGTGTTTGCATAATATTTACAAACCACCTAGAGCGACTTGGACTACACCACCGGTACCGGTGGTCAGCCATCCTTCCATCTGTCTGGGAGACTTTAATAGCCACCATCACGAATGGGGCTACCGAGACTGCAACGAGGCAGGAAGACAACTCCGCTCATGGATGGACTGTAATGATCTACACCTAGTGTACGATCCTACAGCCAAGGGTACCTTCCGGGGTACCCGCCATAAGAAGGAGTATACTCCAGACCTCACCCTCGTAACGAAAGGCGCGAACGGTGAACCGTTGCAGGTGAAGCGGACAGTCCTCGGGGACTTTCCGCATAGCCAGCACAGGCCGGTTCTTGTCACAGCTGGGGTGACAATACCGAGGGTGCAGTCTCTCCCACTTTGCAGATGGAATTTCAGGAAGGCTGACTGGGAGGAATTCAGTTCCTATATCGAGCAGGTCTGCCCTGCCATTCCTCCCAAGTCCAAGAATATAACCAGATTTAGTAGGCTACTGGTTAAGAGCGCTCAACGCTCTATTCCACGGGGCAAACGGAAATTCTACACCCCTTGCTGGACAGCAGAGTCAGAAGAGCTGTACCGAGAGTACCAGCAGACCCAGTCCCAGGACACAGCCGATAGACTACTCCAGTCTCTGGCAGAGGGAAGGAAGCAACGGTGGCAGGAGACCGTGGAAAGTCTCGACTTTACACACTCCAGCCGCCACGCTTGGCGTTTGATAAAGAAATTGGACCCAGATCGGAATTTCGCGAAGGCTGCACCGGAATGCGAGGCAGACACAATTGCCAAGAATATTAAGAACCGTAGCAAGCGGGTCCCTAATCAGGCTTTTGAGCGCGGTGTCCGCAAGGCGTACCGTACGATTTTGGACTCGCTACCTGCGGAGGAGTCGGACTGGACGGCCCCGTTCAGTCCCCGAGAAGTGGGTGCAGCCATTAGCGAAGTGAAGAACGGCAAAGCAGCTGGGATAGATGGTGTATATCCCGATATGGTGACGCATCTGGGCCCCAGGGCACGGGCCTGGCTAGCAGAGGCAATGTCTGACATCCTTGCAAACGGAAAGCTTCCACAAGTGTGGAAGCATGCGAAGATAGTTGCCATCCTGAAGCCAGGGAAGCCGGCGAAGGAGGCAGACAGTTACAGACCCATATCGCTGCTGAGCTGTCTTTACAAACTGTTGGAGCGTGTTCTATTAAACCGATGGGGGCCGGTCCTAGACGCTGCCCTGCCACCTGAGCAGGCAGGCTTCAGGGAAGGGAGGTGCACCACGGAGCAGGTCATTGCCCTTACAGAGCATATTGAGCACGGGTTCGAGAGAAAACAGCAAACAGGTGCTGTGTTTATAGACCATCAGCGGCGTACGATACGGTCTGGTGCGATGGGTTAATGCTCAAACTTGCAAAAATCATAAGGTGCAAAAAGACCTTGAAGTTGTTCTCTTCGATCTTAGGGGAAAGGCAATTCCACGTCGCGCTGGGAGACGTCACGAGCAAAGTTAGGAAATTGAAGAATGGGGTCCCTCAGGGGTCGGTACTTGCGCCAATGTTGTTTAACGTTTACATTAGCGATATGCCGAACACTTCCTCCCTGAGGCTGGGATACGCAGACGACTGGGCACTCGTTACTCAGAGTAAAGTGTGGACCCGTCTCGAGAGCGTACTCAGCGAGGACGTCACCAGACTCAAATCCTACTTTGACAAGTGGTACCTGAAGATGAACACTTCAAAAACCGTGGCCACTGCATTTCACTTATGCAGTGGCTGGCACACCCGTAAACTGAATGTCCTAGTCGGGGACCAGCCAATCCCATATGAGCCGCGTCCAAAATACCTAGGGGTGACGCTGGATCGCAGTCTTACCTATCGGGTTCATCTCGAAGGGGTTGCCCGGAAGATAGAGAAGCGGAATAGTCTTCTGAGGAAGCTGGCGGGATCGACTTGGGGCGCTAGCCAAGCGCTCCTGAGAACATCCGCCCTGGCACTATGCTATTCCACCGCGGAGTATTGCGCTCCAGTGTGGGGTAGAAGCAGAAACGTTGAGAAGGTGGATGTAAAACTTCGCAAGTTGATGCACATAGTGTCGGGAACGCTAGCAACAACCCCTAGAGAATGGGGCCCGGTGATGGCAGCGATCCAGCCCCCCGATGTCCGGAGGGAGACCATTACGGGAAACTGGCTGAGTAAGATCAAAGAGAGAGGGAATGGGGATACCCCTCTCATGCGCATAATGAACGGTGCCCCCGTTTCGAGCCGAAATAAGTCCCGGCAACCCTTGTACGCAGAATCCCTGACTACGGACAGAGCTGCACATACGAGATGGAAGTCGGTTTGGACGAATTCAATCCCTCGTGGGGGCGGGGACCTACACTCCTCTAAGCTTGGTGAGAAGTTGCCAGGCTTTGATACCAGTAAGAGGAGACACTGGGTAGCTGCGAATCGGCTTCGGTCGAGGAGCTGCCTAACGGCCGGTGCGTTACATCAGTGGGGTCTAACTTCCTGTCCTTTATGTCCACGCTGTGGGCAAGAACCCGAAACGGCAGAGCATCTAGTCGAAAGGTGTGTTGTGACGATGCTACCAGGCGGGTTCGCGACGGTGCACGAATGCGGACCGGACTTTGCTGATTGGGTCGATCGTCATAACATAATAGTGTGAACCATAAGAAGCTGCCATTTGTTGACTCCCACTAGGAAGAAGACGATGGAGGTGGATTGGACACACGCTTAGAAAGAATGACTCAACTATAACAAAGAAAATATTGGACTGGAACCCTCAGGGCAGAAGATCAAGGGGAAGGTCACGAGGAACATGGAGAAGAATTAAAGAGGCTGATATACAGAGAAGTGGTAAGACCTGGAATGAGATAAAAAAAGTTGGCTCAAGATAGAGAAGTGTAGTAACTACCGTGATTGCCAGAACTCGGTATTCTGGCTGTAGGACTCCATGGCTAGGATGGGTCCAGATGGCCGGTGAATCACGGAATTACTAAGTTAAAACTAGATATTAAATAGATAAAGTTAAAGTATAAAAATATAGCTTACCCTGAATCTAGGCGTATGGTATGGAGTATGGAAGGAAGGAGTGTCAGAAGGTTTTACGTCTGTTGTATAGGCATAGGGCTAAGTGAATGTAGAGAGTGAAGTGTCCAGAAGTAAGTGTCGTCTAAGAGTGTGGAAAGTGCGTCGTCTGTTGTATCGAAGTGTATAGCTTGAAGTGTAGGAGTAAGTGTGTAGTAAGTAAGTGTAAGTGTATCGAGAGGTCCACTCGGCTTTATATTATATGAGCCGGGTCAGCTCGGGACGAGGCAGAGCGGAAGTAGGAATGACCATTGCCAAGGTCACTAGCCGTACGATTGTTTACGGCTAGAGATCCCTACACTGCTCCCCCCTCAAAAAGGGCAGGGTGGCTGGATGTGGGATACTCATCTGCACCTTTCTGGAGCTCTCGGTATTACAGTGAACTCAAGGAGAGGAGCCCTTACCTAGGGCGTAGCAACAAAAAAAGGGGGGGGTAAAATAAAATGAGGAAGGCCCTTTTCCTAGGGCCGAATAAAAAATAAAGAAGGCCCTTACCTAGGGCTGAAATAAAAGGAAAGTCCTTTCCTGGGGCTGGGGCAAAAATAAATCTATTTACACGGTTGCTCGCCCTAGCACCTAGCTGTCTAAGACAGAGCTGTGGAGGGACAGCTCCATCGAGGGCTCTCTCTCCTTCATTCTTTTATTCTCCTCCCGGAGACGGGTGACCTCAGCCGCCTCGGTCCGGAGGGAGGTCAGCTCCTGCCTGGCCCTCTTAAGCTGATTCCGCAGGCTGCGGAAGTCCCCCCGGCGGCGGCGAGATCTGTCTCGGCAGTCGGCTTGCTCTTGGCCCTCCTTCCTATGCCTGCTGGGAGGCCGATCGCGGCTCTGTCGGGCCGGGGTACTCGTTCTGTAGGCCCGACGGGGCGAGCGGGACCGTCTCCTGCGGTCACGGGGCCTCCGTTCCTGGTTAGAGTTTGTGCGGCTATGTGGTCTAGTGGTATGACACTCGCTTTCGGATCGGAAGGTCCTGGGTTCGAGCCTCGCTCAGCGCATAGTTGAGTCCTTGGAAAAGACTCTTTACTCACATTCTCTCACTGTACTCAGGTGTAAAATGAGTACCTGGCCGTTAACAGCGTTGTCTTTGTCCGAAAAATTGTAATATTGCCTAACAGGTGTCATGTCTCGTCCTACATGTTAAATGTTGCTGTTGACCAGGGACCCCTTGTAAAGCGCATTGAGCACGTTAAGTGGATATTGCGCTATATAAATGCTCATTTAAAAAAATTTTTTTTTTAGAGTTAGAGGCGACGGG
The DNA here is from genome assembly GCF_034508935.2 of Berghia stephanieae. Lineage (NCBI taxonomy): Eukaryota > Metazoa > Mollusca > Gastropoda > Nudibranchia > Aeolidiidae > Berghia > Berghia stephanieae. The sequence continues at coordinate 9,621,674 of NC_088371.1, forward strand.
GGAGGTCCGGGATCTTCTCCCAAGTCTCGAGGTGATTGGAGGTGTCCTTGAGCGTCTAGTGGAATTTCTCCAGGGTTGCCTGCGATTCCGAATCGCGTGCTCCGGGTTACGCCCCGGAGGAGAGCGCCTGCCGGCCGCTCTCTGCATTTCTTCTCGGAATCGCAAGAAATCTCGGAAGAGGGTCACATCCCGTGAGAAAGAGGTCATCTGCGGAGATTAAAGAAAAAGATTAGTGAGAACAGGATGGGCAAATGAAAGTGTTCAGTTGCCTCGCTTGGTTCCTCGTCAGGTTGACACACCTGCCGTGGAACCAGTCGAAACACCTGTCACACACAACCATGAGGTCTCCACCGTCTGGCTTTCCACAAGTACAGTAAGTAATTTCCTGGCCAGAATCGATGGCCTCCCTTTCCTTTCGGAACCAGGCTGGGATAATCCGGTCCCAACATGGCTTCAGGTGGTCATGGTTGACTGTCTTAATCTCCGAGTTCCTATATTTGACAACGTATGTGGCGGGGGTCAGGACCGTGGAGATGATGGCTAGTCCAGTCCATACAGGTTTCAGCTTACTGGACTTTCCTTTTACATTCGATTTATCCAGGTAATAAACCGCCTGTCCCCTCTTGAAGGAATGGACGTGGGCTTTGATGTCGTAGTCCCTCTTCGTCCTCTTGAGCTCAGTTCGGAGGGTGGTTCTCGCAGTCTCATGGGCTATCTTTAGCCCCTGCTGTAGAGAGTTGACATATTCTTCAGGAGACTGTGGGTTTGTACGTTTCCCTGGTATAACCAATTCCACCGGTGTGCTCAATTCCCTTCCTAACATCAATTTGTTAAAGGCATAGGTATGACAAGGAGGTTTCGTGGGCCTTCGTCTCTTCTGTATAAGGCTCCATCGATCAGGAAGAACAGGTTGTGGTGCACCCAGTAGAACTTTTCTTCCTGGCCGGACAACATCAAGTCCGACATTTCTGGGTCTGCTCCTAATTTCAACCATAATAGCAGGTGGGTCATGTGATGATCATCCGACTGCAGCTTCCTGACATCCTCCATGTCAATGTTGTCAAGGCCGACTTGTGTCGAGTCGTATTGTCTTACGACTTGTATTTTGTGTCCACCCTCATTTGTAATATTCAACCCATTGACAATTGTGTCAGGGGACCTGAGGGGGACAGCACAGTTCATTCCTGACGTCATCCGGGTAGAGTTGTTCAATCCTCTGATCTGTCGCACTTTGCGTCCACCCCCATTTATGATATTCGACCCAGTGACAAATGTGTCAGGGGACCCGAGGGGGATAGTGCAGTTCCTTCCTGACGTCATTTGGGCAGTGTCGTCCAATCTTCTGAGCTATGTCCTACGTCCGCCCTCGTTTATAATATCCAACCCAGTGACAATTGTGTCAGGGGACCCGAGGGGGACGACGTAGTCTACTTCTGATTCAAAGGTTCCCCATCTGTCCTGTGTTCGGGCGCAATATGCGCATCCGCCACAAGGCAATTCTGATAACGCCTTGTGAGGACGGTAGTGTTGGCAAGTGTCCGTCGTGGGAGGTCGAGATAAGGTATCAGCATTCATGTGCAGTGAACCAGAGCGGTAAACTATCCTCATGTTGTATTGACTGAGTTCTTCTATCCATCGGGCCAGTTGGCCCTCAATCCTCTTGAAGTTCATGAGCCAAGTAAGGCAGTGATGATCCGTTTGTACAGTGAATTCGCTGCCTAAGAGGTAGTGACGGAAGGGATTGGTAAAGCGCACAATTGCAAGTAGCTCCTTCCTGGTAGTGCAATAGCGCCGCTGAAGGGGAGTCAGGGTGAAGCTCCCATATGCAATCACCTTCTCTTCCTCTTCTTGGATCTGAATCAACTCGGCTCCGATGGCGAAATCTGAAGCATCAGTATCGAGGATGAAGTGACCTGTCGTAGTGGGAATGGCCAAGATCGGTGGGGAAGTAAGGCGTAGCTTGATCTCCTCAAAGGCTGCCTGCTGCTCATCACCCCAGTGAAAATTTTCTTTCTCGAAGTCGTGTGAGGGGTTCTGATATTCCGGCAAAATCCTTTACGAAGAAGCGGTGGTAATTAGCTAAGCCCAAAAACTTCTCTATTTCCTTAATGGACGTAGGTGCTGGCCGATCCCGTACAGTGGCAATTGATTCCTCTGTCATAGACAACTGGTTTCTTCCTACCAAGAAATTTAGTTTCTTTCCTGAAGAGCTCACATTTCCTGGGTTTGAGCTTCAGCCGGAAGGCACGAAATCTGGAGAAGACTTCCCTCAAGTTGTTGAAGTGGTCCTGGAAGGACTTCCCCAGTACACAGATGTCGTCCAAGTAGGCCAAGACAGAGTTTCAGTGTAAGTCCTTCAAGACGAGGTCCATTACTCTGCTGTAGGTGTTTCCAGAATTGCAGAGTCCAAATGGCAGCTTGTTGAATTCGAATAGGCCCCTCCTCGTCCTGAACGCAGCCTAGATGGTGGGGCTTCTTTACATTACTCTGGTGCTGGGTTCGAATCCCCACTGTCTCCTAGTGCCAAGGCTTCCTTATTTCTTATATCAACAGTGGTCGTCAGCATCGAAAGGGTCCTTGGGTTCTGGAGCATCAGTGAAGTTATTTTCCATTTTGGGCACCGTGAGTGTAAGATAATTATTGGTTTCCTGAGGCTGTAGAGACTTCATAAACTTAACGATGTTCTTGTTACTACGGAAGTCTTTCTTGGTCATCTATACTCTCCTGATAGGGCAGGACGAACTGTCTGGCAGTCTGCCCAGAGACAATAATTCATGGGCTGCTCAAAAGAGCAGTAGTCCATTAGAATTTATTCACCATGATGATATTCACTGACACGATTACCCTAATCTTCTGAGAATAGACTATGGGAAACAGTGTTAGTAACAAAGAAGCAAATCATAGTGTAACCTCAAGGAACTTCTAAGCCATTTAAGCGATAAATATAAGCTAAAAGCACAAAAAATCAAGCGAGCTGAAAGCCAAGCAATAAAATAGCACAAGCATGAAGCCAAAAACAATATAAATAGGCCAAGCTCATGCCAAAGCAAGCAAATGTAAAAATATAATATATGAAGCCTTTGTATATAATAGAGTAAAGATCACAGAGGAATTCAATGATAATAACAATCTTTACATCTTCACAACAAAACAATTGCTCCAGGTCGCAGTCATGGCCATGTCCTGCACCAACACTTCACTGACCCATTGTGCGCGACCTGAGCATAAACATCACAATATGTATCACGTGATTCACTGAGAATTAGGTCCTCCAAGTCGAACCTTGGTCGCAACAGATAATGCACCAACATCTCTCTGCGCAGACCACCAAGCTCGAGTGACCATCAAACTCAGTGAATCCAAACTATCATCAGATGGTTGCTTCCGAGTGGTCATCTCTACAGCTGCAGCCATGGTCAGGACAAGCTCCGACATGTCACTGCACCATGCTGCCCAATCACAGTGGCCACACGAAAGCAAACCTAGACAACTAACACTATCTATTGGTTGGTCTGTCACTCGAGGCCACAGCATGGTCAGGTCATGCTACAACATCTCGCTGCACCATGCTCTCTGACCTGAGTGACCTCCAACCAATAAAACCACAAAGCAATTATCAATAATAACATGGGGTTGTTTATTGCAGGATAGTCGCTCCCTAGGCCGCAGCCATGGTCGGATCATGCTCCGACATCTCACCGCACCATGCTGCCCGGCCCGAGCGACCATCAAACAACAAATCAAAATGAAGAAAATTAATGTACAAGTAATTATGTATGGTCTATTGAAAGATCGGCCACTCCCCAAGGCCGCAGCCATGGTCGAATCATGCTCAAACATCTCACCGCACCATGCTGCCTGGCCCGAGTGACCATCAAACAATAAATCAAAATTTAAATGCTCAAAGAACTATCAAATCAAAAACAATGACAAGCAACATGCAAATAATTATGTGCAGTCTATTGAAAGATAGGCCACTCCTCAAGGCTGCAGCCATGGTCGGATCATGCTCCAACATCTCACCGCACCATGCTGCCTGGCCCGAGTAGCCATCAAACAATAAATCAAAATTATACAAATACTAAATAAAAAATTAGGTATGGTCTATTGAAAGATAGGCCACTCCTCAAGGCTGCAGCCATGGTCGGATCATGCTCCAACATCTCACCGCACCATGCTGCCTGGCCTGAGTAGCCATCAAACAATAAATCAAAATTATACAAATACTAAATAAAAAATTAGGTGTCGGATCATGCTCCAACATCTCACCGCACCATGCTGCCTGGCCCGAGTGATCATCAAACAACAAATCAAGGAAAAAAAAAACAGACTTTAAAAAAATAAAAATGAACCACACAAACCACCAAGGTTTCCTCTCAGGAGAGGAAGGTGTGTGAAAGAAAAATAATAACAACTGAAGATATATAATAAAATCAACAGAAAGAGTAACCACAATCACAATGTAGCACTGGGCAAACAAAATCAAGTCAAGGACAAATCAAAATAACAAGAATTCAACTAATCACAGTCATAAGCAATAAACAAAGTCAAGTCAAGGACAAAGCAAATCACAAGAATTCAACTGTCACAGTCATAGGCAATAATCAAAGTCAAGCTAAGGACAAATCAAATCACAAGAATTCACAATAAATCACCAAAGATAAAAACTAATCACAATTATAGGCAATAACAAAACAAAAAAAAAATATTTCCAATAAAAAGAATAAAAAAGAAACCAAATGTAAAAAAAAAATCATGAAACATGACACCGTCCACAAGGTCACCAGACAGGTGTGACCTTGGAGTCAAGGACAAGGACCACCTTGACACGATCAAATAAATTTCACGAACTGAAATTACCTACAACTGAAAGAAAAGGGAAGGGGGCGTGGTCATACATATCACAGAATTCATTCAAGATTGAATATAAGAATCATAATAGAAAATTCCTGATGAAAAATAACGAAGTATTCACACGGTAAAAATCAACGAAATTCTAACTCCCATTCAACGAAATACGACGGTAGGAATTAATAAAATGGATAATGTAAAAAGTAGAAAAAAGTTTTCGCTCGTGACGCCATTGTAGTAACTACCGTGATTGCCAGAACTCGGTATTCTGGCTGTAGGACTCCATGGCTAGGATGGGTCCAGATAGCCGGTGAATCACGGAATTACTAAGTTAAGCAACTCAGTATGGTCACCACAATTTGAGAAAGATAAGAAACTTATTGAAGGCGTGCTTCGCAGAGCAACAAAATAATTCCTGGGTTGAAAGATAAGCAATATGAGGATAGACTGAAACGTATTGAAATTCCAAGCATGACATACAGACGAGTACGAGGTGATATGATTGAAACATACAAGTTTACACACAGTTTGTATCAAGTCGAGAGTAAACTTTTCGTCTTTGCAAACAATGGAACCAGAGGTCATAATTACAAGCTGCATAAACCAAGGTGTAACACATCGCTTAGGCAACACTACTTTAATCAACGTGTGATCGACCGCTGGAACAGTCTCCCTGAAACGGTGACCAATGCTCCAAGTGTCAACGCCTTCAAAAATAGCTTAGATAGCCACTTAGCAGATTACATGTTTAGCATAGTTGAACCGCCCATTAAGATCCCATCAAAGGGTTAGACGTATATACAGGTCAAAAGATCTGTTAGGGTTAGGGCCTTCAATTTATCAAAAAGTTTATATATTATAGATACAGGTCAAAAGATCTGACTGTTAGGGCTTTTTATTGACTTTTATCTCGAGGAACTGAATGCCAAGATCAGCAAAGGCACAAAACGCCTAATACGCTGGAAAACTATACTATACTATACTATACTAAAACTAGATATTAAATAGATAAAGTTAAAGTATAAAAATATAGCTTACCCTGAATCTAGGCGTATGGTATGGAGTATGGAAGGAAGGAGTGTCAGAAGGTTTTACGTCTGTTGTTAGGCATAGGGCTAAGTGAATGTAGAGAGTGAAGTGTCCAGAAGTAAGTGTCGTCTAAGAGTGTGGAAAGTGCGTCGTCTGTTGTATCGAAGTGTATAGCTTGAAGTGTAGGAGTAAGTGTGTAGTAAGTAAGTGTAAGTGTATCGAGAGGTCCACTCGGCTTTATATTATATGAGCCGGGTCAGCTCGGGACGAGGCAGAGCGGAAGTAGGAATGACCATTGCCAAGGTCACTAGCCGTACGATTGTTTACGGCTAGGGGAGGGCATCCGGGTCACCAAAAGGTCACCGATGCTTTAGGTTTTGAGAAGTCAGGTCATCGACGACTGAGAAGTTCCCGACCTCCACTTAGTTCTCGATGCTTTTCTCGTCTCGAGAATCTTGGTCATCGATGCTTCTCGTATTGAGTCCCGAGTCTCGAGACTATACTGCGTGAGCGACGCACGCGTTACTAACAATGTGTACTGTCTGCATTGTTCACCCCTCTCTCGTCGGCGATGATTCCAGCGAAGCTCGAGACTTTTTTGCGTCTCGATGCTTTTTTGAGTCTCGAGACTCAAAAAAGTCTCGAGCATCGCTCTAGTCATCGGTGCTTTCATTCAATACCTAGTCATTGGTATTGGGTATTGACGTTATATCATATTTTAAACAGCTAACAAAACACAAACGTCGTAAATAGATCAAAATGGTTATAGGTATCAATGTTTTATTATTATACAAAGTGAATTTATTTAATGTATTTCAAGTTTTAATACAAAAAAGCCATCCAAAGCTCAGTTGAAGTGCTACTTCTCGGGAATTCCCGACTTTTCCTTGGTCATCCAGTTCGGGAAGTTTTGAGTGTTGGTGGCCGATGACTTGAGGTATCATCGAGACTTCCGCTCGACACTATTTACGGCTAGAGATCCCTACAGAAGGATGGAAACTGTTTGTCTGTGGCCTATACCCTGACCCAGGGTGAAAAAGGCAATGATGAATGATGATGACTCCCACTGCCACTGCTGCTGAATACCGGATTTCGAAGCAAGCCGTGACCGTGAATCTGTGAACCTGCCTGGCCTCCCAACACTAGTCCATGGCGCCGTGGAAAGTAGCGACTTGATAATATAAATTCTTTCAAAAATCTATAAATCGGTACCACTTACCCGTGAGTATCAAACAACATTTAGGCGACATTTCTTTATAAAATAAAACAAATCTTGGGGCCAAATTGAAGTTTAGGAAGACTGATTCTCAACCTTGAGATGCTTAGTTAGGTAGTTGAGAGCACTTTATTGCCCGTCTTCTTTCACTTTTTCTCCTTCGCAATTTTCTCATTTTGAAATTAATTTTTCCTATTTTGAATCTCCTCTAAGGGGAATGGAAGACTCAGGTATTTTTGTCACCATCGTCATAATATATTCCGTTGCTAGAATTAGGGTTGAGAGGCAGGGATAGGGGAGGGGGGGGGGGGGGTAGTAGGAGAGAAAGCGAGGGATAGATAATAAAGAAAGAGAAAAGAAGTGAATATATATATTCACTTCTTCTTCTTCTCTCTCTCTCTCTCTCTCTCTCTCTCTCTCTCTCTCTCTCTCTCTCTCTCTCTCTCTCTCTCTCTCTCTCTCTCTTATATATATATATATATATATATATATATATATATATATATATATATATATATATATCCCTTCTCTTTATCCATTCTACGACCCACCTCCTCCTCATTCCCTCTTTTATTCTTCGCTTCCTCCTAGTCAAAGTCGTTTAGCGCCTTAAAGTCTATGTCATGCGACTGTTCCATGATTTCCATGTTACTGAATGAACATTAACATTGTTTGCTACCCTTCAGATCAGATGCTAGTCTGAAATAAAGTAACTGTCCGCCACACCCTAAAGACCTAGCCACCCAATAATTTGATTAACTCCCTTTGCTTGTGAGGCGAGTATTGATCACATTGAGGTATCGCAAATCTCACCAAAACCAAAACTGAAACTGAACCCCCCCCCCCCCCCCCCCCCCCCTCCAAAAAAAAAAAAAAAAAAAAAAAAAAAAAAAAAAAAAAAAAACATTGATGTCTTTGTTTGTTGTTTTTAAGGGTTTTTTTTTTTAGGTTTATGAGCGCCAGTAAAAAGGAAGAAAATGGGATAGTAAAAAGTTCTAGAATTACAATTAAAGCAGCCAAGAGAAAGTAAGACAACGGGGAACTGGGAACAAATAGGGATCAGATGTAGATTCTAAGAGCATACCACCAATGTACTTAGTTTGAAATCACCTATAAGTATAAGTCTCATCCGGACACAAGCACAAAATCCAACAAAGAGGAATGCACTCAAATGCTAACATTATACATTCAAAATAACAAATATAATAGTAACAGAGAGATGATTTACAAGGAAAAAAATATCATCTCCCAAAACAATTAAACAAAAAATTAAATATGCAGTTGACTTTCCCTCCCAGCTAGGACTCTGGCGATGGCCAGGATAAAACCAAGTAATCTCATTCTAAGACAAAGACAGAAAGCATGTTGGAAAACAGATATAAGGGGATAGAAGGCACAGTATGACCCCCCCCCCCCTGCCCACTATGGGAGGTCAGGAACCCCACCCAGATTGATGTCTTTATTTGCTTCTTTTCTCGTCTTGAATTTACATCTCTTCCTGATTAAAAAAAAAAAACAAATAACAAAACAAACAAACAAAAAACAAAAAAAAAAACCCAAAAAACAAGTCATTCTTTTATCCATTTTGATCCCGTTTTATTTGCGTAAAGAATGATAATTTACCTTCTACACATATAAACAGCTTCATTAGTCACTAGTAACTCTTATTGTTCCTTTTCATTGACTATCATAAAAGCATTAGAAAGAATTGAATATCATTTAAAAAACGAAATGGCACTTCGAAGTCTTTTTTTTTTTTTTTTGCTCCGATCTCTAAATTATAATTATTGATATTGCCAGTACTATTTCTAAAAAAAACAAAACAAACACACACACACACACACACACACACACACACAATGGCAATGCTTTTTCAATTTTCTAACACACTGGGATGGATCCTTACGCGTCTTTAGACTATTATTGATAAACTACCAGTAGTGGGTATTCCTATGCAATTACTTATATTATTATAGTTATCCTAGGTCAAACAACCATTTTGTCATGGCAACAACATGGCTGCCATGAGTGTAGAGCATAGAATTAAACGAATGAGAATACGTACGAAGCCTAAAAAGTGTCCACCAATGAAAGCATTCAGCGCCATTTTGTTGTTGGCTGAGAATGTAGTAATTACCATTCATTCGGTATCTATGTCAACATAACGACACAAGAAAAACAACAAACAATATCAAAATCCACAATAAAATGTTTCAGAACTGTTGCGTATATTTATGGCACAACGAAGCTGTCAAAAAATGAAGTTAGAGAATGTGTGTAATCATGTATTATAATAACCTGTAATGTGTTTTCCAACCACCACATCATCTACTACTACAACCACCACCACAATATCATCACTAACACTACTACTACAACCACCAGCCCCACATCATTATCACTACCACTACTACTACACCACCACCAGCACATCATAATCACTACCACTACTACAATCGCCACAACCACATCGTCATCACTACCACTACTACTGCAACCACCACCACCATATCATCATCATTACCACTACTACCACAACCACCACCACATCACTACCTCAACTACTACAACCACCACCACAATAGCATCACTACCACTACTACTACAACCACCACAACCACATCGTCATCACGACCACGACTACTACAACCACCACCATATCATTACCATTACCACTACTACTACAACCACCACTACCACCATATCATTACCATTACCACTACTACTGCAACCACCACTACCACCATATCATCACCATTACAACTACTACTACAACCACCACAACCACATCATCATCACTACCACTACTACTACAACCACCACCACATCATCATCACTATCACTACTACTACAACTACAACCACCACCACATTATCATCACTACCACTACTACTACTGCAACCACCACCACCATATCATCATCATTGAAATATTTTTTTTTAATTGAGCTTTATATAGTGCAATATCTACTAAATGTGCTCAAAGCGCTTTACAAGGGGTCCCTGGTCAACATTTAACATGTAGGACGGGACATGACGCCTGTTAGGCGATATTACAATTTTTCGGACAAAGACAACTCTGTTAACGGCCAGGTACTCATTTTACACCTGAGTACGGTGAGAGAATGTGAGTAAAGAGCCTTTTCCAAGGACTCAACTATGCGCCGAGCGCGAGGCTCGAACCCAGGACCTTCCGATCCGGAAGCGAGTGTCATACTACTAGACCACATAGCCGCATCATTACCACTACTACTACAAACACCACCACCATATCATCATCACGACCACTACTACTACAACCACCACCACCACCATATATCATTACCATTACCACTACTACTACAACCACCACCACATCATCATCACTACCACTACTACTACAACTACAATCATCACCACCACCACATCATCATCACTATTACTACTACAACTACAACCACCACCAACACCACATCACCTCACTAACACTCAGTACTACAATCACTACCATTAGGTTTTGGAGCTTTACTTCATTTGAAATAAGGAAACTTCGGAATTGTATTTGGCATTGTGTTTATATATCATAATATAATTCTAATCAGTTATCTATTTAGAACTAGATACTATACAATATGTATGCCAAATACCACCCCAATTCCCCTTTCTTGTGTGCGGGAATTCCTCTTTCGGCATTGAAATTGAGTGTGAGAGAGTCATCACTACACACATAAACAACAGAAACAATTTAAAAACAAGACTATGACACGCAACCACTCACACACGAGGCTATACTATTTATCCTTTTCTCTATATAGAATAGGACAAGACAAACAATAGCTTGACTCTCGCTACACTTCGCATTGATTTTTGTCGTCTCACGAGTTCAACTCTCGGTCGACCTGTCAATATTCCTTTTTGCCTCGGACGTAATCATTAATAGAATGTTGTGTGGTTTTGACCGTGAAGAAAACCTTAAGAAGTCACATTTATATCATTTTAGAGAGATCGTTTTGAATAATTTTGAGTTAAACGAGCGAGCAGCAACTTGTTTTCATGAACGGCCGATCAGCGCTTGTTTACTATAGTAACGCGATTCCCAGCCAACATCAAAATGGCGGATATTTTTCTCATCGAGGCCGCTGGTTGGTTAGCCAATAAGAGCACCGTACGGTTTCCATTGGGTAAATTCCTTGGTGTAGAGTGTATTATAAATTCGTCACATGTCTTTTGTTTAGTAATAAATAGACATCAAAAGCCAAGACAGATATATGAAAAGATCAACACCTCGTATAAAAACCAAGGCTGGAAAGCCATTAAAAAAATATTTTAAAATTACGGGTGAACGAAAATCGATAAAAATTAGGGATTTATTGAGGCTGTTCCATCATTAAATCATACCCTCTTACCGGCCCGAGTTATCAACTTAATTAACAATATATATATATATATATATATATATATATATATATATATATATATATATATATATATATATATATATATATATATATATATATCGTGTTTATTCTTGTTTTAATGTATCTAAAACATAAATTATGATGGTACCTTAATTAATATAATACATATTCATGTGGTTTTCGTGAACTTTATTTGTTTTTTGTCAATGATTTGAGATCTCATTCTCATGGCAATACGCTTCAACAGTCGTAACGTCACTTCCCTCATAATGACGCATGGCAACTTAGTAACTGGCTCTAAACCATCGGAACAATGGCGGACGCCCTTATGAAATATTTCTCCGATGAGCATAAAAGCGTATCCATCGGGGAAAAAAAAACATTATAGGGGAGAGCGGGGTGCATTGGGACGCAGGTGCAATGGGACATGGCTCAAGTGAGGTCTAAATGTGGACCATTATAGTAGGATGCTGTATACTTCCCAATCCCGTCGCTGATGTTACTGTTGGCAATATAAAAATTCTTAAAGAAAACCCAACAGATGTGACAGAATGGTCATTAACTCAAGAAACAGCTTGTCTAGCAGAAACAAGAAATATGACTAAGACAACAGAGAAGCCAATGACTATTTCTCTTGAACCACAATTTGACAAGAACACGTTCATTGAAGAACAGAAAAAGGACCCAACTTTAACATTATATTTCAATATCGCAAACAAAGGGACGAAATCAAAAGTTGAATACATTATTAAAAAAGATATTCTGTTCAGGTTACATAGGAAATGAAACAAAATGGCTAAACAGTTGGTCACGCCGAGTATTTACAGAAACAAAATCCTTGGAATAGCGCATGGTTCAATAACTTCTGGACATCTTGGGAGCTCTTCCACATTGAAGAGAATATCCGAGAATTTCACATGGCCTGGAATTACTAAAGACGTCCGAGAATATGTGAAATCGTGTGACACATGCCAAAGAAGAGTCGCAAAAGGCAGAATACCGAGATTGCCATTAGAGACAACCCCAGTAATTGAAAAAGTTTTTCAAAAAGTTGCAATTGACATTATAGGCCCTTTAACAAAATCAGATAGAAACCATACGCACATATTAACACTAGTCCATTACGCAACCAGGTGGCCAGAAGCGATAGCACTGAAATCAACTACATCGGATCACATAGCTAAGCATTGATGACAATTTTTACTAGAATAGGCATACCAAATGAGATACTCTTTACCCAAATTTCGTCTTCTGGTATGACTCCAATGTGCCATGTCAACTGATTGCTTATCTTATATCCATCTAACAGTTCTTTAGGGTAGTCAGAAACATTTTCACCGGATCCGTAAGTTGTTGGGATTGGTTGACTATCTACAAAAAATACCTTCTGAGTTATGTTCACAAAATTTGAAGCCAACTGCTTCCCATATCTTCTTTTCTTTCCTCCGTGTGGCAGATGCAATCCTGACATTTTCAAGAATCACCTCTGCATACTCAGCTGACTATATGTGAGGCCTACTTTTTCTTTCATGGCCAGCACAGTTTCCGTTTCACTCTCTCCTTTACGCCAGCTTTTGCGCTTATCTCCCTTCTAGTGTTCATTGGAAGTATTTTCAATTCTGTTGTCTGTTGTGCGTTAGTAGATGTGTCTGATGAGCCTGCTATTTGCCGTCTAACTCTTTGCATGAGTCTTGCTCTTTTCTTCTTGGTTGGTGTACGTACAATTGAAGGTCTTTCCTGGGTTTTATTATTTTTTTTTTTCAATACGATTGGTTGGCCTCCTGTCTTAAAAACAACAGTTTGCTCTGGGCTGGAATGGAGCTTTCTCCTAACAATGTGTGTTAACAGCTTCTCCTCTAATTTGTCAAGAGGTTCATTTGACTTTTTTTTTAAACGATTCGAAAAAAAGTTTGATCATCCCTTGCCATTTATCCTCGTGGTTGTAGCTGTGTTGATGGGGATTGAACTAGAGCCATGTCGACCAGTTGCCATAGGATGTAACGGTGTTCAGTGAACTGGGGATTGTGAAACATTAGTTGACAGTTCAATTTTAACATCAGTACTAGGTACTACTAGCGGTAGTAGTGGTGCTTGGTGCAGTACTGGCGCTGCTGAAACTGATGATGATGACGACAGTGTTAGTGCTGTTGATAATTGTGGTAGCTGTGGTATTGTTGGTGGTGGAGGTGTCGACAATAGTAGTGCTGGAGACACGGGCATTGAGAGCCGTGGTGGTAGAGATGGTAGTGACAGTGGTAATGCTACACGCAGGGGTTTTTTTTTCTATGCTAGACACACAGGTAGTGATGATGGTGACGACAGTAGTAGTGTTGGTGTTGGTAGTGATGGTGGTGACAGCAGTAGTTCTGGACACGCGGGTTGTGGTGGTGTTGGAGACCTGGATGGTGGTGATGGGAGTGGTGTTTGTGTTTATAGTGGTAGTGATTGCTCTGCCATCGGTGATACTTTGCCTTTCACTGATGATAATGATGATGATGCTGATGATGATGATGCTGATGATGATGATGATGATACGGATCTTACTGTTGTTTTGGTGGATGATTCGTCTCTAACAGGTTTACCTCGAAAATTAGATAGTGCCTTATGATGTGAACTAGTACTGCAATTTTCAATACTCAATGAGGGGTCAAATTCTTTCCAAAATTGTTCCGTTTGGGACAGCATCACTTAAATATTGGATAGCATTACATTGCTGCAACCCCTGTTGATTGTTCTTATTTTGAAGTCACATTTTGAACACACAATTTTTGAATGTTTATCCGCAACATCCACAGAAATGTTGATATTAAACATAAAGAATAATGCGTCTTGGTGACTCAAAAACAATTTTTTTTTTTTTTTTTCTCAATCTTATTTGTTTTTTTTGTTAAAGAACGACTACCGTAAAGTCTGCATAATTCATTAACAAAGCGTGAGTGTATTTCAAGCGTGTAATTCATTTTGTTATTAATCATACATTAACCCAATGTCTTTGTTATTATCTGCGAGGAATCAACAACATACATAATAAAGTTAAAGAATCGGGAATACCTCTTATCACTACCAGCGCCTGGCGAAACACTCAAGGTGCAGCTGTAGGAGGAGTAGGAATTTTCGTGAACAAACAAACAGAGAAATCTCTAGCTGAAGTCAACTCTGTCAACATGCGGATAATGGTAGCTACTTTTAATGGAAATCCTAACACAACAGTGATATCAAACTACGCGCCAGTTGAGGGAAGTGTCGACTGCAAGACCCATTATAACAAACTCTCAGAAACCTGGAATAAGATTCCCAAGCACAACTTCCTAATTGAGTATGGTGATTTCAATGCTCATATTGGTGAAAAGGACGCACCATTCACGTACCATGAAAACACCAATAGCAACGGCTCTTTTCTCCTAGAACATGCCAACGAAAGTAACCTGGCTATCACAAACACGCTGAGGAGAAAGAAGAAAGGCAAGCTATGGACATACATGTCAGACATGAATGGTAGAAAAACACAGATTGACTACATCCTAGTGAATAGAAAGTGGAAGAACTCAGTCCACAATGTCGAAGCATTCAGTAGCTTCAGTAGCCTAGGAGGAGATCACCGTCTCATATCTGCCACAATTCGCTTGAGTCTTCGAAAAAGCAAATCAACACCATCAAAAGTGAAGTATGACTGGTCCTCTCTAAAAGATTCAACTATACAGAACCAGTATACTATAGAGGTGAGGAATAGATTCACAGGACTTTGTACGGGAGAAGAAGATCCAACGGAACGATATGAGAAACTCATAAAAGCAAACCGGGACACAGCAGAGAAGCTAGTACTAGTACCGAGGAGAACAAAAGTCACGAAAAGATCCACCTCTAATCACCCACTGATTGTTAAAGCTAGAAAAGAAGCTCAAGATGCATTCAACCAACACCAACAAACACCAAACTCAGTAAATGAAGAAAGGTGGAGGATATCAAAACAGAAAATACAAACTGTCATTAGGGATATAGAAGAACGAGAGCTAGATACACGTAGTCTCAGTTTCATCCAGGAAGTGGAGAAAGCCGATGAGAGAAGCAAACATGGTGAAAGCTGGAAACTGATAAATAGAATAACTGGTAGGAAAGCAAGTCGACAAGGGATCCTCAGGGGTAAAACAAAAGAAATAAGAAGACAGAAATGGTTCTCACACTTCCAAACACTTCTGGGAGAAGATCCAGTCAGAGCAGCGGAAGATGACGTAGACCTAGAACCAATTCTGCAAGATATCTGTATAGACGAGAGTGACTTTACAGTGGATGAGATAAAAAAGGCCAAAAAGTCTCTCAGTGATGGAAAACAATCCGGACCCGATGACATCCCGCCTGAAGTATGGAAGTACTGTGACTTAGATGATATCCTGTTGGAGTTTACAAATGGATTACTAAACAAGAACGAAAAACTAAATCAGTGGTCGGAAATTGATCTTATTCCAGTCCCAAAGGGAGGAGACCTAAGTGATACCTCCAACTACAGGGGAATCAGCCTTGCCGCTATAGCTGCCAAACTCGCCAATAAGATGATCCTCAACAAAGTCCAGCCAGAGATAGACCCTCATCTACGTCCTTGTCAAAACGGCTTCAGACCAGGAAGATCCACGACTGCTCACCTCCTGGCATTGAGAAGGTTAATAGAAGGAGTAAAAAGTCACAACAAGAAGGCAATCATTCTATACGTAGACTTTAAGAAGGCCTTTGACTCGATACATCGCCCTACCATGATGAAAATCTTAAAAGCATATAGTATACCTCCTAAACTTCTCTCTGCTATTAAAAGAATGTATGAGAACACACGGGCAAAGTTTATCTCTCCAGATGGTGAAACTGAGCTGTTTGAGATCAAAGCAGGGGTGCTTCAAGGTGATACATTAGCCCCCTATCTCTTTGCAATTGTCTTGGACTATGTGATGAGAAAGACCTACGCTGGCATGAGAACGAGCTGGGCTTCACGCTGCATAGACAAAGAAGTAGGCGCAATCCAGCTATGATTGTCACGGATCTAGATTTCGCAGATGATCTGGCTCTTTCTGAACGAGGAGATGGACCAGGCACAAGAAGTCCTCAACAGACTTGAAACTGAGGGTGAACGAGTAGGACTATGCTGTAATGCTAAGAAGACAGTATTCCAAACCTACAACCAAGAAAGGCCAATTAGCATACAGGCAAAGAATGGAGAATGGCTGAAGGAAGTTGACAACTTCAAGTACCTAGGAGGTTGGACCCAAAGCAGTTCCTCTGATATTTCTGTCAGAAAAGCATTGGCTTGGAGTGCCTGTCACAAACTCAGGAAAATCTGGAGTTCAAACCTACAGAGGGAAATAAAGAAGAGACTGTTCCTGGCAACAGTAGAGTCAGTGCTTCTATATGGAGCAGCGACATGGACTCTTACAAAAGCCTTTGAGAAGCAACTGGATGGCTGCTACACCCGTATCCTGAGGATGGCCCTCAATGTAAGCTGGAAAGAGCACATAGCAAATGAAGAGCTCTACAATGACCTCCCCCCAGTGACCTCGAAGATTCAAAAGAGAAGACTGAGACTTGCGGGGCACTGCTGGAGACACAAGGAGGAGATTTCAAGCAGTCTTGTTCTATGGGAACCACCTGAGCGAACCAGAAGCAGAGGCAGGCAGAATAAAACCTACATTGACTGTCTGCTAGATGACACAGGAATGGACAACACCCGGGCGCTGCGTACGCTTATGGAGGACAGGACAGAATGGCGAAGACTTTTGGCTCATGTTGGGCGCCCCAAGGGGCGGCCTAAGTAAGTAAGTAAGTAAGTAAGAATACCACAAGGCAAATTTAACAAAAATTTTAACCGTTACCTGTGCCCTTTTAATTAGATGTTTTAATCATTTTAATCTTAATGAAAAATTACTCATGAAAATTGGTCACTAATTTCTAGAATTACTTTGTTCTTCGCATCACAGTTTCAAAAATATAATAATCGCAAGCTTCTAACTTAACCAAAAATCAAGTTTAGGAACTTAAGTAATTATAACGCAATTTTTAAGCAAATACTCTTTGCTTAAACGATTTACTGTAATTAAATTAAAAATCACTCAAGCCAATCACTTACACACAGTAGAGGCCGTTTTAGGGAAAAGATATATCTGTTCTAATAAGCACATGTCCTTAGAAATAAAAAAATGAAAGCTGCTGTAGATATAGTTACAATTCATTTTATTCTAGACCAGTGGGTATATTTGATGGCATGTATAGTGCCGGGGAGATAAGAAAAATAACAATCATATGCAACGTATTACGTTTGTCTGCAGGCAGTTAGCTCCAGCTCGCTGACCTCTGGTCAGGCACTCGTGTGGAGTGATGAATCACGCAGGTGCCATGAAAACTAAAATGAACGATGTATGATGAACCAAGCAATCGTGTCTGATGTGTCGTTGTGAATGTGAATTTTGAGTAAATTTAAATGCCTTTCAACAAGTCATGCATTTAAGTGGTCTTACTGTATGAGATCGGATGAGTTGATTTAAATATCAATTTTGAGTAAGTAAACGCTTTACCAAAAGTCACACATTATTATGGTTTATCCCCTGTATGAGTTTAAACGTGTACTTGTAACTGTGAACTCCGAGTAAATGCCTTTCCACAAGTGACACATTTAAATAGCTTTTCTCCTGTATGAGTTCTAACGTGTACTTGTAAATTTGAATTATGGGTAAAAATTTCTCTTCACCCGTATGAGTTCTGATGTGTCACAGTAAATCTGAATTCCGAGTAAATGTCTTTCCACAAGTCACACATTTAAGTGGTCTTTCTCCTGTATGAGTTCGGATGTCTTGATTTAAATATGAATTTTGAGTAAACGCTTTACCACAAGTCACACATTATTATGGTTTATCCCCAGTATGAGTTTTAACGTGTCCTTGTAATTGTGAACTCCAAGTAAATGCCTTTCCACAAGTCATACATTTAAATGGTTTTTCTCCTGTATGAGTCCTAATGTGTCCTCGTAAATGTGAAATCACAATAAATGCCTTTCCACAGGTTGGACATTTAAATGGTCTTTCTCCTGTATGAGTCCTAATGTGTACTCGTAAATGTGAATTCACATAATATGCCTTTCCACAAAAGACACATTTAAATGGCTTTTCTCCTACATGAGTTCTAATGTGTACTTGCAAATGTGAATTCAGGGCAAATGCCTTTCCACAAGTCACACATTTAAATGGTTTTTCTCCTGTATGAGTTCTGATGTGTCGTTGTAAATGTGAATTCACATAATATGCCTTTCCACAAGTGACACATTTAAATGGCTTTTCTCCTACATGAGTTCTAATGTGTACTTGCAAATGTGAATTCAGAGTAAATGCCTTTCCACAGGTCAGACATTTAAATGGCTTTTCTTCTGCATGAGTTCTAATGTGTCGTTGTAAATCTGCATTCAAGATAAATGCCTTACCACAGGTCACACATTTAAATGGTTTTTCTTCTGTATGAGTTCTAACGTGTACTTGTAAATGTGAATTCTGAGTAAATGCTTTTCCACAGGTTGGACATTTAAATTGAATTTTTCCAGTATGAGTTCTAACATGTACTTGTAAATCTGAATTCTGAGTAAATGCCTTTCCACAAGTCACACATTTAAATGGTTTTACTTCTGTATGAGTTCTAACGTGTACTTGTAAATGTGAATTCCGACTAAATGCCTTTCCACAGGTCACACATTTATATCGTCGTTTTCCAGTTAGGAGTCTTGAGTGATTTTGCAACTGGGAAGTTGTAGTGTTTTGAGATTTTGTATCGACTTGAGACTCATCTATTTCGCTGAAGTCAAATCTTTGGTCTGGTCTATTGTGATTTGTGGAAAGATGGTCCAAAGTTGTATCCTGATTGTTCTGGAAATCAGTGCCAGGCTCTTGCCATTCCAGACAACTGTTTGTAGTTTCATCTACGTCAATTTCAATTTGGATGTCTTCATGAAGTCCATCATTCAAAGACTGGTCACAGCTGTCAACATCGTTGCTATCTGTAGAAATAGACAAGAGCATTCTTACCTCCACAAAACAATAACTTAGAAATCTATTAAAGTGATAAATTATCCCCGATGAAACAATTACATGTTTGTGTATTATAATTATAACTAACATAAAAGATTGATTTTTAGATATTCATACCATCTTAAGAAAGTTGGTGGACGGATTGTTGACCAAAACTGGTGAGTCGGATGGAATTCCAAAGAAAATAGTTGACATATTTAGAATACTGTACAAAGAATTCTACTGTCAGGTCATCCATCAAGGGAAACATTTCCTGACTGTTTATTGTCACCACTTCTCTATTTAATTCTGATAGATAGGACTACAGAAAGTCACAAGTGACCAATTGTATTGGCATTGCATTGGATGTCTTTTCACTATCACCAAAATTGTACATAATAAACTAATTATGATATCACTAATTATGCTCTGATTGTCATTGGCTGATAATTGATTGGAAGGCCTGGGAGATCTAATAAACTGGAACCATAGATAAAATTAAAATACAAAATGTACATTGGGCACAGGCCTGTAAATGGTTGGTGAAAAAATTGTCGGAACTTTTAAACACGCGAAAATAGACACAACAAGACAAAAATATGGACACAACACAGATATGACACGTCAATTGACTAGTCAAATCATGTCACTTTCCCCTACTTATTTATAACGAGGTCCTTATTCTATGGTACCAAAAATAAAAAAATCCCAATTATTTGAGGTCCCAGGTCTGAGTTAGTTGTAAAATGAAAGGAAGAGAACAGTTCCTACCCTTTTGAAGGATGTGTATCTAGACGTCTAGTGCTCTAGTATCTTCATTCCTGTTTGTGTTAAATGTTTACGCTGATTCTTTCGTTTATTTGGATTAATTCTTAGAGAAGAAGAAGAAGAAGAAGAAGAAGAAGAAGAAGAAGAAGAAGAAGAAGAAGAAGAAGAAGAAGAAGAAGAAGAAGAAGAAGAAGAAGAAGAAGAAGAAGAAGAAGACGAAGAAAAAGAAGAGGAGGTGGTGCGGTGGTTGAGAGCTTTCAAAGAAGAATATATATTTCGAAGAAAAATAATTATTTCGCAATATTTTTTTTCGGTCTCACATTGGGACGGAACCAATAAAATATAGAGAAAACGATATGAGAAACGGAGATATGCATTTGTGTTGGTAGAAAAAGAGAGAAATCTTCCGGTCCAGTTTGACACACTTCTGTGTGTGCATTATTTACTGACTAGGTGTGTGTGTGTGAAGACGAATCGCCCGAACTTCGCGACCTCTCTCTCACTGGCTGTGGCACAGTAGCCAGGCTGTGAATACATCCACGTCTCACGGAGCGTGTAGGTGACATGATGGCTAACTGATAGACGGCATGTTTCGTCTTTGATGCGACAAATAAAAAGTTTTTTTGTTTTGGTTTTTTAAAGTCGGCATTTGAAACGGAATAAAATCTAATTTTTTCGAGGAACGAAATAAAAGTCTTTTATTTTCTTTTTTATTGGTTCTGTTCTTTGGAGTTACGAATTTTATTTTTACTATTATCTTTTTTTTAAATATTTCTTTTTAAGAACTTATAGAGCAAAATTGTACTGTCGGAAATCCAACAATAGACGGAAGATTTACAGGCCTGGTAACAATATGGCTATTATAGTAAAGGAAAGAAGGAATGTATTGCATTGACACGACTTTGGCACTTTGATAAACTCTTCACCTCCCCCCCTTTTTTTCTAACTCCAAAAGAAATGACGACAATAAACAGTTCCTTGAGAGGTCCCACATTTCAAACGTGGACAAATATTCAGTGGTCATCATCAACCTCATCATTAAAATACCTTGTACAGTCTTTATGACCATAGATGTGACCTCTGACCCCAAACTACAGGAATAGACTGGCCCTTCACAAGTTGTTGTACAACTCTGGTCTCCTTTGTTGACATTACAGGGTTCCTGAAAAAGGAAGAGAATACAGAATAAAATGAAAAAATACCACGAAGCTACAGACCCTTTTCAGGTCAGCTACTTTAGTGCCAACCTGTGGCCACAGTGCACAACAATTTTTGTAAACAAAGAGGGACTGGCACTGTGACTTCACAGATATTCTTAAGTGTATCACGTTATACTATAAGATGGTCTTGAAGTGAGATTAACATTTCTTTCTTTGTAAAGAATATAATATCAATTGAAACTCCTATCTGGTAGACAAGAGACATTCTTTTGTTTTTGTTATTAAGGTTTTTATGGCGCTGACGACCCATTTCGGGTCGTTTCAGGCCCAGTAAAAGGAAGAAAATGGGATAGTAAAAAATCTAGAATTGCAAGTAAAGCAACCCAATAAAAAGAAATACAAAGGTGAATGGTTCAAATAAGGAACAGATGTAAATTCCAAGAGCACCTATCAATGACCTTAGTTAAAAATCACCTAAAAGTCTCATCCAGACACCAGCTATGGATCCTACTGAGAGGAATACACTTAAATGTCTACAAAATATATCGAAAACATAAAACATAACAATTCGTAAAAGAGAGATGAGTTACAAGGGGAAAAAATCATCTCCAAAGACTAATATGTACTAAAAATTTGATTGTTTCCCTCTCAGCTAAGGACTAAGTATCTGTCATGTAAACAAATGGATCTTGTTGATATTTTGATGTGATCGATTCAGAAAATGTGAACTGAAATTGAGAGTGAAAAGGTTTATATCAAGTTTGGACAAACAAACAAACAAAACAAAATATAACTGGTCAGTGTAAGGTCCATTCGTCCATTTCAAATTTTCAAAACAAGTGGGCAACATGATAGAATTGGTCACAGACTGACGAATACAGAGAGAAATGACGAAGAGTTCAATTTTTTATCAACTTTGAAATTGGTAGACTGCTGTGTTCAATATCTGTTACTTTCCAATTTGTAATCATCACCCTCATCGTCATTGTCATCATTATCATCATTATCAGAGACCATGTGTAAAAGAAAGAATGTTCTCTCACCTGACAATGTATCCCCAGTGGTGATGTCATAGAAGAAATCTCTGTTATTATTGTGCCGTCAAGTTTAATTTTATCACTGACATCAATGCTCTGTGAGCCTTCATCTTCTCGTTTAACATGGACGTCATTAAATTGTGTAAAGGTATGGGAAGAGTTCTCTGCCTTGATGTCATCTTGAAGTAGAACCTTTACATGAGAGAATTGTGAATAATTGGTGGAAGATTCTTCTGCCTCAATGTCTACAGCTTCAGGTTTAACATTGACGTCTCTGAATTGTGAATAAGCGAGGAAAGACTTTTCTACCTTGAGGTCTACAACTTCGATGTCTTTATCTTCAAGTTTAACATGGATACCATTTAATTGTGAATAAGGGAGGGAAGAATTCTCTGCTTCATCTTTGACCTTTACATTGACTTGCATGGTCTGTTGATGAAACTCTGGTATATTTTCATCTTCTACTGATTCAAGTTTAACACCAACATCAGAAGACTGACATAAGGTTTCTGGTGATATTTTAGTCTCCATTAGATCTTCTGTCGCTACAACATCTTCCAATCCAACATTCGAATGTGATGTCTTGGAGTGTGTGAAATCTTCATGTGAAAGCCACTCACGTTTGTCGGGTTCAATTTTATAAGACCCTTCCATCTTTACTTCTCTCTACAGGATGTAAGGAAAGACACTGGAGAAAAAAAAACAAGACAAGAAATGGATGAGAAAATGGAAAAGATGTCAAAGAGTGCTTGTTTTGTTGTTATGCTAGTCTGATGGTGCTTTAGGTAATGACAGGTCATGTAAGCATCAAGTGCCTTTCAATGGTCTCTGTTCTTTTCATCTTGAAAAGACTAGATGTGTCTAATCATCCATTTCTAAAGGCTATGTCTGGGAATAATCAAATCTTTCAAGTAAAACTATGTCTAGCAATAACAAGAAGACGACCTAAATTGTATTCCCCTGAACCTTTTTTTTTCACCAGGCTTGCCAGATTAATTATGAAAAATATGAAAAAAAAATAAGTAAAGGTCATCGAAAACACACCGGGTTTTGAAAGAACGTATTCAAAGTAATTGTTTTGTTTGTTTTTAGAGGTCTAACAGACTTGGGTCATTTAAATGCCAGGAAAAGTAAGATGACAGGCTTAGAGAAAAGGAGGAACAGAAGTAGATGATAGAAGAAATGTACCTCTATATCTAGTCTGAGATGTAAATCGTGATCTTACTTGGATCTTTGTCGAAAATGAAAATATACAACTAACAATAATAATAAAAATAATAATAATAATAATAATAATAATAATAATAATAATAATAATAATATAATAATAATAATAATAATAATAATATAATAATAATAATAATGATAATAATACAATAATATAATAATAATAATAATAATATAATAATAATAATAATAATAATAATAAATAATAATAATAATAATAATAATAATATAATAATAATAATTAATAATAATATTAATAATAATAATAATAATAATAATAATAATAATAATAATAATAATAATAATAATAATAATAATAATAATAATAATAATAATAATAATAATAATAATAATAATAATAATAATAATAATATAATAATAATAATAATAATAATAATAATAATAATAATAATAATAATAATAATAATAATAATAATTAATAATAATAATAATAATAATAATAATAATAATAATAATAATAATAATTATCCAGTGGTGATCGCCTAAATGCTCAGTGGTTGGAAAGCAGAGGAAACACATTGAGGTGGAATGGGCATTTAGATGAAGTTGATCAAGAGCATGATAAATACATATAATATATGATCATTCATATCACGCATTTCAATCGATTCAGACTGACTATTGCACTCCACACTGGTTTATTTGTTCCATAATCAGACTACTTTTCACCAAATTTCCATTTCAATTAGTACAAATTGTCTGCTATGCATCCTTTATTGTCGCAGCACTGAAAAATATATGTCAGTGCCTAAAGCTAATGCCTTCACATTCACATCTCTTGTCACTGGGGATAATGTGCTTCAAATGCCTTATCTAAGGTCATAACGCAAGGGCCAGAGTTTTCCAATCATTGCTACCCACTCGGCCATGGACTACGCTCAACTTCTGAATCCGAATCTTCCTTTAAGGTCATGAAGATCTAGACATGAACAATAACATTAAGGTGAAAATTCAGAAGTGATCTAGAAGCTCTGTAAAATAAATCTAAAGTTGGTGCAGATGTAACTTCCCGCTGTAAATTCAGGGAGATGAAACTGTCCATGTGAAAAGTCCTGGATGTTCATGTCGGTATTTGAAAATCAGGATTTGAAATCTCCACCAGGTTGTTCTTTATCTTATACATTATGGCCAGGCATGCTACTTTCCTCAGAGTTTGGAGTGATTTCCATTCAAGTTGATCAATCATGCTGCTCAGACTTGATGTTTTCTCATAATTTCCCATAACAAAATGAGCGACTCGTCTCTGTACTGCCTCCAGTTTATCAAAAAGATGTTTTATGTGTGGGTCCCAAACAGTGCATGCATATTCAATTTGTGGTCGAACTAATGACTTGTAAGCATATGATTTTAGGCTTGTTGATTTAATCTTTAAATTTCTTTGGAGGAAACCCAGGGTCCTATTTGCTTGTTGTGATGTTGTTGATGTGCTCGTCCTATTTTAAGTCTGACTTTATTGTTATTCCTAAGCGTTGGCTGGTGTTATGTGCTTTAAGGTGTGGTTTTGTAGCTTGGAATTATTGCATATGATTAGAGATTTCTTTCTGGAGATGGAAATGACATTGCATTTCTCTGGATGAAACTCCATACAGTGCCTCTGTTCCCAAGCCGCCAGTTTCTCGATGTCGGTCGTGTTGCAGATGTGCTCCATCTTCTTGTGATTTTATTATCAAGTATGCAATTTTCACAGTGGTGCGGTCACATCAAGAATTAAGACATGTGTAATATACATACACGTAAGCAGACATTCACACACGCAAACACTCATAAAAATGGGGAGGATCTCGAACGCTCAGTTGGTAGATACGGCACTGAAAATCGTGCTGAAACTGAACATTTAGTAAAAAGCCTGGATTTCTGTGATCTAGCCTGAATGACAGTACCACTTGCAAGAGTAATTAATTACCGCTGCAGACGACTGAGTAAAGGGAGATCACTGAGTAGGAAAATTATGCATAAAACATGCATTTCAAAATTATTCTGTGACTAAATTTTCAAATTATGAGTCAGGTTTTCTTCAGTTTACTTAAAGACCCATCTTTCTTCTTTAAAACTGCTCTTAAATGAAAAAAAATTCATCCAGAAATAAATTATTACAGTATGAAATAAAAAGGCACCTAAAATTTAGTATTTTACCAAAAGTACATTGAATAAAATATGAATTATATTATAATGTCACCGTACAGATTTGATTATTTTACTTTATGTGATAGTTAACTTGTTTTATTTTATCATAGTGGAAACATAATTGCCAGTTAAGCAATGGTTATTGAGTTATGGTCACTTGAAGTTAAAATCCTTGAAAGTGAAAGAATGTAATGTTACTTACAAAGTAAATAATTTGAAATACGTCTTTATATTGTTATGGGTAATCCTTATCAGTCTTTTAAAACCATAAATATCATAAAGCCAATATTTATCATGGGTTCTCTGTCATTTAAAGGACACCAACAATTGCTTCTTAATCTTTAGATATGACTGTGGTATATATCTCAAGTAATATCTGATCAAACAATACCAGATCCATATCCACATAGGGGCAAAAATTCCGCTTTTCACATTTCCAATCGAGGAAAATTTTAAAAAAAAATCTCTAGTAAAAAAAAAAAGTGAGCTATGGTTTATTTCGTCAGCATCTCCTATGGTCAATCAACACACATTTTGTGTGTCTGATTAGTCCCTTCAAAGTGTGTGCAGCTGATGTCAGATTATATTATATTTTTAGGAGGGGAGTTGACCAAAGTTTTATTATTATTATGTTGACGCCAATATATGAGGTCAATGACCTCGGTAATATTATATGTTGGCTCGAATCTGTAATATTATTGCATAAGGTCAGCTTTTTTCACGATTAAATTTTATCCCTGTGTATTTGTGTGTATGTGCCGGCCCGCACGCTTGTTTGATTAAGTGTGTGTTGAGGAGTGGGGGGGGGGGGGGGGGGGGAGGAGGGTCCAGACAAGGACCGTCCATTCAATACTTTGCTCTGAGACTGAGACTGCCAGAACATGCGTGTCCTCTATTATTATTTGACACACTTTTTAGTCTTTACACAACCTGCACATTTTTACACATATTATATTTTATCATTTGAGTACTTTTGGATTGTCTATTACATTTTCTGTTGCAAAGCATGTCATAGTCAATAAAAGTAAGTTGATTCCTCTTTTTGATCTCAAATTCAGCTGTTTATGTATTCTGATTCCTCTTTGGGGCTATTGGGGGTTCGATCACCCGCCGCTGCATTGTGTGACCTTGAACAAGTCACCTCGCCCTAGCTCAATTTGCCATGCTGCACTGCGGCTGACGTTATTCCAGTCTTCCCTTGGAATAGACCCTAGAGAATAATAATAAGGAAGCCGCTATTTTCACCGCACAGTGAAAATAGTCTGTCATGCTATTTTCACCATACGGTGATAATAGCCTGACCGTGTGTAGGAGGCTATTTTCACCGTACGGTAATAGCTTGGTGATTTTCACCGTACGATGATGATAGTGTGGGAGACTTTTTTCACCGTCCCGTAAATTATGGTGGATGGTTTTCAGTGTACGGTGATAATAGTGTGGGAGACTTTGTTCATCGTACCGTAATATCTTGGTGGACGATTTTCACCGTACGGTGATAATAAATTGGGAGACTTTTTTCACTGTCCCGTAATATTTTGGTGGACGATTTTCACCGTACAGTGATAATAGTGTGGGAGACTTTTTTCACTGTACGAGTAATATCTATGTGGACGATTTTTACCGTACGGTGATAATAGTGTGGTAGTGGTAGACTATTCACCATCACGTAATATTTTGGTGGACGATTTTCAGCGTACGGTGATAATAGTATGGGAGACTTTTATCACCGTATGGTAATATTTTGGTGGACGATTTTCACCGTACGGTGATAATAGTGTGGGAGACTTTTTTCACTGTACGAGTAATATCCATGTGGACGATTTTTACCGTACGGTGATAATAGTGTGGTAGTGGTAGACTTTTCACCGTCACGTAATATTTTGGTGGACGATTTTCAGCGTACGGTGATAATAGTATGGGAGACTTTTATCACCGTATGGTAATATTTTGGTGGACGAATTTCACCATACGGTGATAATAGTGTAAGAGACTTTTTTTCACCGTACGGTAATATCTTGGTGGACGATTTTCAGCGTACGGTGATAATGGTGTGGAGGGCTATATTCAGTGTACGCTGATAATAGTGCAGGAGACTTTTTGCACCGTACGGTAATATCTTGGTGGACGATTTTCACCGTACGGTGATAATGGTGTGGAAGGCTATATTCAGTGCACGGTGATAATCGTGCGAGAGAGTACATATATTCATTATAATTGTGTGGAAAGCTATATTCATTGTACGGTGATAATAGTGTGGGAGACGATTTTCATCTTACGGTGAAAATAGCCTGACACATTATTCACCGTATGGTGATAACGGTGTGGCAGGCTATATTCACTGTACGGTGTTAATAGTGTGGGAGACTATTTTCACCATACGGTAATATCTTGGTGGACGATTTTCACCGTACGGTGAAAATGGTGTGGAAGGCTATATTCAGGCAGTGTACGGTGATAATAGTGCGGGAGACTACATATATTCATTATAATGGCGTGTAAAGCTATATTCATCGTACGGTGATAATAGTGTGGGAGACGATTTTTATCTTGAGGTTATATTATTCACTGTACTGTGATAATAGTGGGGCCGACTATTTTCACCGTACGGTAATATCTTGGTGATAATAGTGTGGGAGACTATTTTCACGTACGGTAATATCTTGGTGATAATAATGTGGGAGACTGTGTATTTTCACCGTACGGTAATATCTTGGTGGACGATTTTCACCGTAGGGTGATATATGTGGGAGACTTTTTTCACCATCCCGTAATATTTTGGTGGACGATTTTCACCGTACGCACGGTGATAATAGTGTGGGAGACTATTTTCACCATAAGGTCATATCTTGGTGGACGATTTTCACCGTATGGTGATAATAGTGTGGGAGACTTTTTTCACCATCCCGTAATATTTTGGTGGACAATTTTCAGCGTACGGTGATAATAGCCTGACACACTATTTTCACTGTATGGTGATAATGGTATCTTGGTAGTTAACAAACTTCGCGGCGTTTATCTGTGTTGAACCCATGACCTTAAGAAGTCGGGGGTAGCGGCTCAAGATAGACATAGAGATTGAAATCATTATTGCTCGAGTTGTGAATAGCTCATACTCATACAGTAGAGCCACGCCCTCCCCGGCCAGGTGTTGTTGTACCAGAAAGGTCGCGGGTTCGAGACCCCATCGCCGCCACGAAATTGCAAAGCTTCATCGGTAACTGTAACCAATTCTGAATCTGCCATCCCGCCTGTATTATTATAGCTTTGGGAGGCCTTCCGAAAGCTCATCATGCCAAATATTCGCTCCTAAGAAAAAATACAACCTAGTACCTTTAACTACCCCTAATAGGAAAAACAAAACAAAACAAAAACAACCCTAGGACTGCTTTGCACTGCCTTTCAATACCTCACAAATCAAAATGGCGGCCGATAATCAAAACAATGGTCAAATTAGGAAATTTTTAACTTGGATGACAAATTAAATAAATAAACGTCTGACAAAAGGTCCAAAGTGAAAAGTACAAATTGGAAGAAATGCTATAACGAGGAGCTTTCGGGAGGCCTCCCTTGTTCTCGGCAAACTTTTTCTTTTTTTTTAAACTGGTCTGCACGCAGGAAGAAAATGATGTCGGGTCGAATTCTAATAGTCTGCTGGATGCATAGGCACATACGTCACAGTTAGTATCATGGCTTCTGATTGGCTAATACATACGGTGAAAATAATCTGTCAGGCTATTATCACCGTACGGTGGAAATAGACAAAAATTCTATTCTCACCGTACGGTGAAAATAGTCAGTCCGGCCGTAATAATAATTCCCTTATGGGATGAATAAAGGGAATCTGTGAACCTCCAGCAGGGCGTCGTGGAAAGTAGCCATTACTTGATAATATAAATTATTTTAAAAATCCTTAAATCGGTGCCATTTACCCATAAAGTATCAAAAAACATTGAGGAGACAATTTTTGAGGCCAAATTTTAGTTCACGTACCATAACCATAGGCAGATTCTAAGACTTCAGATGCTTAGCCAGGTAGTATGAGCACTTTATTGTCAATTTTCTTTCTCTCTTTTCTCATTCAAAATTTTCGCATTTTAAAATTATTTTTCTTCCAAGTTTGAATCTCCCCCGGTTTCGCATTTAAAATTATATTTCTTCCAAGTTTGAATCTCCTTCTCTAATAGGCTTCAACAGTCATGACGTCACTTCCCTCGTAATGACGCATGGTAACTTAGTAAATGGCTCTAAACTATCGGAACAATGGCGGACGCCCTTATGAAATATTTCTCCGACGAGCATAAAAGTGTATCTAGAGGAGAAAAACATTACAAATATGATCATGTTTTGACTTTTAGACATTCTGATCACATGACATATGAAAAGTTCTAGCCAGCATGAAGAATAAAAAGTACCCATTTTCTTTGTTTAGAACCAGGCTGCTCGCCGTTGCTGGGCGACGTGACACCAGACTAGACTAGTGAATCCAATTGCCGCCCGGAGCCGCCAGGAGCCATTCAGAAGCCTCTTGAACTGTTTGGATACTACCTGGAACCTTGGGGGGGGGGTCGTCCGGATGCCGTCTGGTGCCGTCCGGAGGTCATCTGTCATTCTGAGGCCATCCCGAGACCTTCAGAACTGTTCGAAGCCGCGCGGAGCAGTCCAGAGCCGTTTAAATGTCGTATGGAGTCGTCCGGAGCCGCTGGAGGCCGTCTGAAACATTTAGAAGAAACCGTCTGTGGCCACCTAGAGTCTCAAGGGGTCCATCCGGATGCCGTCCGGAGGACATCTAAATCATCCTGAATCACCTCGAGGCCCCCAGAGCTTCCCAAAGCATTCCAGATGCATCCCGGAGCCGTCCGGATGGCTCCAGAATGCTTTAGACGTTAGATTACCCCGGACGGCAGCAGACGGTTCCGAACGACCCCCGGAGGCTCTACGTGGATGCAGGCAATGTTTCAATGGCCTCCGGACAGTCCCATAGGGTATTGGATGGATCCGGACGTTTATAAGAGCTTAAGAATGTCTTCTAAATGTTTCAGATGGCCTCCAGATACTGCTCTTCGCGGCTTCTGGAAAGCTTTCGGACAGCTCTGGGGGCGTCAGGGTGGCTTCAGAATGCTTTAGATGACCTCGTGCGGCTCCGGACAGCAATTAGTAGGGCCCAGGTATATATATATATATATATATATTGACAAATTGAATAAATATACGCCTGACAAAAGATCCACGGGTGAAAATACTAATTGAAAGAGACGATAGGCCGATGAGCTTAAGGAATTATTCCATTAATCTGCGAAATAAAACAGAGAACGAAAGGGAATGATAAACTGCTAAATCTACCTTGCCCTGTATCTCGTTCTAGAATCAGTGTCTCAAGATTATTTTTTAAAAGGAACTGTGTTTTCAGTCCACCAGTGTACTGAAAACACAGCTGGGTATTCAGTCCACTGGAAACAAAAATATTTAAAAAGGACCAAATATCGTCGATACTTACCTTAGTCAATACTGGCCTATTGTAGGTTAGGCATCATCATAAATGGATAGGCATAAAATTTATGGCAATTTGACGGCTTAATAATATCATTTACAGAGTTTTATTTACTCTCGGAAAGTCTTGATTGAGAGTTGCTCGAAATCGGCGCCCGAGTTTCTTACAGTGGCTGCCAGATAGCCATTGGCCTGACCAATTTGACCAAAATTACTACACAGAGAATAATGTTTCTATCATTAATTTTAAATTAACATTAATATCTATTTTTAATTTTTCCGAGTCCGTTAGAATTTTTGTGATTATCAAAACCGATGATTTTTCCATGGAGATCAGAGTTTTAGTATTGTTTGCCCAACAAAGGTTCAATTTGGTCACTTTTCACATCGATCACTGGCCTTGACCACGCCTGTACCCCCCCTCCCCCGTCCTCCCGGGCAGTATTGACTTTGTTTTCTTCCAACATCCTTTTCTTTCAAAATCATCCCTTGTCCTTTGTCTTGTCTTGTAAGGCTAGTCTATTGTTCATTGTCTATCATGTCTTGTAAAACTAGGATTTCTTTTACTGGTATCCCACTTCTTCCATTCTACTAGCCCTAACATGACCCCAATGACATCAAAAAGCGCCATCAAACCTTTAAAAACAATAGAGGCCTTAAAAGAACGTAGAGTCATCTTCCTTAACATATACATCTATTTTTAATGTTTCCGAGTCCGTTAAATAAAATGTTTTTGTGATTATCAAAACCGATGATTTTTCCAAGGAGATCAAAGTTTTAGTATTGTTTGCCCAAGTAAGGTTCTACTTGGTCACTTTTCACATCGATCACTGACCTCGAGCACACCTGTGTTTTTTAATGGAATTGGTATCCCATTTCTTCCTTTCTACTAGCCCTATTTATCTTTCTCTCTATCTCTAAGCTCTCCCACCCCCACTCTCTCACTCTCTCTCTCTCTCTCTCTCTCTCTCTCTCCCTCTCTCTCTCTCTGACACTTCCTCAAACATATTCAAGACCCTATAACTATAAAGTTGTTCTCTTAACTTTTTGTATTCTATTTTTTTTTTTTTAATTTTTTGTTTTGTTTTGTTTGTTCGTTTTTGTTTCGTTTTCCCCCCGAGTCATATTGTTACGTACAAGGAATGCACAAGGCAATAAATTTTGACGTCTCACTGTGTTCTGATTTAAAATAATAATATTGAAAGTGAGTAAAAGTAAATCAATAAAACTTCTCAAGTCACAAGGAATGGTGTCAACGTGTTGAAGTTGAAAATTAAGAATTTTTTGACTGGTATCCGATTTCTTCCTTTCTAATAGCCCTATCTATCTATCTCTCTCTCTCTATCTCTAATCTCTCCCACCCCCTCTCTCTCTCTCTCTCTCTCTCTCTCTCTCTCTCTCTCTCTCTCTGACGATCCCTCAAACATATTCAAGAGCCTATAACTATAAAGTTGTTCTCTTAACATTTTTTTTGTTTTGTTTTGTTTCTTTTTTTGTTTTTTGTTTATTTGTTCGTTTTTGTTTCGTGTTTCTCTTGACTCATATTGTTACGTACAAGGAATGCACAAGGCAATAAATTTTGACGTCTCACTGTGTTCTAAATAAAAATAATAATATTAAAAGCGAGTGAAAGTAAATAAATAAAAATGTTAAATGTCGTTCAAATTTCTCAAGTCACCAGGAATGGTGTCATTGTGTTGAAGTTGAAAATTAAGAATTTTTGCCAAGGGAGTACAAAAAAAAAAAGAAAGAAAGAAAGAAAGAAAGAAAGAAAATATTATGCCGAGAAAGGAGCTCGAACACCTAACTGACCCCACCCCGGTTACAGTTTACGCTGTGCTAAAACAGCCGGCCACCTTGCCTTCTCGCACTCTGTCAAACAGTTTAGCTGGTATAATTATAATCTTTTCCGGTGGACTGAATACACAGCTGTGTATTTCGGCCATGGTGGACTGATAACACAGTTCCCTAAAAAAAAAAAAAAATAAATAAATAAATAAAAAATAAAAAAATAAAAAAATCACGTGAGGGGAGAAGACTCAGAAATGCCAGGAAAGGAGGTAGGAAGCCAAATCATCAAGCCCAGTAAGCCAAACGGATTGTGTCACCGTCACAGTTCTCTTTTTTTTTTTTGCCGTAACAGAGACCAGTAAAAAACATAAATAAGTTAACAGCAGACTTGCCCAAGAAGCAAAACCAAATTTCAAGAAGCCTGTTACTTTGTCAAGGGTCCAAATTTCTGGAATTTGGATCCTACGAGTCCAAATTGTCATCCCTGTTTATCTATCGGTCTGCTGTGATCACATGACTATTTTGTTTTCATTGGCAAAAGGAGTGCTTACTCGTAGGACCAACTGTACCATCAGATAGTGTTCTGATGTTGTTTCTTTTAGATCCGATTGGTGAATATTTCATTTGAAAACTTAAGAAACCCCGTTATTCCTAAAGAACTGTTGAAATGGATTTTCGCCCTCTTTCCAGTTTTCTTTCAGATGGTAAGTTGTCTTCTATTAAACTAATTTCTTCGTCATCGAAAAGGCTGCGGATATTCGGACTCGGGGTCTGATGAATAGTCCCTTGTGGCTATTGGACTCAAATTCCAATGCGCTTGTGTAGAATAGTCTTCCATGGCAATATAGCTTTTGTTTGTTTTTGCTTTTAATAGATCTATTGTATTAATTATTGATCTCTCTCAAATTGATGCAACGGAAAATAACAGTAATATGTCAGTAATATGGTAGAGAAAGACAAAATCATTGATCAATTGGAAGTCCAGTTAGAAATTAAAAACAACAAAAGTCAATGTGACTGTGATCTAAAGGAAAAGCTATTCTAACAACATAACACGATGTCCACATAAAAATTAGGACGAAAAGAATATATTGTGACAGTGTGAGACAAGCACAAATCATCCTTCTACAGGCCGAAGTATGGGTATGAGCTGTGTCAGTGAGATATATCTGGGCAAAACAAGTTCTTGTGAACTCTTCTTCTATTTCTATATCAGTTTTCCACCCTCTACCCATTGCCCGGTGTCTCAAATATTCCCTCAACTAACCCTAAGAAAAAAATAAAACCGAGTACCTTTAACTTACCCTAATAGGAAAAACAAACACCCTAGCACTTTTACTGAGACTTATGACTAACCCTAATAGAAAAATAAATCCTCCGATCTCGAGCAAACCCAAATAGAAAAAAAACAACCTAGGACTGCTTTGCACTACCTTTCAATACTTTACAAATCAAAATGGCGGCCAAGAATCAAAACTATGGTCAAATTAGGAAATTATAAACTTTCACAAATTTATCAAGGTTTGTTCTAGAGTTTGAAAAATGCTTTTATATGATGACAACTTAAATAAATAAATGCCTGACAAAAGGTCCTCGGTGAAAATACAAATTGAAAGAAATGCTAGCACTAGGAGCTTTCGGAAGGTATCCCCAAAATCATAATAAATAGACTAATCATAGTCATCGGAAGGCTGATTATCTTTCTGTTTTGTAATGTCTGGGCACTGAACTGTATTATTATTATTCCCACTTTTTCAGATTCGAACAAATGAAAATGAAAATGGGCATTGGTTAAGGAGCGAGGTCCCTGTTGTCATCTTTTTTTGTTTTTACAAAGGCACTGGCCAGATTATTTAAAGTGTTTCAAGACTAAAAATCCACCATTGGTTAAGGAGGGCGGTTCCTGCCGCTATCCTCTTTTGTTTACACAAAGATAATTTTTAAAAAGATATCCACTAAACATGCTTTACAAGGGGTCCCTGGCCAATAGCTACACTTAACATGTAGGACGGGACTAATTGCCTGTTAGGCAATATTATAATTTTTTCAGACAGAGACAACACTGTTAATGGCCATACTCATTTTACATCTGAGTACGGTGAGAGAATGTGAGTAAAGAGCCTTTTCCAAGGACTCAACTATGCGCTGAGCGAGGCTCAAACCCAGGACCTTCCGATCCGAAAGTGAGTGTCATACAAGACCACATAGCCGCACAATGGCCAGATGGTCAGCAAAGGTGGCAACTCAGTCTCTGTGTAAACTAAGCAAGATGGCGACAGGGACCTCCTTCTTCAAGTAATGCATGAAAATACTTGTTTAGAGAAAATTCAGAAATAAAAAAAATTACAGATAAGTAATAAAAAGTTGGCTCTCTTTATCTATAGAGATGTGCCTCAAAAAGACAATCTGGGTGGGGTTCCCTACCTCCAAAGTGGGCAGGGAATTCTTACCGTGTCTTCTAACCCCTTATAGCTGTTTTCCAATTTGCTTTCTGTCTTTGTCCTGGTAAGAGATTGCTTGGTTTCGCCCCGACCCTGGCCAGAGTCCTTAGCTGGGAGGGAAACAGTCAAATGCATAGTTATTGTTTTGGGAGATGATATTTTTTTCCTTGTAAATCATCTCTCTGTTATGTATTATTATATTTGTTATTTTTAATGTATAATGAAATTTAAGCATTTGTGTGTATTCCTCTTTGCTGAATCTTGTGCCTGTGTCTGGGTGAGACTTATAGATGATCTTAGACTAAGTACATTGATGGTATGCTCTTGGAATCTATATCTGATCCCTATTTGTTCCCAGTTCCCATTTGTCTTACTTTCTCTTGGGTACTTTAATTATAATTCTAGAACTTTCTACTATCCCATTTTCTTCCTTTTTTACTGGCGCTGATATAACCTAAATGTGTTGCAAGCACCATAAAACCCTTAAAAACATAAAAACATCAAACAGACAAAGTCTACGAACCTATGTTTCGGCTTCTTTTCCATAAGTTCCTGACATTGGTTCCACTTTGTTATTTATTTATCTATTAAGTTTTTCATGCACCCCATCAAAATAATCCCTCTTTTAATATTGGGGTTGTTTCCCTTCACTGCCAGGAACTTGTGGAAGTCCTCCCATTACTTGTTCTGAAATAAGTATCAAATTGTATGAAAGCTTTTTTTTATTTTGGAGAATTTTAACTTTATAGGACCCAAGATTGCCTTGATGGTTCTGAATCAACCATTTGACAAACCTGTATTGAAAGCATTGTGGAGCAAAAGTAAGTGCATTAATTGATAACTTACATTTCACTATCAAGTGATTTAATGCTTGAATCAGTCATTGCCAAGGTTTATTATCAACATAAAAAACAAATGCACATATGAAGCAATTAGGATGGTTACACATCATGAAGCACTCAAGTAATAACACTGTACAAAGGATTATATACCCTTATAGATTTACGGTGCACCTCTGATACAGCGATGTTGGATTCAACTAAAACTTTTTTAATCCCTGTTTTTTTCCTCTGTTTAACACCTCACATTCAATGAAGTTCATAACCACATACCTCAGCTACAACAAAGTTATCAAACGGCAAAGAGCATGCCAGGCATTTTAAAAATCTGGCATAGCTTTCCAAACTTAGTGAGTTTATTACACACCATCATCATCTGGAAGACCGCTTTCAAACTGTAATTTACTAATAATCAGGCGTTGGGGTTAGGATGGAAGCATTGCATTTGTATGGGGTTTTGGCGAGCAGTGGTGTGAGTCAGTGCCTCCTATGACACATGGACACATCATGATGACTTTGTCTCTATTTGTGTGGCTGTGTGAGTGTGGTAGGTTGGGTACGTAGCATATCATTAAGAGAGAAGATGAGCGTTTGGTTGTGAAGAAGAATGGGAGTCATTGGAGTGGGAAGATTACATTCTTTAGACAATGCAAGCCACGACTGAAGGGGGGGGGGGGGCTTTAAGTATGTATATCTCTTGTATATTAATGTCAAAACGAACATTTACCACCCGTTCTGTAGACTTCATTGTAACCAAGGTGCATTGTACCAGTATGCCAAGACCATAAAAAGTCAAGTGAAATACAAACTAGGCAGCAGGTACCAAATTTTAGATTTTCCTCCATCATATATTTACAGTCATCTTTACTAATTTTCCCAAATATGTTCCGCTTATAGGGCAATTTACCTGCAGGTTCAGGCTTCTGAGAAAGGCACCATTATATAGGTTTTTTAATTTAAAAAATTGGATATGCAATATTTAGATTACATATGCTCAGTTTGACTCAATGGTTTATATGAAGAAGAAGAACATTGAGTAATTCTTTTTTCCTCCTAGGTATTTACACAGCTGTGACAGATGGTGCAGCAAACCGTCTCCATAAAATGGCTTTGGAGGGAGAGACTCAGTATGTACCCAATGTCATCTCAGGAGATTTTGACTCAGTCACACAAGAGGCATTGGATTATTTTCGTGGAAAGGTGAGACCACTCTTCAATAGAAATAAGTTTAAAAAATGGTAATAATAATAATGATAATCTTGATCATTTATATATAGCACAATATCTACTCAATGTGTTTGAAGTGCATTTAAAAGGGTCTCTAGCCAAAAGCAACACAGCACAACAAGTAGGATGCCTGAAACAACATGGTTTCTGACCTGGTACACATTTTGCACATGAAGACTCAACTTTGCACCACTAAGAGCGGGACTTGAACCCAGGGCCAAATGATCTGAACGGGAGTGTCATACCAAAAGATCACAACAAAGCTGCACCAATACCAAATAATTTCCATGAGCCACACTGTGTGTTTAGGAAAATTCTGCTAGACACTAAATTTTTGTCTACCAGCACAATGTGTGACTATGTCGTATGACACTCGCCTTTGGACTGGAAGGTCCAGGGTTAGAGTCCCACTCTGAGCAGTGCATAGTTGAGACCTTGTAAAAGGCTCTTTACTCACATTCTTCCACTGTACTCAGCTGTAAAATGAGTTCCTGGCTGTTGATAGTGTTGTCTTTGTCAGAAAAAAATTGTAATATTGCCTAACATGCGTCATATCCTCAATATTAAGCACGCTGTTGATTATGGATCCTTTGTAAAGTGCTTTGATTAAGTGGATATTGTGCTCTATAAATTTTCGAGTTGTTTTTGTTTTTGTTTTATGTATTGCACAATTTTTAGCATCAACACTGTATCTGGCAAGCCGTTATGTTAATTTTAATGTGATATTTGATTCGCATTATCAACTTACATCATATTTTTTTACCCACCTACAATAAACTTCGAGTCACAGTATTTATTAAGCACATTTTTGCTATCTGTCTACCTCAGAAAGGAGTTGAGATCATCAACACTCCAGATCAAGACTACACTGATTTCACCAAATGTCTGAAGCTTGTTGTAGAGAAACTGGATGGTCTGAAGGTAAAGTATATGTGGAATACGCTTCAACAGTTGTAACGTCACTTCCCTCGTAATGACGCATGGTTACTTAGTAACTGGCTCTAAACTATCCGAACAATGGCGAACTCCCTTATGAAATATTTCTCAGATGAGCATAAAAGCATATCCAGAGGGGAAAAAAAACATTATAAATCTGATCGTGTTTTGACTTTTAAACATTCTGATCACAAGACATATGAAAAGTTCTAGCCAGCATGAAGAATAAAAAGTACAGATTTTCTTTGTTTAGAACCACGATGGCCGCCGTTGCTGGGCGATGTAACATCAGACTATTGAATCCAATTGCTGTCAGTAAATTTGCCTTAAACAGGCAGGATTTGATTTTATTCAAAATTGAAATCATATACTGTAGCTTTCACCAACAATGTATTTATTGCGATGCAACACCAATAATGTATTTACTATAGAATTGGTGCTGGAGTTAGGTAGATTAGTGTTTTGTTCAAATGGTAGCAACCAATATTCACTGTGCATTTATCCCTAAAGGATAACCTCTTGATTCCATATTATTGTCCTATGACTCTGACTCTGAACTGAAGGACTACTTTTCTTTTAATTTTTTAAAGATAGAGTATTTCAATTCAATTTTCAGCATCGCTCTCTCTTACTCTTTCTCTCTCTCTCTCTCTCTCTCTCTCTCTCTCTCTCTCTCTCTCTCTCTCCCCCTCTCTCTGTCTCTCTCTCTTCTCTTCTCCTCTTCTCTCTCTTCCTCTCTCTCTCTCTCTCTCTCTCTCTTTCTTTCTCTCTCTCTCTCTCTCTCTCTCTCTCTCTCTCTCTCTCTCTGCAAACAATTTGATGCTGTGGTGACCATAGCAATAATCGGCAATTGTACTTCTACTCCCTTCCAGCGGCGTAGCCTGGTCATTTAGGAGCATGGGGCTGGATCAGAGATGTGTTGTCGCATAGTATCTTTTAGTTATGGATAAGAGAGAGAGAGAGAGAGAGAGAGAGAGAGAGAGAGAGAGAGAGAGAGAGATAAACATTTGATGCACTCAATTATTTTACCTAAGATTTGTATGTTCTTTGTAACTTGTTCATAATGCCTGGCTGAGGATAAACGATAGCCACCGTCAATCTGTCCACCTATGTGAAGAGTACCAACGGTTTTCAATCTAGTGGTGATATTTAAATGTAAGATAGACTTCTGATGGTTCAATGCTCTCTGTGTTAAATTTTTCAAACAGGTAAATCCACTTCTTGTCCAAGACAATTCTGTATTGCTGTTATCGCCAAACAAAATACAAATAAAACAAAATAAACTCTTCTTTTCTATTCTCACCGTAAGCCAAGGAAAACGACTATACCAATCTTTTATCAAATTAAATGACCGATTCTGCTTCCCGTCTTTAATAGTGAGTACAAAATCGTTTGGTTGATGGGGACGGAGACTTTTAATCAAAAGTTTGTTTTCCCTATTCAAAGAACTGGTATTGATAGTCAACATGTAATAGATGCGATTCGTCACACTTAATAGCAATTAAATAAAATTAAAAAAACAGACACTGCATACATCAGATTAACACTCGAATTATCAATTAACATAACATACAGTCTCACACTCAAGTTAAAAGGGACAAGTGGAATTCAATATGACATGATGACACGCCTCGAAGAGGGATGGGTAACAGGTACAACACGATTGCCATTAACTAGGTCATTGTGTGTGGCTGCGAGTAAGAAAGCCACAATGACTCAGTTCAAAGTCAAGATGCCTCTTCATGCCCACAGTCATAGCACACGGCAAACGTGAAATGCATCGCCTGGTTGTACCGTGGGAATATGGCTGGAAGCCTTCTCAACTTTTAAAGCCACACGCTGTACTGATTGGTCAGGGGCACGAGTACGACTCCAGCTGTAGTAAATTCAAAACGGTGTGATTGGTTCAAGTTTTGAGGCTCTGTAAGGGTTTTTTAACACCAGGTCAACAATGAATTTCATTGTTTGTGAAATAGAAAATTAAAAGTGTAACTTTTTATTGTTAAATTCTTACAAATTATCAAGACAATGACGACCTGTGACTTAGCCTTAATAGCCTTTAAGGCCCTACGCCACTGCTCCCTTCAGTCCTGGACTGTATAAACTACAGTTGTTTAGGCTCTCCTTGGTTTTTGTTATCTACTTTTGTTTTAATGTAAATTATGTTACAGTGCAACCCCTGGATAATGATATCGCCCATTATGTCAGTATCCAGGAGTGTGTTTGTTATTCCGATGTTTTCAAGATAGCAGTAAAAGGGGGCATGATGAGACCCATGAATATTTTGATGCAATGCGGACCAGTGCCTGTGATAAGACATGTCCCAACCTCATTAGAATGGGATTTGTTTTCTTTTTTTTAAGGGTTTTACGGTGCTTGCAACACATTTAGGTCATTTCCTTGCTAGTCAAAAGGAAGAAAATTGGATAGTTCAAATAGTTATAGATCTGTATCGTTGGTGTTGAAGAAACCAATGGTCTTGTTGTATTTCAACTACATACTCATTGGGCGCGGGCCCATGTCAGTCGGGCCTTGAAATCGTTTAGGTGTGGTACCATGATGACCAGTTCATCCAGCCCATTCCACTCCGATATAGTTCTAATGAAGAAAGAATTTCTGTAGTTTTGTGTTCTTGTCTGTGGGATTTTGAAGCAGTTCGAATTGTTTGTGGCATATCTGTCAATGGGGTTTTCGGTTATGTGGTTGGCGAAAGTGAGTGCTCGGATTTTTCTTTTGTTTGGTCGTGGTGTGAAGAAGGAGTCTGCCTTTATTGATGGTATTTGATCTGTTATTATCTTGAACATGAATGACAGACGGGTTTCTTTTCTTCTTTGTTGGAGGCTGATGAGGTTTCTTTCTTCTAACATTTTTGTCATGCATCCTGGGGTTCTGCTCTTATAGTTCCCAGTTATGAACCGGGCGCCTTGTCTCTGGCCTTCTCAAGTTTTTGAATATCCTCTTTCAGGTAGGGGTCCCAGGCAATTGCTCCGTATTCCAATTGTGATCTCACAAGGGCGAGGTAGGCATTTTGTTTGCATGACGTTGGGGCGTGGCTAAGATTTCGGCGGAGAAACGCGAGGGTGCAGCATGCCTTTTGGGTTATTTTGTTCATGTGTTTCCCCCATTTCAAGTCCTTTGAGAAGGTGATGCCAAGGTATGGGTTATCGCGACTTGTTTCAGGACGGTGTTGTTTAACTTGTAGGTCTCATTGTACTTTTTAGCTGTGCTGAGGATGTAGCATTTGTTTGCGTTAAATTTCATTCCCCAATCATTAGCCCACTGTTGGAGACTATTCAAGTCCTCTTGTAGCAATTTTTGATCATTTGCAGATTTTATTGGTCGGTATATTAGACAGTCATCGGCGAATAACCTAATCTGAGATTTTACTCGTAGAGGTAGGTCATTGATGAAACAAAGAAATAGTATGGGTCCTAGCACCGTTCCCTGTGGTACTCCTGATATGACTGGACATTCATCCGATGACGTGCCTCTCTAGGACTACTTTCATGGTACGTTTTGTTAGGAAATTACAAAGCCATGTGTGTAAAGAGCCACGAATTCCGTAATTTTCTAGTTTCTGCAGGAGTTTTTGGTGGGGCACAGTATCAAATGCTTTGGAAAAGTCGAGGATGCCGATGTCTGCCTGAGTGTTGGCATTCTGGAGTCTCAACAGGTCGATTACAGTTATTAGGAGTTGGCTTTCACATGAGTATCCTTTGCGAAACCCATGGTTCAGGTCAGTTAGGATGTCATTGTTCTCAAAGTGGTTCATCATGTTCTTACAGATTATATGGTCTAATAGTTTGGATATTACAGACGTCAGTGAGATTGGACGGTAGTTCTCTGCTTTATTTTTGTTGCCTTTTTTTAATACAGGTGCGATGTTTGCCTTCAGCCAGTCATTAGGGAGCATCCCGGTGTCGACCGATTTTTGGAAAATTATGCATAATGAGGGGGCCAAACTCTCAGCACACTCCTTTAGTACTGTGTTGGGGATGTTATCTGGACCTGACGCCTGAGATGGATCGACGTTTTTCAGCAACTTTTCAACTCCTGAGATGTTTATGTTGATATTAGTAAGAGATTGGTCACACCTATGTGATGTCGGTGGGGTGGTTGTATCGTGTGGATCATGAGGGGTAAAGACAGATTTAAATTGATCCAAGAGGATCGTTGCTTTATCCTTCCCCTTAATGTACAGGGTTTCATTTTCTTTCAATGGGGCTACACCAATGGAATCGTTTTTCTTGCTTTTTATGTAGTTCCAAAATGGCTTGGTATTGTTTGTTTCAAGTCCTTTTTCTATGACATTGTTAATGTGCGTCCATTCTGCTGCCTTATTTCACGCCTACTTTGACGCTGCAACGATTTGTATGTATCTCAGGTTCCGCTCAGTTTAGCCCGCTTGAATGCTTTTGCTTTGCGTCTTAGTAGTGCTTGTATTTTCCTGTTCATCCACGGCGGCGTTCTTGTATTTTTATGTACTTTTTGGGGAATTGACTCCTTGATTGCACTGAGTAGGCAGGACTGAAAATGGCTCCACATTTCATTTACATCCATACCGTTTTTGTGCTGTTCTATGATCTCTAATGACAGTCCCTCAATTCGTTTTCGTAGTGCGGCCCAGTTGGCCTTTTTGAAGAGGTATCGTGTTTTGGGGGGTTGGTTCATATAATTGGGGTTTAGTGTAGTTTCAGTAACAACGCAGGCATGATCTGATATTCCTGGTTGTGATGTTGTTGAATGGATTCACACAGATAGCAGATCTATTGCAAAGGTCAATAGAAAAATCCTCACTAGCATAAAAATATCAACAGAAACAAAAGTGTGTATGGCTAAATGTTATGTATGGTCCACATTCCTGTATGCCTATGAAACATGGACCATAACGAAGGATGAAATTGATGCTTTGAGATGGGGTTTGTACCACATAATTCTGAGAGATTTTGGACCAGAAAGAAATCAAACATTCTGGTTCTTATTGATTCAAGCCAAAGGTCGTCAAAACTGTTGGCTGAAGTTAAAATGAGAAACCTGAACTTTTAGGGACAAATTTCAGAGACAGTCACTATCCAAAATTTAGTACTAGAGAGAAAAGTAGTTGGCAGAAAGGCATGAGGCAAACTTAGTAAGTCATGGATAGGAAATGACCCTTTAGCATGAAGAATGGGGTTCCATCACATTCAATCTCTGTAGGAGACGGAACTCTGGTAAGGTAAGATAAAACCAAAAATATGTAACAGTACATAACAGAGAGATTATTTACAATGAACAAAATAGCATCTCCCAAAACTATATATAACTATACATTTGACTCTTTCCCTCCCGGGCAAGGACCCCAACCAGGGCTAGGACAAAACCAAGTAATCCCATTCCAAGACAAAGAGAAAGCAACTCAGAAAACAGATATAGGAAATGGAAAACACAGCTTGACCTCCTGCCCACAATGGGAGGTCAAAGACCCCACCCAAGTATTATAATGTGTATTTTTTCCTGTTGACAAAGGGATTACCAGTTATGCTTATTCACTCACTGATGTGTATTGCCTTTTTTCAAATTGTGAGTATTGCAGGAACACCACGTTCCCTTTGTAGTTTATCTGGGCTTAGGGCTGTCATCAGTGTAGCTATATTATTAGATGGCATTTAATTATATAGTCACATTAAAAATGGTTAGTTTGTTGTTTTTTTCGGTTTTTTTCTTTGTTTTGTTTTGTTTTGGGGTTTTTTTTTTGTTTTTGTTTTTTTGCTTTTGTTTAATTAATTTGACATCAATGGTGAGGACTTTTCTTTTCTTGATCAGGGTAGACACTTTGTTTCTTGATTAGTTCTTGATTGGTCAGCAGGGTTGTCAGCGATTGGTAATGACTTCATTGTCAATAGCGCAGTGGCAACAG
Source organism: Berghia stephanieae (assembly GCF_034508935.2). Lineage (NCBI taxonomy): Eukaryota > Metazoa > Mollusca > Gastropoda > Nudibranchia > Aeolidiidae > Berghia > Berghia stephanieae. Next base: position 9,666,147 of record NC_088371.1, read on the forward strand.
TAATAAAGTGTCTGCATTGGTATGTAATCACGTGTTCTTTTTGGTTGGTTACAAAGCAATCTCTTCTGCTATGAATAGGCTTAGGATATCTCAATGGTCAGAAAAGAAGCATGTTTATTGGCCAAGAGTAAGAGATGACACTGATCGCAAATGAGGTTACCTATTTGGCTAGATTTTTTGTATCAAGCGTCGATGTCATCTGCGGATTATCGTTATGTCAGTAATAATAATAATAATAATAATAATAATAATAATAATAATAATAATAATAATAATAATAATAATAATAGATCTTTATTGTCCATAAATATGGCAATTTGTCATTTAGTTACACTTGTTATAACGTTAAACGATAACTGTAACATTGAACAGATATTTCACTCCTACTTATTTTCTCTCTCTCTCTCTCTCTCTCTCTCTCTCTCTCTCTCTCTAATTCTCTCTCTCTCTCTCTCTCTCTCTCTCTCTCTCTCTCTCTCTCTCTCTCTCTCTCTCTCTCTTCCTCTCTTTCTTTCACATGTGCGATATACACATGTCACTAAACAGATGTTTTCAGGTGTTTTACAAAAATGTATGTCGCAATTTTGGGGTTTTTATAACTAATAATGTAGCGCCAAAAAAAATAGGGACCAAAGGTCAATGTCACTATCCAGGGGTTGTTGTTATCCAGAGGTTGAATTGTATTGTACATTTTAAATTCTTTATCATTATATCAGTAATTGCATAATACATGCTCGACCAATTGGACCATCCCAACCAGTCGGTGATACATCTATATGTGTGTGTGTGTGTGTGTGTATGTGTGAGTGTGTGTGTGTGCACGCGCCCATACACTATATGCCATTTATAGTCTTTGACTATTTATTGTTGATATTCCCAGGATGTTGATCACATTGTGGCCATGGGAGCATTTGGGGGACGACTGGACCACACTCTTGCCAACATCAACACTCTCTACACAGCCAAGACTCTGACTAAGAAACCTCTTCTCCTCCTTGGAGATGGAAACGTTTCTTGTCTACTTGAGAAGGTTTGTCTTAATCTGTCTTTTTTGAAAAAAAAATGGAGAAAAGAATTAAGATCAAAATGCTATGGTATTATAAACGGGTTTCTCTCTGTCTGTCTCTCTCTCTCTCTCTCTCTCTCTCTCTCTCTCTCTCTCTCTCTCTCTCTCTCTCTCTCTTTTCTCTCTCTCTCTCTCTCTCTCTCTCTCTTTTCTCTCTCTCTCTCTCTCTTTCTCTCTCTCTCTCTCTCTCTCTCTCTCTCTCTCTCTCTCTCTCTCTCTCTCTCTCTCTATCTCTCTCTCTCTCTCGTGTGTTTGTGTGTGTGTGTGTATATATATATATGAGTGTTTTACTCTCTCATTCTTTCAATGCGCTTTACAAGGGGTCCCTGGTCAAGAGCAACACTTAACCTTCCGATGTCATACCACAAGACCACATAGCCCCATCTTTTAGCTTCCCTAAGGACGTCTTTATGGCCTTCAAGATAATGTCCAGTCTCCATTGCCAGGTTTTTGGTGGGAAACATCTTTTACACTGACCTTGTGGGTTCTGTTTTAGGTTTCTCAGTTTATCAGAATCATTTTTTTTCTTTAACGATAAACTTTGACTTAAACTGACTGCATGTGTTATCCTTTATGTATAATTTTGGAGAAATGATGTAGATGTTTTGATAAGGGCTTCACGATTTGATTTTGTATAAGTATTTTTTATGTTATCTAAGTCTGTCCCATAGATACAATTATAACCAAAAAAAAAATTCCTTTTATTCATCCCATTGGGGAAATTTGTCTCTAGGGCCTATTCCAAGGGAAGACTGGAATAACCGAGTTGTCAGCCACAGTGCAGCCCCACAAATTGAGCTATGGCAAGGTGACTTGCTCAAGGCCACACAGTGCAGTGGTTGGTGATCGAACTCAGTACCTTTCTGGTACGAAGCAAACACCGTGCCGCTGAGGCAGTATTATTGATTTTATTGTTTTTATAGAATTAGCTCATCTGATAATAACAATTTTTATTTCGTTGCTTTTTACAGGGTAAGCACACTCTAAGGATGAACACAGGATTGGAAACGGTGTGGTGTGGTCTGGTGCCAGTAGGAAAACCTGCTCAAACGGTCATCACCACAGGACTTAAGTATAATCTGAGTGAGTCTCTATAAATTTGGTGAAGAGAGGCAGATATAAATATTAAAAGTAAAACAAAAAGAGAAAGAAAGAAAGAAATAACATCCCGGAGAATACTCTCAGGTCTTCCTCTTCTATGCATAGTCAATGTTTTGCTTGTAAAATGATAGTGATAAGGTACACACTGTATCATACATAATTTTTATGGAGGATGTAGGAAGAAAGGGGGTCTGAGGGTTGATTTGTAGTCGAGGAAAGCTTACTTTCAGAATGATTTCTGGATGTTTCATTGTAAAATATTTCCTGTAAGCCAAAATTTAGAGAAAGAGAGAGAGAGAGGCATCCATGTTAAGTGTTGCTGTTAGTCAGGGACCCCTTGTAAAGCGCTTTGAGCATGTTTAGTGGATATTGTGCTATATAAAAGCTCAATTTAAAATAAATAAAAATTTATGACACCCCCCCCCCCTCAATTTTTTCTTCATTACTTATGTGTCGATCGCTCTCCTAGTTGAACCATCAGAACCCCTGTTTTGTTACTCTTTTTAAATCATATTTGAAATTAATTATCCCAAAATACTTCAAGTAATCTCAAGAAAACCATGACAAAAGTATGTCTCCTCATTCTTTTTCTATCTCCATCAGATGGAGAGGGCATGGAATTTGGAGGACTGATCAGCACTTCCAATTCTCTGACAGAGGCATCTGCTGTCACCGTGGAGACTGACCAGCCTCTTCTATGGATGCAAGGCCATAAAGAACTATAAATTAGAGCATTGTAAAGTTTTTAAAAAACTATTTTAGTCATCATCAGATGTGACGGTGCACCAAAAGACGGTGATAATGCAGGATGAATCATTGAAACAATGAATTTTATATCTATTCATAAATTTGATTTTTATTATATCAATTGTATTTGTATGGCAGAATGAATTTAGATTCCTACTAAAATCTAAAATTTCTTTGTTCTTAACTTTTGAATTTGAATTGATTTTTACGCCTGTTTTGACTCAACATAAACCATATATGTCCCACAGCCTGGGTGAAAAATTCAAGAGGGGGGATGGGGTGTTTATTAGGCACTAAATATGTAACCATTCGCCTCGAAGCGGTATTAAGTCGGGATTTGGAAAACGAAGAAAATCGGTTTTAAAGTGAAAAAGGTCAAAATTATCAAATTTCAGTTTTTGGTTGTTTCAGAAACTACAATCATTTTTCTACACAAAAACATAATAATTCAACATAAATATTTGCGATAAGTTGTGTAATTTCAAGTTTTAAAATACGACTATCCGTGACTCATTAAAAAACATAGTTGCCTTTCTCTCAGATAGCCACCATTTCCAAAGCTTAATAGTACTAAAGACACTGAAAGTGTGCTCTTGGACTTTACATCTGTCCCCATTGCCATATTATTTTTTTTATCGTATGCTTTCAATTAAAATCTAGAATTTTTTACTATCCCATTTTCTTCCTATTTACTGGTGCTAAAATGACCTACATGTGTTGCAAGCACTGTAAAACCGTTAAAAACAAACAAAGACAAAACAAACTGTAGCTCACTTTTTTTTTTGGAAGTGGCTATTGCTCTAGTATGATTAGAATCTAGGGGTGCCAAAATGTGCCAAATGCCAGTGATGTGACAAAATTTGGCCACATTTCCAACTCAACTCTGTTGTTTTAAAAACCTTTGTTATTTGGGGGGATTTTTTTTGTTTTTGTTCTGCTTTTTTTTTCGTCTTATATCTTCTTTTCAAAGATTTTGAATTTTCTAGATGATAGAATTAACAGTGAATGGGAATAATTTGGCCACCTTTGCATAAGCATCACTGAATGTGACATGAATATAGTCCATAAAATTAATGTTCGATAGGACTTGTTTAAAGTTGTCAAATTTGAAGCTGAAGCAGAAAAAAGTCGATATTTGACAGAATTCGAGAAAATAACAGAAAATAAGAAAATGACAGGATATTTTTCCCATTTTCTATTTATTTAAAATATTTTGACAGTTAATTCATATAACTATGCCATTGAACTTTGTGTAAACAACACAAAGCCTGCCCACTGCCCTCGTCATCCTCAGTTTGCCTGCTGACTTTCAATCAGACGATTAACGATCGCGAACGGCTGTGTAGACCTGATATATCAATGAATATTGTTCATTGCAACTAAAATTAATCTGTTGAGACTTGTTATTAAATAGATTGGGGTTTAAATGCACTAGTTTGTGCTTAATATTGCTGAAGAACTTTTTTGCTAACCCTATCAAAAATAAGATAGTGACCAACTAGATCAGAATATGTTAATAACAAAGAGGCACTAATAGGATTACAAATCATATCTATAGATGTAATTTAGTCTTTGGATATGATTTAGAATGCTGTGAAATTTCTTAAATCTATCACTCAAGTACTGAAGTTCTTGTTTTGTAAAAGTTTCAATTTTAAAAATTTTTGATCTTTTCTATTAAATTAGGCAAAAATCTGCCGAAAAAGTCAGTTTTCATTTTGATTGCCCTTTTCTATCTTTTCTCATTTTTTCATTATGAAAACTTCTTTCAAGTACCAAATGCAGTTAAATAATTAATTTTTAGTATGTTGAAAGGACCTGGAATAATAATTAAATTGCCCCCTGCAATTTATAGATATATTTCCTGGCCAAAATGACAGCGTTTTGGTCAAGCCATGATGATTATTCTGTAAATTTTTATCTTAAGTGGACTCCTCTTTTTCATAAAGATTTTGCACCAAAGTCTTGTTTGTTTGTTTTTCTCTTTATTTTTTATCAATTAATCCACAACGGTGATAGGTGGTGATGTGTTTATTTGTTTTGGTTTTTTTGGATTTTTTTCGCTAAAGTAATAATTTTTTTTTTTAATTAAAAGATTTAGATGAAGTATTCACTTGTCCACCACTCAGTACTGACAAATAGCTACTCATTAAATCAATTTTCAAGATATTTTGAAGTACAGAATATGACTATCAGAGAATCTTTATTTGTTTTCATTGTTTATTGTTGTGCTGACAAAGGGTTTATACACGAAACGTCCATTGTCTGTATTGTTCCATCAAAGCCTCTCCATTATCACTCTTCAGTTAGTATTTTCAAATAGGCGTTAGGAGGATAGTCGTCTGGATGGGGTTCCTGGCCTCCCATAGTGGGCAGGGTGATACATGTTCAATTTAAATTATTTTGTTTAAATATCATTTAGGCACCTCTAGTTCTTGTTAACCCATAAAATCCAAAAATCACAAGATGTGTAATCTTTAAAAAGTTATTCACATATTGATAGAGAGTGTAGCTTTACCGTTTTACCTTTGGATGGCAGAATAATAGAGAACTGTCATCATGGTTTGGGACCATCCTTTTATGCTTATTACTTATTATAAATCACTATACTTAAAAACTAAAATATTTCCCAATCCGAGATTGAATACCAAGTCCCTTGAATTTTTATTTAACTGGTTTCTACTGTACATTAATTGGATGGTGTTATAATATCAAAAGCAGTGCTCAAGCGCATATTATACATCTGGGTGGGGTTCCTTACCCCCCACAGTTGGCAGGGAGGCACTTACTGTGTCTTCTATCCCCCTATATCTGTTTCCAACTTGCTTTCTGTCTTTGTCTTGGGATGAGATTACTTGGTTTTGTCCAGGCCCTGGCCGGATACCCTAGCTGGGAGGGAAACAGTCAAATGTATAGTTAGAGTTTTGGGAGATGATATTTCTTGTCTTGTAAATCATCTCTCTGTTATGCACTATATTGTTTTGTTTACATATTATATATGATTTGTAAACATTTGAGTTTATCCCTCTTAGTTGGGACCTGTGCTTGTGTCTGGATGAGACTTTTACGTGATCTCAAACTAAGTACACTGATAGTGTGCTCTTGGAATCTACATCTGTTCCCTATTTGAAAAAATTCCCCCTTGTCTTCCCTTTTCTTGGGTGCTTTAATTGTAATTCTAGAAGTTTTTACAATCTCATTTTCTTCCTTTTTACTGGTGCTGATATGACCTTAATGGGGCCTCAAAACCCTTAAAAACAAACAAACATATTATATATAATGCACATCAAAAGCTGTTGCTTATTACAGTATGTAAGACTTAATTGATTATATTTTAAACAAAATATTACTATTATAATATTTGGCTGTCTTAAGATTTAAGTCAAGGCTATCTGGGTGGGGTTCTTGACCTCCCATGGTGGACAGGGGGGTACTTCCTGTCTTCTATCCCCTTATATCTGTTTTCCACATGCTTTCTGTCTTTGTCTTGGAATGAGATTACTTGGTTTTGTCCTGGCCCTGGCCGGAGTCCTGGCTGGGAGGGAAACAGTCAAATGCATAGTGATTGTTTTGGGAGATGATATTTTTTTCCTTGTAAATCATCTCTCTGTTATGTATTATTATATTTGTTATTTTAAATGTCTATGTAAGCATTTGAGTGTATTCCTCTTTGTTGGATTTTGTGCTTGTGTCCGGATGAGACTTATAGGTGATCTCAAACTTAATACGTATGCTCTTGGAATCTACATCTGATCCCTATTTGTTCCCAGTTCCCCTTTGTCTTACTTTCTCTTGGCTACTTTAATTGTAATTCTAGAACTTTCTACTATCCCATTTTCTTCCTTTTTACTGGCGCTGATATAACCTAAATGTGTTGCAAGCCCCGTAAAACCCTTAAAAACACAAAAACAAACAAGTCAAGGCTATGTCCACCGCCTATGGTCATCAACTTCTTTGATGGGTTTAAAACAAACACCGTCCTATTAACTGAACTTTTAGGCCTTTGACCTTGGTTTTTGTGTATATTCTTCGTGTAAATTGAATATAGACTTCTTTGTATTTATTTGCTGATGATGAGATCAGGCTATGTAGAGCTATAGAATATTTGACCAATCATTTTTTATTCAGAATATAATTGTTATTATATACATGTATATGTTTTATATTTATAAATGACTAAGTCTGAAAATCCGTTCACTGGGTGGGGTTCCCTACCTCACATAGTGGGCAGGGAGGCACTTACTGTGTCTTCTATCCCCCTATATCTGTTTTCCAACTTGCTTTCTGTCTTTGTCTTGGAATGAGATTACTTGGTCTTGTCCTGGTCCTGGTCGGATGCCCTGGCTGAGAGTGAAACAGTCAAATGTATAGTTAGTTTTGGGAGATGATATTTTTTTCCTTGTAAATCATCTCTCTGTTTTGCACCGTATTATGTTTTGTTCAGATAATATTATATATGATTTGTAAAACATTTGAGTGTCTTTCTCTTAGTTGGGACCTGTGCTTGTGTCAGGATGAGACTTTTAGGTGATCCCAAACAAAGTACACTGATAGTGTGCTCTTGGAATCTACACCTGTTTCTTATTTGAACCAATTTCCCTTTGTCTTACCTTTTCTTGGGTGCTTTAATTGTAATTATATAACTTTTTACTAATCCATTTTCTTCCTTTTTACTGGTGCTGATATGACCTAATGTGTTAATGTGTTGCAAGCGCCGTAAAACCCTTAAAAACAAAAACGTTCATTAAAGTGTTCCCATAGGTATATGATAAGATTTTGAAGTCGGTAGTTGTCGCCCCTGGGCCGGAGGATTTTTTTGCATGAGTCCACATACTTGCTTTCTCTCTTCTTTCTCCTTATCATTTGTCCTTTCCGTATGGCTATTTGTTGTTCTGGAATGAAACCTTTTTGGTTCCACTTGGACGCTGTCCGAAATTTTTAGTTGAGAGGGAAATTCAGATGGATTACTGGGTGGGGTTCCTTACCTCCCATAGTGGGTGGGGAAGCACTTACACTGTCTTCTATCCCCCTTTATCTTCTTTCCAACATGCTTTTTGTCTTTGTCTTGGGATGAAGTTACTTGGTTTTGTCTTGGCACTGGCCGGATACCCTAGCTGGGAGGGAAACAGTCAAATGTAGTTAGTTTTGGAAGATGATATTTTTTTCCTATTTGAGTGTCTTCCTCTTAGTGGGGACCTGTGCTTGTGTCTGAATGAGACATTTAGTGTGGGCAGGGAGGTACTTACTGTATCTTCTATTCTCCTACATCTGATTTCCAACGTGCTGTATGTCTTTGTCTTGGAATGAGAAACCCTTAAAAACAAACAAACAAAACAGACATTTAGTGATCTCAAACTGAGTATACTGATAGTGTGTTCTTGGAATCTACATCTGTTCCCTATTCGAACAAATTCCCCTTTGTCTTGCTTATTCTTGGGTGCTTTAATTGTAATTCTAGAACTTTTACTAACCGAATTTCTTCCTTTTTACTGGCGCTGATATGACCTTAATGTGTTGCAAGCGCCGTAAAACCCTCAAAAACAAAAAAACAACTGTCCGAAATTTTTAGTTTAGAGGGAAATTTCAGATGGATTCATTGGTTGTGAGAGATGATGTTATTTTCCTTTTACCCTCATCTTTCCATTATACAAATTATTGTGTTAGTATTGTTATGTTATTAACTATATATAATCTTCTAAGTATTCATTTGATTGTATCTCTTTTAGAGAAGATCACTGTAGCAGTGTCAGTGTTTAAGTTTTAGATGGTTTCATACTAGCTACAATGATATAATATATATTATTGCTCTTGGTCTACCTCTGATCTCTTTTGAACTTGTGCCATATATATGTCTTCCTTTTTTTAAGGTGATTTTTAGCTTGATCTAAATTGTTTGACTATTATATTAATAACGTTATTGCTTTGCTTCAGAGGTTAAATGCATCAATTCCATTATTGTTGATTTTACCTCATTTTATGACTGGGTGGGGTTCCTGACCTCCCATAGTGGGCAGGGAGGTACATACTGTGTCTTCTATCCCCCTATGTCTGTTTTCCAACATGCTTTCAGTCTTTGTCTTGGAATGAGATTACTTGGTTTTGTCCTGGCTCTGGCCGGATACCCTGGCTGGAAGGGAAGCAGTCAAATGTATAGTTAGTTTTGGGAGATGATATTTTTTTTCCTTGTAAATCATCTCTCTGTTATGCACTGTATTATGTATTATATATACGGTATTCTATTTGTAAACATTTGAGTGTTTTCCTCTTAGTGGGGACCTGTGCTTGTGTCTGGATGAGACTTTTAGGTGATCTCAGACTAAGTACTTTGATAGTGTGCTCTTGGAATCTACATCTGTTCCCTATTTGAACCAATTCCCCTTTGTCTTACCTTTTCTTGGGTGCTTTAATTGTAATTCTATAACTTTTTACTATCCCATTTTCTTCCTTTTTACTGGCGCTGATATGACCTTAATGTGTTGCAAGCGCCGTAAAACCCTTAAAAACAAAAAAAAAACAAAAAAACAATCATTTTATGTTAGATTTTAAGCTTTTCAATGAAAATTGTCAACCTTTGATCTTTTCAAATGTTGTGGCTTCAATGAAGTCGCTGGGACTAATAGACACAATTTGTGAAAACCATAACTATTTTGAAGACATGCTGACCAGCCGAAATTATGGGTCCTCCAGATTTTGAAAACATTAAATTTTTCTTGCACAGATTGCGTAAAATGGCATTACGGTACGTCTTTGGAAAGACAATGCAACAGTGTAATCCATGATCATTGCATTTAGATATAATACATAGCGATATACTCACAAACTGGAAGGCCACTCAGTACGGTTGGAAGACTTACATTCAATAAGTTTATGTGACAAAAACATTCCCTTATAACATGTTGTTGTATTGTTAACGCAATTATTTGAATTTGAATAAATACTGCTGATGAGATAACATTTTTACCACATGGTTTATAAAATTAATTTTGTGTGTGTGTGTGTGTGTGTGTGTGGTGTTTGTGTGTGTGACAAAGTATAAGTAATGAAAGGTAAGTTTGTTTTTAAAAATTGGGTGGGCGGGATTTATTTTTTTAAAAACACCAAAAAAAAAAACATGTATTTCCTTTAAGCCAAGCAACTTTCTTTTCTTTTTGCTTTATTGTAAATCATCTCTTGAGTGACTGTGTGTTAGTATTAAACACTTTGATTGCCTCCCATTTTCTTAGGATCCCGCACCGGGAAATTGGGTGAGAATGGGTTGGGCTCCCGACCTCCCATATTGGCCGGGGGGGGGGGGGGGGGGGGGTCACTTACTATGTCTTTGTCTTGGAATGAAATTACTTGGTTTTGTCCCTTCATTTGTCGGAGTCCTTGACTGGGAGGGAAACAGTGAAACAGCCAAATGTGTAGTTAAAGTTTTAGGTGATGATATAGTTTTCCTTGTAAATCATCACTCTATTGTTATATTTATGGGTGGGGTTCCTGACCTCCCATAGTGGGCAGTGAGGTACTTACTGTGTCTTCTATCCCCCTATATCTGTTTTCCAACATGCTTTCTGTCTCTAGTTGAGATTACTTGTTTTGTCCTGGCCCCGGCCAGATAACCTGGCTGAGACGGAAACAGTAAAATGTGTAGTTAGTTTTGGGGGATGATATTTTTTTCCTTGTAAATCATCTCTCGGTTATGCACTGTATTATGTTTTGTATACATATATATTATGATTTGTAAACATTTGAAAGTGTTGCTCTTAGTGGGATCCCGTGCTTGTGTCTGGATGAGACTTTTAGGTGATCTCAAATACTTTGATAGTGTGCTCTTGGAATCTACATCTGTTTCCAATTTGAACCAATTCCCCTTTGTCTTCCCTTTTCTTGGGTGCTTTAATTGTAATTCTAGACCTTTTTATTTTCCCATTTTCTTCCATTTTACTGGCGCTGATATGACCTTAATGTGTTGCAAGCGCCGTAAATCCCTTAAAAACAAAGACATTGTTATATTTGTTGTTTTGAATGTATTATGTAGGCATTTGAGTATGTTCCTCTCAATGGGATCATGTGTTTGTGTCTTGATGAGACTTTTAGGTTGTTTTAGGTTGGTATCTCAAACTATGCACATTGATAGTATTAGCACGTTCTTGGAATCTTTTTGAATCATTCCCCTTTGTCTTGTTTTTTCTTGTTTGCTTTAAATCGTAAATCGAATTTTTTTTGCTAACCCATTTAATTTTCGTTCTTTTTTCTGACGCTGAAATGACCTAAATGTATGTGTGTGTGTGTGAGAGAGAGAATTTAGTTGAGAATTGAGAATCGAGCGGTGAAGTCCCTGCGTCTGGTATTCGGTATTCGACCCTGGCTGTCGGCAACTTGCTTCGTGGATCCCAGTATTCAGTGTTCAAATAGTCTTCTGTGTTTAATTTTACACTTCAATGTAAACATAAACTCAAATTGTAGCCCTGGTTAATCAAATTTTAATGATCTACTCTAGTGTATCAAAAAGAAGGGGGGGGGGTGGTCTTAGTCATTCTCTGGTTGTCCCAGTGGGTCACTTGATAGCTTCAGCTCTTGATCAACGTGTAACCAAATGGGCGTGTAAGGGGTAACCAGATCTTGGAACATACAGGAGCAACTTTTTGACTAGTTGCAAAATGTTGTATTCCTTATGAGCAGTGATATCGTGAGAATTTCCAATTAACAAACCATTGAAATCACCACAGATCTAAATTTTGTTAGTCATGATCCTTGATTAACGGGAAACAGATAGGTTAGTGGGATCGGGAAAGATAAGTAACAATGAGAGCTTAAGAATCAATGCATATAAATACATAATAGTACTATCGCGTATGAGTATATATATATATAATAATATATACATAGATGGTGATAGATAAAGAGAGTGAATGAAATATTTCGTTATAATGACATGGCATTAATTAATCATAACACAATTTAAGTCCACATCTATAAGATTGACATATTTATTCCTACCTTTGTCCACACAATGTTCCCCGCTAAATATAGAATTTCAAGTTGTTCACTATAATAGCACGTTGGTTTTAGAGTGGTGGAATGAGAGAGAACGAATTAGCTGAGTCTTTGTTTACATAGAAATATGACCGGAGTTTGGTCAATTCCAGAAACCAATGATGTTCCTGGATTTGTTAGTTCTAGAATGTAACTGGTCATCAAGTCGAGGCCAATGATATTCCGCGTACATTAGTCCGGTAATAAACTGTGTAGTCCTAGCATAATTCTTTTGAGCCGGCTTTAATCAGGCGGGCCGGTCGATTAATTATTCAGCCAAAGGGCACCTCTCGTCTCTCGGCTGGACGTGAATTTATTCAGTGTCATTCATACTTGGGCGTTCTTGTAATTAAAACAGATGCAGGTGTAATAAATTATCAAAGCGCAGCTGTGAGAAAATATGTATTGAGTTATTTAAAATCCTGAGAAGGGAGGGATTTGAAATAGATCACGACAGCAAATACCAATCTGCTTTGTTTTTGTTTTTTTTCCAAGTTGTATGACCACATCCGAAGAGCACTTATGTTACTCAAGTTTAGCAGATAAAACTTGAACTTGATTCTTTGCTATATGATTAGTTTCAATGTTTCATATGTATCGTGAATAATTGCGCACTCCACAATCCATAGAGCAGGACACGCTCCTGGTCATTTTACCCCCCACCCCCCCCCCCCCCTCCCCACCTCCCCTACACCTCTCAAACGCCCACACCATCGTCATCGGCTCGGCGTTACGACCTTATGTCTGGCTACTGTTCAGGTCGGGAAAAAGTAAACAATTCTATTTCGTCCACCTTGTACTTGTATTACTCTGTACCTATAAACCCTACATAGACTTTGTTGGTATACGAAATATTAACCAAAATATGTGACCCATCGTCTCAAAACGGTATTATGTTGGAACGAACCGGATGCTTAAAAGCCTAATTTGATGTTAAACTGGTCAAAAATATAAATTGTTAGCATTCGCACACTAAAATATGGTATCCATTCTCCTCAATAAAACATGCAAACCCAACACAAGTCTGATATTTCTGGCTATAAATTCAATTTTCAACATCTTAACTAACCCGACTTAATACCGTTTTGAGGCTAAGGGTTACATATGTCTTTAGAAAAAAAACACATTTTGTTATTAATTATGTCATTTGTTAACTTATTATCGATTCGTTATTGTTGTGGGTATTTCCCCCCCCTTTTAATTGATTATATTATGTACTCGTATTATATTTAGTGATTCTTGAAACTCATTTGTATCTCTTCATCATTTTCTATGGGCCATTTTGCAAAATTCTTGTGGATTCAACTAATATACTAAAATACAGCGTTGTAATACAAAACGAGTCATTTTCCCCTTGTCACAATAGTGTCTCAATAACATTAGGATGAATAAGCCAAATTACGGTATCAAGCACTGGCGGTCGGTCTATTGAGCGAACTTGTTTTGTGCCGCCCTATACTTTTCAAATTTAGCAGATACTGCAATCCATACCGAAACAACTATGAAAGGATCCATAGACTTCAATTATCGGGTGATATACAATTTTTTTCTCTAGAGGAAAATCGACAAATGGACCTCTTTTACATAAAATATGCCCATCGTAAATGCCAGTTACGTGAGTTTATCTCTTTAAAATTCAAACCACACTTGCCCCCCCCCCCCCCCCCCCACCACCTTTTTTTTCACACAATATACACACATTCTAAAAAAAAAAAAGAAACCCACTAGAACATTGATTTTGTGCAATATCCACTGAGTGAGCTCAAGACACTTAAAAAGGGCTCCTAAGCCAATAGCAACATGAAGACGAGACTGTTGGGCGAGATAACATTTTCCTCCAACACAGACAACACTGCTTCCGGTCAGGTACTCATTTTACATCTGAGTACGGTGAGAGAATGTTTTCGATCCATGTAGCCTTAAATAAACAGCCAGCAACCGCCCCTGGTATAAAGGAGGGCAGATCCCTGCTGGCCCATCCTAGCTGATAGATAAATATTATGATATTGTAGTTCGTCGCTTGGTCGGCCCAAGAAATCAGACAACGGTGATGGGGATGGGTTGGGACAGAAAAGAGGAGAGAGAATACCAAACCCAGTAACTTGAAATAACATTAGGTGGTCTAGACCAAACCAAAACCGTTGTATTACCAATATATTACCAGCATGGTTTTCTCGAACTCCTCGAGACATGCGAAAAGGTTCGAGGAAACCTTGCCTCGATGGTGATGAGAGAGGGCAGTGTAACAGCGGTAGGGCATCTGCTTTGTACCCGAAATATACCTAATTCGAATATTCACCGCGTTACGTGGCCCGAAGCAAGCCATCTCTCCCTATCTCACTTTGCGAAGATGAGCTGCAGCTGACACCTGGGTTATTCCAGCGTTGCCTTGGAATAGACTCCCCCCCCCCCCCCCCCCCCCAAAAAAAAAAAAAAATTAATCTCCGCTTGAGGATGAATAAACAGAACCTTAATATGTATTTACTTTATTGATATGTTGAGGGAGATACCTACATGCATATACATGTCATGTTACAAAGGGTACGTGTGTGTGTGTGTGTGGGGGGGGGGGGGAGGGGTTGCTGTATCACAACATTCATTTTCTGTCGTACCTACCATTATCAAAGCATGGCCCGTGGTTTCGAAATTGGAACGAATGGCGAAGTGATAAGAGTAAGCAGAGAGGTGTCGGTTGAGATAGTATGCGCTTGGCTAAGAAGCTCATAACATTGCCATCCGGAAGTATAACGGACCAACACACAAAACTGTGTGTAACCATGAAGTTTTATAGTCTGGTTAATACAGTTTAGTGAGAACAACTCACAAACGCGGATGGCAAAAACAATAACAAAGGCCTGAGTGACGTCATCTTCGAACTATCTATAGTCTGTTCGTGGCTGTGTGTGTCTGCGGACGTATCACATTGTATACACACACCAACAGTGTAGATAGATACAATGTCACAATTAATCGTCAGTGGCCGACATCACCGACCGAATTTTTTAAAAAAGCATTTAATATTTTTTTTTTTTACGTTGGTTGGGTGAAATTAGTTCGAGGAGACCATGATCGAGGTAAAAATTAATTCCAGGAAGGAATGGAATGGTAATAAAGAATAATAAAGGAAAAAAATATAGGTACATTCAAATTAGTTCGAGGAAACCGTGTGTTCGAGGGAACCGTGCTGGAGTATATGATAATTTAAAATAAAGAATGAAGTATTGCAACCGATGTACATTCCTCCTTGCAATAGCATGAGGAGGAGGAGGAGGAGGAGGAGGAGGAGGAGGAGGAGGAGGAGATGAAGATAAATACTATATATCTAGAAATATTGTGTGCTGCCATCATCATCATCATCATCATCATCATCATCATCATCAACAACAACAACAACAACAGCCACGACAACGATGACGTCAACATCATCATCATATCTATAATAGTCGTCACAGCCGTCATCAACCGGCACCACAACCACCACCACCACCATCATCATCATCTCCACCACCACAATCACATCACCACAAATCATAACTATTCCCTCTACAACTGGTTTTTATCTAAATATAAGCATAGTAAATGATAATGATGAGGACACAAGAATGTGTTTATAGATGAAGTTGACGTCATTCAGGTCTTTGTTATTGCTTTTTTTTTACCATCCGCGTTTATGAGTAATTCTCACTAAACAGCATTAACGAGACTATAAACGTTTAAGGTTACACATAGTTTTGTGTTGGTCCGTTATACTTCCGGGTGGCAATGTTGTGAGCTTCTTATTTCACAGGCGCCATCAGAATCTGTCGACACGCTGACTACTCTAGCCTCATTTATCTCTCAAAAATGAGGGGCGGATGTACCTATCGTCAGTTATCAAAATAAAAACATTAGAGGAGATACATTATAAGTAAAGTGGCCCAAAGGCGTTTATTCTGAGAGGTGGGTGTGACTTACAATTTTTTGGCATTTTGATTATTGAGGGAAAATCGCATGCCCGGTTATTTTTCTTTCCTTGTCCGACGCCATCTCTTAACACCAAACGATTCAAATTTTTATACATACTTTACCCCATTGACGATTTGGTTCGATTTCATTCCTATTTAATGTCATATCTTATCCTTTTTGTTAATACATCAGTAACATCTGTGTGATTTGGGTTTCAAATGAAATCAGGAATCACAATCACATTGCTATTTCTTGGTAAAGATATTTTTTTAAAAGATTAGGTATATGGTCACTAGATGAATAATGGAAGAAATTATGATTGGAAAGAAATTGAGTCACGGAGTTGAAGGGTTAGATAAAACATCTCTTTATCTACACGAAAACTAGACTGTAATGACTTGTTTTGATTTGCCGTGTGCAGCATTTTAACGCTCTGTCAAAACATTCTTTGATTTTATTCTTCTTCCGCGTTGAGTTTTTTTTTTTTTTTTTTTTTTATTACGCATGGAATTGATTCTTAAATACAAGATTTGTCGTCTTATTGTGATTAGGAAGAAAAAAGGAAAAGGGGGAATGAAATGACTGCAAACATGTTTATTTGAAACTCTTATTTTTTCTTGTGCATATAAATAAACACAATTAATATGTCAACTGCAGTCGGAGATCATTTCACATTGTCTAAAGACTAGGCGAAGAAATTTGATCTCTTCAATTGTTTGGACATAAGGTTAGGCCTAGTTAATTACTATTAATAATTTAGATTATTGGAGTGCTATTTCGTTCTATTATTTGTTGACATTGAATTTATCTTCCTGGTTATGAAAAACTTCCTGGTTGAGGAGGTATGTCAGTGTTTCACACATTCGTTTAGTTTTGCCAGGTGCCTTTACAAGAAATCCGCCCAAATCCGCCAACTTTATCCTACTTCACCTGGGACATTTGCCCAAAATCCGCCAATAAAAAAAATTCCGCCATTTGATTTAAATCACTAATAATCAACAATAGTGCATTGCCTCAGAATAAAAATTATGTTACTAAACTCTACTCAACTATTTACAATTGTTTCCTTTTTAAAGGCATGAAGATTCGGAGTTTCGATTTTGCGAGAGTTAGACTGTCGGATATTGTTTTCAATTCGGTTAATCTGAATTAGGTTGTATAATATAGATCTAGGAAAACAGTACACTTACAATAGGTGCTCCTAAAAGTCACTTTAGGGGGAGGGGGGAGAGAGAGAGAGAGAGAAGAAGAAATAATTACACTTGATTGCTATAAAAGAGGATACAAATCATAAAAAATCAATCTGGTAACACTGCACTCGTTGGATAGACTTACATTAATGCTAAAACTGCAATATATATCGTGTCATAGTTCAATGGTGGACAGGACCAGGAATGCCAGGTTGGACTGTTTTAATCCAAACAACTTATATTTTCATTTTCATTTTGGATTTTTGTATCATTTTACCTGTAAACTTTTTTTTTCCAAATTACATATATTTCTCGCATGCAATAACACATTTTAGATATCAATTTCTATTGATATTTCTCTTGTACTCTTGTATATTAAACTGAATTGTCTAGTTCATGATATTTGGTTGCTAAAAAGAGGTTGAAATGTCTATCTGTTGACCACAAGGTTTTGGTGGTATCCAAATAAATCCTAGGGAATGTTGATGTTTAACCCTGCCTCAGTGTTTGATCAAGACTGACATAGAATTCTAGAAGACGTATACTTTGGAATCAATTTAGTCATTAAGTTTAACCACCATTTAGGAAGGCAAGAAATCATCCGTGATGTTGGAAAGCTCAACAGAAAATTGAAATATGTGTCATAATAAGCCCTTTATCAGCTAGAGCATCGAATGCCAGCATCCAGAAACACATTTTAAAATCTTGCTAAACTTAATTATACTGAATCAGGGAAAAGGGCGAAAGTTTCAAGAAATGCCTTTTCATCGTGTCATTCCGCATCAGTCAGTGTCAAAGATTGAAGAACAGTACAGGAAAATTGTTTTTGCACATTGGACAGAAAAGCCAGCCTTTTCAAAACAGGGACTTGTTTTAGATACAGAGAGATTTTGAGAAAGATGAGGCAAAATTAGTCATTTTGTGACTTGCCAATCTATGTATTGACATGGCTTACGACACCTTTTATCAATGCTGTAATTGAAAGGATGTTTTATTTGTTTACCAACATTAAAACAAAACCAAGGAACTGACTGCAATTGAGTACTTAAGAGGCCATAGTGAGAATCCGCAGTGACATGGTTTTATTCAACAAATGTTGCAAAGCTTTTGTTCTAACAAGTATGATCCAGCAATGTTGAGTTCAAAACTGTACACGCCAATACACCAAAAGCAAGGACATCCAAAACAACTGATTCAGATGTTGATGTAGACCCAGGACAGGATGAGAAAGAGGATAAGGTGACATTTCTCTATTTCTTTAGAAGTTAGGGTAAGGTAGACATTTTTTCCCTGAAATTAAATTTGGATTATTTTTTTTCGAAATCCGGATTATTTTTCCACAAGGGTTTGGATTATTTTAAAAATATTTCCTGGCAATCCTGGACCGGACGGAACAATGAACAAGATGTCTACCAACATACCATCTACTGACGTCAGTGTCATTCTCCAGCTGTTTTCAAACAAATAGCAACATTTAATACATCTTTCGACTTGAATACATATTGGTAAGCCACATCGATCGAAAGAACCTATGCTATTTTTCACCGTGGACCTACTTGGAATAAATATTGATGCTATTTATGCCTTTTTTACTCACAACATCCGCCAGCCGGATATGAATCATTAAACTGAAACTAAACGTTACCAACACACAAACCTGTGTGTAACGTTAAACGTTTATAGTGATTAATACAATAATTTAGAAAGAACTGATCATAATGTCTGGGGAGGATTTTTGTAGTTTCACAGTACCTTTATTATATTATATAGAAATTCTAAATGTATCTCACACACTTGAAACCAATGTCATATGAAAGAGCTTGCAACACAGATTACAAAACAGTTTGAATTTTGTTTCTATCTTGATTAGAAATGTAGTTACGGCAGTTCAAAGTCTGAAATTTCAGACCGATTTTTACCCCAAAATTACCATTGCAAAGTTGTGACCGAAAACGCGTGATGTTAATAAAAAATGATTAAAACAGTCAATATGGAGTTCTTATCATATATTGTACACCAAAATGTTCGTCTTATCGAGGACAATGCATTTACATTAATAAAGAGGAAGATAAACATTTCAAATTAATACATTATTACATAATATGACGCAAATGTTACATAATCAAAAACGCGGCTAGACGTAAGAAAGAATTTGCTCTATCACTTTTGGATTTATCCCCAATATCTCACTGAAACAATTGCAAATAATTACCCTCTTTTAATTAATACATAAGAATAAAAAAGGGTTTGAGAGTATTTAAATGAAAAGATATAAACATGTTGTGTAATGACATAATGAGTTTATTTTTACCTATGGCAATTTAATTGCATATAAATAAAATGGTAGATTGAAAAAGTTCAAATAAATTGAAACAGATTCCCTATTATAATTAGAAGGAAAGTTCTGGCTTTTAATACTTTAAAAAATTCTGCTGAACCACTTTGGGTTTATTGCTATTACATCATTTGAACTGACAATTAATATAATTTTATCCCCCCCCCCCCCCCTTCTCTCTCAAGGTATGGGGGTGTCAAAACTAATAGAACATCTTACCATAATAAGTATTAAGGCTAAGGCCTTTAAAATATGGATACAAATGATAAACATATCTAAACATATGGGAAAGAAACTTGATGACTTCATGGCAAAGTAAAATAAAATTAAATTAAAGCAATTGGTATTTTTAAAATATCGATATTATTAATATCGGATTTCACAAAGAGAAGAAATATATACAAACTTTTTAAACAAAAACAATAAAATGCCTATAAATAAAGTTGGAAAGTATGTATTCAAAATAAAAACATAGTAAATAATAGTACTGAAAATATTATGGACTAAATTTAACATAATACATAACTAAATTTAAAATATCGATATGAATATCGATATCGCCCTGCAGCCATGATGAGAAGATAATGTAAACAAAGCATTTCGGCGCAGAGTTAAAAGGTGTCTGCGCATCGATATAGAGCCCTGAAATTTGGCATGAATAAAGTTTAGATGTTATTCTAAAAACAAGCGTTTAAATTTTAAAAACACGCTGTAAATAAAAAAATAAATGCATTTGAAAATTGCCAAATTTTAACTTCATATAACTTCTGGAATTATTAATGGATTTTTCCTTAATTGGCACCATTTAAAAGGAAATTGAAAGACGAAAATAATGATACCAAAATATCTGCGATATTCCTCTTTATAACGAAGTTATGCATCTTTGATTGACCCCCCCCCCCCCCCCCCAAAACACGAACGGCAATTTCCAGTCACAACTTTCCTATGGGCGAGTTGGGTCAAAATTTGACTGCCACTGCTGCTGCTCACTAAACTGCCTATTATTATTATGATTATGGCTATGGACGGAATGCCTTCTGAAAGCTCCTCGTGCAAAGGGAAGCAACCCAAATATTCCCTCAACTTATCCTATGAAAAAAATACAGCTTGTATCTTTAACCAACCCTAATATAGGAAAAACAAACACCCAAGCACTTTTACTTAGATATAACATAGTTATTAAAAAAAAAAATCCTCCGACCTCGAACTAACCCTGACCTACTAAAACTAAAATTACAAAAAGAGAAAAAAAACAAAAAAACAAAAAAACCCAGGACTGCTTTGCACTACCTTTGAATACTTCACAAATCAAAATGTCGGTCGAGAATAAAAACAAATTAGGAAATTTTAAACTTTCACAAATCTATCTGTTCTAGAGTTTTAAAAATTCTTCTGTATGATGAAAAATTCAATAAATATATGCCTGACAAAAGGTCCACAGTGAAAAAACAAATTGAAAGAAATGCCAGAATGAGGAGCTTTTTTAAGGTCTCCCTTATGGACTTTCAATTAGTTGCAACGGAATGTCTACGTACACAGTGACTTTAGGCAGTTTAGTGAGCAGCAGCAGTGGGAGTCAAATTGTGACTCAACTCGCCCATAAGAAAGTTATGACTGGAAATTACGTTCGCTTTTACTAAAAGTTTTAGAGGGGTTCAATTAAAGATGCATATCATAATCATTATTTTCGTTACCGGGCACCTAGCCTTAGGATCTACGTATACGGTAACATTTATACAAGGTAACCTTGAATCTCCCCTTTAATGAACTTAAATGGGTTAAATTGTATTGTTTGATTTTTAAAAATCACACACACAAACATACATACAGAGCGAGGTCTATCCAGAGCTTGTATTGTAGCGGCAAACCAGTTACTGGAGCTACCATGTACGTAGATCCTGAGGCTAGGTGCCCGGTTACCATGTAGTACGTAGACACTGCCTAGTTGCAATGTCCAATAAATTCTACTAGTACTCTACTAGACTCAGTCTCTTAAAATGTTTCATAAGTAGAGATAGAATGAAGATGACGTCACTCTAGTTCTAGTCTGTGTTAATTTGTTTTTTCTTTTTTTTTTTGCCATCTGCGTTTATGAGTAATTCTCACTAAACGGGGCCCACTAAACTGTATTTACCAGATTATAAATTATAAATGTTTAAGACATAGTTTTGTGTGATGGTCCTTTATACTTCCGGATGGCAATGTTGTGAGCAAAAATTTTCCGCCGATTCTATGTCACACAGTTTCCTCTAAAGCTCAGTGGGGGATCCTTGGAAAAGGTGGCATTTTTATGCACCTCCATTGGAGGTGTACAAAAACGCACCATTTTTATACACCTCCGTTGGCTGTGATGGTAAATTAATTAAATGTTGATGCATACGTCCATGAGATTTAAATAGTTTTAGATTGAAGTTTAGCATGTTGCTTAGTGATTACCGATGTACGTTTTTACAATGAATAATAACAATAATTTAAAAAATCAAAAGTAAAAAGAAACATGGCACACAAATACTGATCTCAAATAAATAAATAATTTTAGAAAATTAATATCGAAGTTTTTTTAAAAACATGATAAAAGGTTTTTGAAAAAGAGAAAAAAAAAGATAGAAAAAACAAACAAACAAAAATGATGTCTTTCCCAATAAAGTAAATTTTTTTTAAAAATGTCTTCAATGGGAATCGAACCCGGTGCTTTCAAGGCAGCTTATCTGACAGCTTGTCCACTGCGCTACGGAGCCACCTGACTGTTCATCACATTTAATAAGGTCTTTCTAAAATATTATTTTACCTTCAATGAAACTTCTATTTTCTGGTTTTATATTTCGATTTTTAAAATTATTATTTTTATATAAATTTATTAACAAAAACATCCTACAGATGTCACAATATAACTTTCGCCGTGCCCAAATACAGAAACACAATATCGCTGATGAAATTGGGTGGGATGCACATGCATGACGGAGGTGTATAAAAACGATCCGTTAAGATACACCGTCAACGGAAAAATCACCATCATGTCTTGTGTCATATTTTAACACATGTGCTCAGTAAAATTAATGTTGGTGGCACTCCTATGCCAGCCTAGAAAGACTGGTTCCAAATGTTAGAAGCGAGACAAGACCAGTTGTGGTCCTTGATAAGTTGATCGAAAACGGGGGGGGGGGGGGGGGGGGGGGGGGTCAAATGGATCTAGACATTTTGGGTTTTTTTCTAAGTTGTTGTAGTATGATAGTACTGTTAGCGAGCTCATTAGTTATAGGAGCGCTCTTTAACAAAATCACAACTTCTTAATACTCAAATAAAGAACATTTCATAAACTATTCTGCCTGTGTAGTGTCTCTGTATCCATTTCTTTCTCTCTCTCTCTCTCTCTCTCTCTCTCTCTCTCTCTCCTATCCATTTTTTTTTCTCAACCACACTTAAATCAGGCCTGTAAATCTTCGGCCAATTGTCGGATTTCCGACAGTACGATTTTGCTCGATATATTCTGTTACTTTTTTTTTTTTTAAAAGTAAAAATAACATTCGTAACGTAAAGAAACAGAACCAACAAATAATAAAATAAAAGTTTTATTTCATGCCTCGAAAAATAATTTTTATTCCGTTTCAAACGGCGACTTAAAATATAAAAAGAAAATTTTTATTTGTCGCGTCAAAGACAAAACAAACTAAGCTAGGTATAGTATATTATCATTCCATCTACCACTTTCAAATCTCGCTTAAAGTTTTATCTTTTTATGTCATAAGTTGATTTAACTATTGTCATGTTTGTTTGTTAAATTGAATTCATATCACTGTTTCCATCAACACTTGTCTTACTGTAAATGTTTTGTTTTATATCACTGTAAATCGCTTAGAGACTGTGACAATGGGGTGAAGCGCTATATAAATGCCAATTATTATTATTATTATTATTATTATTATTATTATTATTATTATTATTATTATTATTATTTATTATTATTATTATTATTATTATTATTATTATTATTATTATTATTATTATTATTATTATTATTATTATTATTATTATTATTATTATTATTATACTATACGGTGGAATCCTGATAAAGCCAACTTCAGCGGACAGGAAATAGGGTTGATTTAAATTTATGCAAGATTGACTTAGTATCCACTTAGATAAAGAACAAAAAATTTGAGACCAAAAACAATAGTGAACTTTAAGCAGAAGTTGACTTTATTTTTCAAGATGTTGACTATATGCAGATTACACTGTTCCTATTTTGTTTGGTTTAAAGATTGTTGAATGAAATTTAGTTTGTAAGGCATGTCATGTTGGGAATTCTATTTTTATAATGAAACATAATGGTAATTATTCTTTAAAGCTACTAACATATCAATTTTATGTTTAAGATTGAGCCTGAGTATATTTTTTTCGATTTTGAAAAGTCCCAAATTTTTTTAGGGAGAGCTAACAACTCAGGGATAAAGAGCTAGGATTGAGTGAGTTATTGTCCACCTTCACTCATGCAGATTACGACATTTGCATGATTGTTAATATAAATTCCAGAACAAAAACCTTGATAATCTAAAGTTAAAGCATTTTAAACTTTTACTAGCAAAAGCGAGTTGATATTGCTAATTTGTCACTACCTGAACCTCGCACCTTAGCCAACTATAATATTTCTGCTCATAGTCCTATTTCAAGCGGGAGTGAACAGCTTAAATGAGACAGGCACACATATGACATGATATTGTTTAAATCACCACAAAACTGGTTTAATAACAAAACAAACTCATATTGTCATCTTTTCAATTTCCTCAATATTTATTTTTGGTGATGTGTTTATTTCAGTGCCTTTCCTTATACCCTGTAGCAAGAAGTAAAGATGGAAGAGTCTTGTAATACTGAAACGGACAAACAAGTGAGGCTTTCTCATGAAGGTGTCATACATTCTGAGACTTCACATTCAAATATTGGATTGGGAGATCTAACAACAAAGAAACCTATCCCATCATTTACTGCCAACCTTGAAAATCGTGGAAAAACTGAGAGGTCCTCATGGACTTCAAGTCAGTCTTCTGATGTCGGTGATAACTTTGAAATGATAGACGTTGAGAATCTACCAGGGACTCATCCAAAGCCCATGGATGTCAATCTAAAACTGGAAGATGAAGACAGTGAGGAAGAAAACTCATCCAACTCTACTGATGTCAATGTTAAACTTAAAGATGAAACAATCAAGGCAAAGAACTCTTCACAAACTTGTTCACAATTCACTGAAGTGAGTGTTAAAGGTGAAGAGGAAGCTTCACAAAGCGTTGGTTTTCAGGATGAAGACAAAATGAGGAAAAACCTTTCTTCAGTGATGTCATCACGTAGGAAACAACTTAAGGTGAGATGATATTCTTTTCCATTTACATCTGGTTTATTCTGACGATGACGACTGTGACAAAGACGATGATGATAAAGATTGTGATGATTATGATGTTGATGATCATGATTAAGTAAGAATCAAGATTGAGAATGTTTGAAAACAAAGTGTTGATAAAAAGTCTCCAAACCATTCATCACCCCTCTCTCTCTGTCCTTGTCTGTCAGACCAATGTCATTACATTTCTTTTTATTGATTACATTTATTTTTTGAAATTGGAACTGAACGACTGGGTGGGATTCCTGACCTCCCATAGTGGGCAAGGAGGCACTTACTGTGTCTTCTTTCTCCCTATATCTGTTTTCCAAATTGCTTTCTGTCTTCTTCTTGGAATAAGATTTCTTATTTTTGTCCTGACCCTGGCCGGAGTCCTTTGCTGAGAGGGGAACAGTCGGATGTATAGTTATAGTTTTGGGAGATGATATTTTTGTCCTTGTAAATCATCTCTATGTCATGTGCTGTTATTTTTTTAAAGTTTTTACATATGATTTGTAAACATTTGAGTGCATTCCTTTTAGTGGGATTTTGTGCTGATGTCTGGGTGAGACTTTTGGGTGATCTCAAACTGAGTACTTTGATAGTATGCCCTTGGAATCTACATCTGTTTCCTATTTGAACCAATTCCCCTTTGTCTTGTCTTTTATTGGGTGCTTTAATTGTAATTCTAGAACTTTTTACTATCCCATTTTCTTCCTTTTCACTAGCGCCGATATGATCTTAATGTGTTGCAAGTGCCGTAAAACCCTTATAAACATAAAAACAACGAACTGAATGAAGGGCGCTAACACTGACCTTTTGTCTTTATTGTGTTTGTCCAAATATGATATAAAAATTTTGTCTTCTTCCTTTTCAGAAACCCTGCAAAGTCAACAGAGGTGACCAACGTTATGAAAAAATTTGTGAGGAGCCTGTCCCTTCCAGGGGTTTGGATCCAGAGGTCATGCCTATGGCCTTGGAGACTAGACAAGGTAATTAATTCCTTGCTGATATTGCTAATAACTAATGAATATTTGTCCATTTTGAGATGGATTCTCCTGTTTGTGACCCACTTCTTGAAAACGGAATTAATTCAGGATGATTAAGGTGCTGAACTGAAAACTGATATTATAATAAAAAATATCGGACTAGGTTTGAGTTTATATGTTTTGTTGAGGAGATTGAATAAAGTATTTTACTGTGCTTAAAACGACGATGTCATATTTTTGATCAGTGCAATTTTTAATTGACTTTTTAGCAACTGGTTCATCCTGACATACTAACTGTTATGGGACAGTGGGTCACATTTGATGTGCTGCGTACAGGGTCAGAGTCGTTACCAGTCAATTGAGGGGGAAAGAGAGAGAGAGAGAGTCTATTATAAGATTACTTTGAAATACAATGGACTATATGGAATATCTCAATGTCCACAAGACCTGAGAATCAAATTAATTTATTTTCTACATGAAGTTAAGCATCCAATCCAGGGTTGAAAGTTGGTTGGAATTAACTTCATTTGCAGGATTTTTGTTTATTTGGAGGATTCTGATTTCAGGAAAAGATCACCCTCCCCAATTTTCAACCCAAGTCCAATCTCCAAATATGGTATTTTATTATTTTCAAATTGGACTACTGCAACTTTTGTTATGTGGGCCTCATTGTCGCAAACGTTAAAAGAAATAAAAATCAAAGAGATAAAGACTGCAGCTGCTAGATTTGTTCTTGGGAAAACTATGTTTGACAGTGTCTACAAGGGTTTACTGATAGCCCTTCATTTGCTTCTATGGGTGCCAGTTTTCCGGTTCATGCCAGAATTCCGGTTTCGCGATATCTCGAAGTCAAATACCTCCGGTTTCAGTGTTTTGAGTATAATAACCTAATATCATCTGTAAAAATTCAAAAACGTGATTCAGCCACCTTTTCAGCGTATGGAGGTAGATTCGTGAAACCATTTTGAAATCAAATTAATTTCCTCATTGTGTCAATATGTTTGCTGTGTAATCATTTACTAATGGTATAAAAACGTTGATGAAATATGAGTAAAGTTTAGGCCGCATTTTCAGTTGGAACATTTTCAGGTTTGGCAAAGTCGAGATTTTAGTTTCAGGTTTCAGCAATCCTGCTGACACCCATGTTTGCTTCCATTGAGAGGCCAGAATTGAATACCAGATTTGGTTGTTTGTTCATGCGGTAATATGGTCTTGTGGTTCAGAAGGTCTTGGGTTTGAGCCTTTCTTTTGATACCATCAAAAGGAAGAAATTGTTTTACTTGGAAAATTCTCCTTAGTTCAAAATTCTTCGTTCACACACGACTGCTCCTCCTCCTCCTCCTCCTTTTCTTCTTCTTCTCCTTCTTCTTCTTCTTCTTCTTCTTCTTCTTCTTCTTCTTCTTCTTCTTCTTCTTCTTCTTCTTCTTCTTCTTCTTCTTCTTCTTCTTCTTCTTCTTCTTCTTCTTCTTCTTCTTCTTCTTCTTCTTCTTCTTCTTCTTCTTCTTTTGTCCAGTTGGTCTTTGTTGGTCTTTTTTCACATGTTCAAAAAGTTAAGACAATTTTTCACCAGTCATTTACAGACCTAAATAATCCAAGGATTTGTAGCAAAGAATAAATAAAAAACAAAAACAAAAAAAAAACTTGAACTTTTATATAGCGCAATATCCATTCAACTTGCTCAAAGTGCTTTCCAAGGGTCCCCGGCCAACAGCAACATGTAGAACAAGACTTGACACCTATTAAGCGAAATTCAGTTTTTTCAGACAAGAGACAAAGCTCTTAACCAAGTACTCATTTTACACCTGAGTACGGTGAAGGAATGTGAGTAAAGAGCCTTTTCCAAGGAGCCAACTTGCACCATCCAGATTGGGACTCGACCCAGAGATTTACCATTCCAAAGGCGAGTGTCATACCACTAAACCACAATGCTGCACTGCACTGTCATGACTTGTATAAAAGCTCCCCAGGATTTCAAACTACCACCTTTTCTAT
This sequence comes from Berghia stephanieae, assembly GCF_034508935.2. NCBI lineage: Eukaryota > Metazoa > Mollusca > Gastropoda > Nudibranchia > Aeolidiidae > Berghia > Berghia stephanieae. The sequence continues at coordinate 9,693,901 of NC_088371.1, forward strand.
TGAATCTCTAACAATAAACTAAACAGTCAATGTTAGTCATGTTTACAATAATATATCTTTCTTATGGTAAAGCTATTATTTCTACTTCAATAGATGTTCAAGTTATTGTTTTGTTGGAAGTAATAATCTTATCCGTTTTACAGATAATGATGATGATGGCAGTGAGCTTTCTGTGAAAAAAGGACTCCAAATGCATATGCAAGTCAAAATTGACATTGATGGGACTACAGACAGTACAGTGGTACTGCACAGGATTGGCACCGATGTCCAAAACAAACGTGTTACATCTTTCAAACACCTTTCGACAAATAACAATGGATCAGATCAAGGATCTGATTTTGTTGAAACAGATGAGCCACAAATTGATGAGAAACCTCAAAACTATTCTTACAAAAGTAGTTCTACAAATCCAGTCTTCAAGTCACCCATGAAAATTCAAGTTGGAGATAAGTCAGATGAGAATCTCAATTGTGAACAGTCAGTTGCTGGTAATGTAAAATTGAAAAAATCTCGTCAGATTGTCAATACTGGCTTAATGAATGAAGAAATGATTTCTGATAAGTCTGTTTTACGAAATCGTAAAAAAAATAGTGAAAAGAACGATTCCACTAAATGTGACGTTTGTGGGAAGACATATTCTTGTAAATCAAACCTCTTAATGCATCAAAAAATCCACACTGGTGAAAAGCCACATAAGTGTCCGACATGTGGAAAGGCATTTAGACAGAGTTACGATTTACGACGACACATCATTATTCATACAGGTGACAGGCAATTTAAATGTCCAACCTGTGACAAGGCATTTATTAGGAACATGGAATTACAATTACACATCAGGACTCATACAGGGGAAAAGCCGTTTAAATGTCTGACCTGTGGAAAGGGGTTTGCCCAAAACAGAAATTTGAAGCGACACATCACAAATCATACAGGTGTAAAACCATTTCATTGTCTGACCTGTGGTAAGGGGTTTCATAAGAATATAGACTTAGAACAACACCTCAGAATTCATACAGGTGAAAAGCCATTTAAATGTCCAACCTGTGGAAAGGCGTATGCTCAGGATAAAAGTTTAAAACAGCATCTCAAAACTCATACAAGTACAGGTGAAAAAGCATTTAAATGTGAGACTTGTGAAAAAGTATTTTCCAGCAATACAAATCTGAAACAACATGTCAAAACTCACACGGGAGAAAAACCATTTATATGTCTGACCTGTGGAAAGGCTTTTATCAGGAAAACAGAATTAGAACCGCATATCAGAACTCATACAGGAGAAAATCCATTTAAATGTTTTACGTGTGGAAAAGCATTCACCAGCAATTCAAATTTAAAGCAGCACATCAAAATTCATATTGGAGATAAACCATTCAAATGCCAGTTCTGTGGCAAGGCATTTATATGGAATGCAAATTTACAACATCACATCAAAACTCATACTGGAGAAAGACCATTTAAATGTTTACCCTGTGGAAAGGATTTTTTCAGAAGTATAGATCTACAACAACATATCAGAACACATACGGGAGAAAGGCCATTTAAATGTCAGATCTGTGAAAAGTCATTTTTCAGGAAAGCAAGTTTACAGCTCCACACCAGACTTCATACTGGTGAAAAACCGTTTACTTGCCTGACGTGTGGCAAGGCATTTGCTCAGTATACACAATTAAAAAGCCACATGATATTTCATACGGACGAAAAGCCACATGAATGTGTGACCTGTGGAAGGGCATTTAAGAGGAGACCACATTTACTACAGCACATGAGAACTCATTCAGGAGAAAAACCATTTGAATGTCTGACATGTGGAAAAGCATTTACCTTCAATAGAAGTTTACAGCTACACATCAAAACTCATCTGTTGGATAAACCATTTAAATGTATTGCCTGTGGAAAGGGGTTTGTCAGGAATATAGAATTAACACAACACATGAGAAGTCATACGGGAGAGAAACCATTTAAATGTCTGACTTGTGGAAAGGGTTTTTCAAGGAATTATATTTTGTCGCATCACATGAAAATTCATTCTGGAGACAAAGCGTTTAAATATCTGACTTGTTAAAACATATTTATCAGTAATGGGCAGAACGGCAAAATGAACTAAAGTACAAATTATAAGAAGGTGTCTCATTGTACTTCAAATAGTTATTCTGAAGTGCTAAAAAGGGTGCGGTGGTGTTTTTAATAAAAAAAAAAAACAAAAAAAAAAACATAAAATGACTTTTACACTTTTCTAAAGTTTTGGGATATAAAAAAGCTGATAAAATTGTCAAAATAGATTGTAATAGGAGGTATTTATAATTTTGCCTGTTTTAAATCCCATCCCAAAGCACAGAAACATCAAGTGTTTCGGTTGGTTTGTCGTTTTATGCCCCATAAACTGGGCTATGTCCTTTGGTGAACATGATAGTGGAGAGGACGGAAACTATTAGTTGGATGTTGCAAAACCTCAAAAAATGGCCCTGACAATTTGATGTTTTGATGCAATGAAAATGATGATGCCTAGTTACATACATAACATTGTCTTATTGCTCTAGGGTATTGCAATTATCACTATCATTTATCATGATAATATTCGCAAGCTTCACCTATTATTTTATTTTATTTGAGAGGTGGATTCAGTTGAGATAGATTCATTGTTTGATCAACACAAATCCACACCTGATAATAGGGGTTTTTTTGTGTGCTGTATTTGCGTTATCAAGGAACGTTTATGGAAGATTGATCCACAATGTGGAACTTGCAGAAATTGTTAGTAATATTATTGCTATTATTATTATTATTATTATTATTATTATTATTATTATTATTATTATTATTATTATTATTATTATTATTATTATTATTATTATTATTATCATCGGAGTAAAAAGTGGCTGAGTGGTTAAGGCATTGCACTGTGACCTGAAAGATCCCGCTTCAGGCACTTTCTTTTTTTTTTTTCCTCGAGCAAGATTTTTAACCCCCAATTTGCTCACTTTTGACCGCAAGGATGATTCTGTTGACATCAGATGTTATTTAACGGATTATCTGTATTCCTACAGGGGATGCCAAGGCAATGGCGTCTCTGTTTTTTTTTTTTTTTTACATTGTTTGCTTAATTATTTTTCAAAATTCATTAATCGATATCCATGCGCATTGTAAATGTTCAGGAATGAATACATAAAGTTCTTCTTCTTATTCTTATTATTATTATTATTATTATTATTATTATTATTATTATTATTATTATTATTATTATTATTATTATTATTATTATTATTATTAATATTATTATTATTATTATTATTATTATTATTATTATTATTATTATTGTTATTATTATTTATATTACTCGTTATTATTATTATTATTATTATTATTATTATTATTATTATTATTATTATTATAACATTGCAGAGCAGATATATTGACAACGGGTATAACTACATGACATCAAAGTCGCTATACAACATTAGTGGATAAAGATTGCCTATATTGACTATTACTGTTACTCATTTTCGATACTACACTCAACAAAGTTAAGTTTTAGAAGATGCCATTGTTGTAAGTGTAGAATCAGATGAGGATGGTGCACCAATGGGACCAGTTTCTGGCCATGCCATTATTGATGCTATTCATTTAGTAGGTAAACTACTCACAACATCCACATGCCAGATATAATGTACCAACTCACAAAACTAATGTGTAACCTTAAACGTTTATAGTCTGATAGAATTTAGTGGAGAACTAATCACTAAAATGGCTGTCTAAAAACAATAACATAGAGCTGAATGACATCAATTTCGTTCCTTCTACTTTTATAGTAGTTTTCAAGACTCTCCACTGTATTGCACTACAGCAACTTCATGAAGACTCTTCCATATTGGACGTCCTTGCCAGTGCTGAGGAAAGAGTCCATAAATTTATTTTGGCCTTTAGAGACAGACCACAATAACAGACCTGTTAAAGTCAAATAATAAAAGGAACTGTCATAAATTTAAAAATTGCCCCTCTTTAAGGCCACCAGATCATCACGATTGATTTCTCTTGTTATTGTCTCGTATTTTCTCATTTGTTTCACTTTCATTTTTGGAATGGCTGATATATCGACATCGAGCTTATTATTATTATTATTATTATTATTATTATTATTATTATTATTATTATTATTATTATTATTATTATTATTATTATTATAATGTTACAGCGGTCCCATTGATGTCAAAGTCAAACTATCCTATATCCGTCCCCCACTGCATCATCATTATAATTATTATTTTTATTATTATTATTATAATTATTTTTATTATTATTATTATTATTATTATTATTATTATTATTATTATTATTATTATTATTATTATTATTATTATATTTATTATTAGATTATTATTATTATTATTATTATTATTATTATTTTTTATTATTATTATTATTATTATTATTATTATTATTATTATTATTATTATTATTATTATTATGATTATTATTCCATCGTTAATGCCATTACTATTAGACTATTGTTGCTAATATTGTAGCTATATTATTGTGTATCAATATTGTATATATTAAAATACCATCTATTGAAATGTTCCAACTGTTAAATTTTATTTTGATTTAATAACTATTCGATTTCATATGTTGAGATGGGCAAATGCCTATGCAATAAATATTTTATTTCAAAGTTCAAAGCTCTTTCACTCTCTCACACACTCTCTCTCTCTCTCTCTCTCTCTCTCTCTCTCTCTCTCTCTCTCTCTCTCTCTCTCTCTCTCTCTCTCTCTCTCTTCCCCTCACTCTCTCTCTCTCGCTCTTCCCCTCACTCTCTCTCTCTGTGTCTTTTACACAAACACACACTCTCTCTGTCTGGGTGGGGATCCTGACCTCCCATAGCGGGCAGGGAGGTACATACTGTGTCTTCTATCCCCTTATATCTGTTTTCCAACATGCTTTCTGTCTTTGTCTTGGAATGAGATTACTTGGTTTTGTCCTGGATCTGGCCGGAGTCCTAGCTGGGAGGGAAACAGTCAAATGCATAGTTATTGTTTTGGGAGATGATATTTTTTTCCTTGTAAGTCATCTCTCTGTTATGTATTATTATTTTTATTTTGAATGTATAATGTAAGCATTTGAGTGTATTCCTCTTTGTTGGATTTTGTGCTTGTGTCTGGATGAGACTTGTAGGTGATTTCAAACTAAGTACATTGGTGGTATGCTCTTGGAATCTACATCTGATCCCTATTTGTTCTCAGTTTCCTTTGTCTTACTTTTTCTTGGGTGCTTTAATTGTAATTCTAGAACTTTTTACTATCCCATTTTCTTCCTTTTTACTGGCGCTGATATAACCTAAATGTGTTGCAAGCGCCGTAAAACCCTTAAAAACAAAACAAAACACTCTCTCTGTGTGTCTATCATCCTCTCTCTCTCTCTCTCTCTCTCTCTCTCTCTCTCTCTCTCTCTCTCTCTCTCTCTCTCTCTCTCTCTCTCTCTCTCACACACATACACATACACACAAGTTCTTTTCCCCTCGTACTACTTTATTTCGTACCCATTTATTCTTTGTCATTATATATATATATATATATTCACATGTCCTTTTCAACCATCCACACTGTCATCATTGTACTCCGCCTCAATCCCATTCCGGAAAGTCTCCACGAGCTAGAGGTGACAAAAGAATATTTAAAACGTTCAGTTCTGGATTATAAACTTATCACCCTGCCTGATATGCTGACGCTTTGTGTTTTGAACATAGAGGGCGTTAGTCATGTTTCAACTGGGTGGGGTTCCTGACCTCCCATCGTGGGCAGGGGGGTACATACTGTGTCTTCTATCCCCTTATATCTGTTTTCCAACATGCTTTCTGTCTTTGTCTTGGAATGAGATTACTTGATTTTATCCTGGTCCTGGCCAGATGCCCTGGCTGAGAAGGAAACAGTCAAATGTATACAGTTAGTTTTGGGAGATGATATTTTATTCCTTGTAAATCATCTCTCTGTTATGCACTGTACTATGTTTGCTTTATATTGTATTTGATTTGTAAAACATTTGAGTGTAATCCTCTTAGTGGAGACATGTGCTTGTGTCTGGACGAGACTTTTAGTGATCTCAAACTAAGTACTTTGATAGTGTGCTCTTGGAATCTACACCTGTTTCTTATTTGAACCAATTCCCCTTTGTCTTACCTTTTCTTGGGTGCTTTAATTGTAATTCTAGAACTTTTTACTTTCCCATTTTCTTCCTTTTTACTGGCTCTGATATGACCTTAATGCGTTGCAAGTGCCGTAAAACCCTTACTTACTTACTTATCCGAACCAGCGACCACCTGAGCTCTAGCCCTTCGGTCTTGTGCCATGACGTAGAAGTTAGACGTCTTTTGTAGTTGTTCCAGGTGACTATAAACGTAAAACCCTTAAAAACAAAACAAACATAAAGGGTAATTTTTGTAGGCAGGGCGGACTGATAATTGTTTTCAACTTTCTTAGGATTCTGTCTATTCTTTTTCTCTCCCAAGCAGTGACGGCCCCAGTCCAAGAATTCATTCCAAATCGTATATCTAACACTTTGAATTTTGACAAATATGTAGTAGAAGATTTTAAGAACTTCTTTTGAAACTTGAAATGAATTTAATTTTTTAAGGAAAATTAATCTAGAACTAAGTTTTGAACAAATATTATTTACATGCAAATTTTTGCAAATACCGAGATAAAGTTTACAATAATAATTATGTGAAGCGCATTGAGCATGGTAAATTCGTGGTAATGCTATTAGAGTATTCAATTTTATTTGTATTTATTTATTGATTTATTATTCATTCATTCATTTATATAGTTTAAATCAGACCCATCATTACCGAAATACCTTATTATTTTTTAAAAAAAAGGATTTATCTCTTTTCCAAACAAAAATTATTGCAATTCTATGCGTGAAGACTATTTTAAGCCCAATCCGGAAAAAATTCATCAAGAAAGACTGTGGAATTAAAGCAGTCAACTAAATTCAATTTATTGATGAACACTCCCATAAATAGAAATTACATTTTCAGTATCCCCCCCCCCCCCCCCCCCCTTCCCCTTCACCACTGGGGACCGCCTCAAAACGGCATTATGTCGTTGTACTAAAGATTGAATTTATTCTATATAAATGTATGACTGGATGGGCTCTTTGACCTCCCGTGGTGGGCAGGAGGTAGTGTATACGTAGATCGAGTTTTACGTCGCCATTTGCGTGCTTTTTTCATTTGTTTTACCCACATGATTTGTTTATTTCTTTCATTATATAAAAACAGGTCTGTGCACATATTTTTGAGACAAATAAAGTTTCATTGTTATTATTATTATTGTTGATGTTGTTATTACTACTACTACTACTACTACTACTACTACTACTACTACTACTACTACTACTACTACTACTACTACTACCACTACTACTAAGCGGGTGGTTGGATGGGAGCATCACCCTTGAATCATATACCTATGATGTTCGCATGGGTATACGATCCGATAGTGATGTCGTTTCTTCTTCTCTTTACTAGCCTATTCTGCTTCTTTGGTTTGTGATTGTATTTTTGACAGGGGATATTTTTTTTTCTGTAAATCTTCTGCCTGTTTGTTCTTGGTTATTTATAATTTAGCTTATGATATCTTTAGGTTATGATTTTGATTTACATTTGTACTATTTTTGTTAGATTGCTTGTTTTTTTGTTTCAGCGGTCTCTCATATAACCTCAATTGTGTTGGAAGAGACCTAAAGCAACAAACAAAAATACTACTACTACTACTACTACTACTACTACTACTACTACTACTACTACTACAACTAGTACTAGTACTACTACTACTACAACTATTACTACTACAATTACTACACTATTACCTACTACTACTACTTTACCACTTCTACTACTACTACTTTTACCACTTCTACTACTACTACTACTACTACTACTACTACTACTACTACTACTACTACTACTACTACTACTACTACTACTACTACTACTACTACTACTTGGGTGGATTTCCTGACCTCCATAGTGGGCAGGGAGGTACTTGCTGTGTCTTCTATCCCCTATATCTGTTTTCCAACTTGCTTTCTGTCTTTGTCTTGGAATGAGATTACTTGGTTTTGTCCTGGCCCTGGCCTGAGTCCTAGCTGGGAGGGAAACCGTCAAATGCATAGTTATTGTTTTGGGAGATGATATATTTTTTCCTTGTAAATCATCTCTCTGTTATGTATTATTATGTTTGTTATTTTTAATGTATAATGTAAGCATCTCACTGGGTGGGATCCTGACCTCCCATAGTGGGCAGGGAGGTACATGCTGTGTCTTCTATCCCCCCATACCCGTTTCCCAATTGTTTCCTGTCATTGTCTTGGAATGAGATTACTTAGTTTTGTCCTGATCCTTGCCGGAGCTCCTTGGCTGGGAGGGAAACAGTCGAATGTATAGTTATAGTTTTGGGAGATGATATTTTTTTCCTTGTAAATCATCTCTCTGTTATGCATTGTATTATGTTGAGTTTACATTTATATTAAATGATTGGTAAACATTTGAGCGTATTCCTCTTAGATGGGACCTGTGCTTGTGTCTGGATGAGACTTTTAGGTGATCTCAAACTAAGTGCATTGGTAGTCTGCTCTTGGAATCTACATCTGATCCCTGTTTGTTCCCAGTTCCCCTATGTCTTACTTTTTCTTGGGTGCTTTTATTGTAATTCTATAACTTTTTACTATCCCATTTTCTTCCTTTTTACTGGCGCTGATATAACCTAAATGTGTTACAAGTGCCGTAAAACCCTTAAAAACAAAAACATAAGCATCTCGGTTATGCACTGTATTATGTTTTCTTTATATTATATTTGATTTGTAAAACATTTGAGTGTATTCTACAACGGTCAGCATCGTCAACAAGGAAGGAAGAAGGGAGGAAATCAGCCGTCGAGTTCAGCTTCCCCTAGTCCACACCCTTGGGTGTGGGTGTTGTCCACGACGTGGGGGAGGGGTGAAAAGGGACTGACTCTCTACAGGACATCCTCCCGGATTCCCAACTTAGACCATCTGACCACGGGTAGATGGAGCTCGTCAACGGGGGACCGACATCCATCTAAGAGAAGGACACTCTGAGCAAAAACCCGGACAGATGGAGTTCGTAAACGGGGGGACCGCAATCCATCTAAGAGAAGGACACTCCGAACAAAAACCCGGACAGATCGAGTTCGCTAACAGGGGACCGCAATCGATCTAGGAGAAGGACACTCTGAAGCAAAACCGCCACTGCCTTGTGGACAGACCTTGGATGGTCAAAGGCTAAGGAAGCAAATCCTGAAAAACAGCACGCCGAAGACAGAGCAGCGGGGCCGGAAGGCGCAAATATCACAGGAAACTGGAAACTGTCACTGCATGCTTAAATCCCAATATGACACGTCACAATAATCAAATCCGATGTGGTGCGAAGCCCGTGGAATCCCGCCGGACGGGCCTAGTGCCGGGCCTCAATGGCCCACCCAAGCGATCTGGTGGTACCTTGACTTCATCTTGCGGAACCAGGGGAGGAGGATCAAGGTTACATGCGACTGGAACACCAAACACAATTAAAATCCTCCAATGGAATGCTGAGGGCGTTGCGAAGAAGAAAATAGCCTTGAAAGAGGACTCAAAGAGCAGGACATCAAAATTGCCTGCATTCAAGAAACTCACCTCACGGACAACATGAGATTTGCCATCAGAGGGTACCAGGTAATAAGGCATGATAGAAAGGATCACAAAGGAGGCGTGATGACATTAGTAAAAAACGACTACCCCACCGCAGGCATAAAAATTGATACACAAGAGCAATCAGAAATACAGCAAATTAAAGTATGTATCGGAAAGAAAGAACTCCTGATTTTTAACTGCTATTGCCCACCAAACAAAGAGCTTCATTTAGACAAGATAAAAATCCAGGAAGAAAGATGTCTGGTACTAGGGGACTTTAACAGTCACTCTCAAAGCTGGGGATATGGAGATATGGACAAACGTGGTGAAACAGTAGAAAACTGGCAAATTGAAACAAAACTTCAACTATTGTATGACGATGAAGATGAGGACACATATTTCTCAAGAGCGTGGAAAACCACATCTACCCCAGATCTTACGTTTGCCACAGATGATATAGCAAAGACTATAAATAGAACAGTACAGCCCCAACTGGGTGGTAGTGACCATAGGCCAATCATCACAAACCTCTATCATCAAAATGAAAACAAAACAAAACCATCCCAAGATGGAACTACAAAAGAGCAAAATGGGAAAGCTTTGAACAACTTACAGACAGCCACTGCAAAAACATAAACTGTAAAACCAAGAATGTCAACAAAAGTGCAAAAGAACTGACAAAGGCCATCCTAAAAGCAGCAAAAGAAAGTATCCCAAGGGGAGCAAGAAAAAATTATATACCACTCTGGACAGACGATCTTAATCAGTTAAGTAATGAAGTATCGGAAACAAGAGAAAAGGCTGAAGCAGACCCCTGTGATGACAATATTGCAGCATATAAAGAGGCAGAAGCTACCTTTAAAAAAGAAATGGCAACGACATCCAAAATGGCATGGAAAGAAAAAACGCATAGCCTTAACTTCGAAAAAGATGGAAATAAACTTTGGAAACTTACAAAAGCCCTAAATAGAGAACCGAACCACTACGCCCCTCCAGCGTTGGAAAAAGAAGGAGAACTTGTCAGTCCACAACAAGCTGCAGACCTATTCATGGAGCAGTTCAAAAAAATTAGTGACAACACAATAGAAAAAGAACTGAAGAAAAGAGTTAGAAAAGAATGCAGAAAACAAAAAAGGAACTTAAGGAAGCCATAGATGAAGTAATGACAAAGAAGCTAACTATGGAAGAACTAGAAAGCTCTCTCAAAGTGTTAAAAACAAAGAAATCGCCAGGCCCAGACGAAGTAACAAATTAGATGCTTATCCATCTTGGAAAGACAGCGAAAAAGAAGCTATTACAACTCTACAACAGCACTTGGAAAACTGGTAAAATACCAGATATATGGAAAAAGGCTTTTATTGTCCCAATTAAGAAAGAAGAAAAACAAGCAAATGAAGCCGCAAATTACCGACCTATAAGTCTTACAAGCTGCATGTGCAAGCTGATTGAAAGAATTATCAACTCCAGACTGATGTGGTATCTTGAAAACTATAATGTGCTTATAAATGAACAAGCTGGTTTCAGAAGACACAGGAGTACTGAAAATCAAGTAACCTACATATCCCAAGAAATAGAAGACTCGTTTCAGGATGGAAAGAAAAAAATTGTGGTATGGGTGGACTTTGAAAAAGCATTCGACAAAGTGTGGAAAAAAGGTCTGGTATATAAACTACAAAAATCAAAAGTATCCCATAACATGCTCAACTGGATAGAAAACTACCTAAAAACAAGAAAGGCAAGAGTAACAACACAAGGTCACAAAAGTAGAGAAGCAAAACTAAAACATGGAGTCCCACAAGGTGGAGTACTATCACCTACACTATTTCTTCTCTATGTAAATGATATAAGAGAAACACTATGTCGAGGAGTGAAAATGTCGATGTACGCAGATGACCTAGCTCTGATTAGCTCTGACCAAAACTTAATCAAGGCACAACACAGGATGCAAATCACACTGGATAATATCAAAGAATGGACTGACAACTGGGCGATGAAAATAAATGCAGTGAAGACAAAGTTCACAATATTTAGCCTCTCCCCAAAGATGAAAAAGCAAAGCTACGTATTGAAGACCATGAATTGGAAAAAGACGACGCACCAAAATACCTAGGAGTCCATTTTGACCCAAGACTAACATGGAAAAATCAAATCAGCAACAGTCAGAAAGTTGGGGTAAAGCGAACACAACTCTTGAAAAAACTAGCTGGAACAACTTGGGGAGCTAGCTCCGATATACTGAAACAAACTTACACAGGATATGTGAGACCAGCGCTAGAATACGTGATATCTGCATGGGGAAACTGCTCCAAAACTCAAATGGAAAAACTGGACAAAGTGCAAAACAGCAACATGAGGATAATAAGTGGAGGAATGAAATCGACACCGATTCATGCAATGGAAACCATAACAGGACTTACATCTCTATCAGAAAGAAGGGAATCAAAAATTTTGAAACAATACACAGACGTGAAAACAATGACAGATCAGCCTCTTCACGCCAGAGCGCAACAAAAGAAAACTAGGCGGCTGAAAAGATCACACTTTATTGAAAGAGCCAAGCAAATTGAAAAAGATCACGAACTTGACGAAATAATGACCCAAAAACGCAAAGCAAATATCAGAGTACCAATTTGGAAACGGCAAAATCACTTGAAAATCAAGACTTCCGTTGGTGACATTTCAACAAAACAAAAACACAGCGAAGAAATCAAGAAGTCTGTACAGAAGTGCATAGATCAAAACTACCCTGAAAAAAAATGGACAAGAATCTATACAGATGGTTCATGCAATAAAGAACACACGTGCGGGGGCCTGGGAGTGCACATCGAGTACACAAATGGTCAACAAAAGGAGATCAGCAAACCGACTGGTACTCGCACTTCAATCTACAAGTCAGAGGCAGATGCAATCCATGAAGCTGTTAAGCAAATCCTCTCAGAAAATGAAAAGCCAAGACACATAGTGATTTTAACAGATGCTAAGAAAATTCTGGAGGATATAATGATGTCCTTTGCGGATGATATAGACGCCTTGGTGGAAGACCTCATGAAGCTAAGCAAGTTTACCAACATTGTACTGCAGTGGATTCCAGGACACTGTGGGATACTTGGAAATCAGATCGCTGACCAACTGGCAAAGGCAGGCAGTCGCATGCACCAACCCTCCCCAATGTACTTGTCATGGTCTCAAGTGAGTAAAGAGCTACTCGACTATGCATAAAGATATATGTAGAATGAGGCCCCAGAATTTACTAGTTACTATAAATGAAAAACAATTAACGATTTGTTTACAATGAATATAAAATAATGATGAAATTTAATTAAAAGAGATAAACAGTGATCGTGGCAGTTACAAATAGAGATATGAATATTTTTACGTAACTTATGATAATATGTCAGGTTCGTAAGTTTACGTTTCCAGGCAGTTGATGGGCTTGGATGATCTATTCCTCTGATAACAGGATCGGGCTCGTAAAATTCCACTTCCAGGCAATTGGTAAGGGGTTATTATGTAATCCTTTGACAGCGGGCTCGGGTTTGATCCTTGAAGATTATACAATCAAAGTTAAAAGCTCCGGCGTCTTAATGGTGTAGATATAATATCTACAAAGTCCCAAAAGATAAAAATCTTCCAGTATATAGAAGGAATAGAGCGACTGGCCGTCCGGCATAGATTGTGAAGAGAAGTGAGTGTCGAATGTTAGACCTATCAGCTTTTATAATAAGTGGCTACGTGACAGAATGTAGAACGAAAAGTATTCACTAATTAGAAATTAATTCGAGGGAAGGCTATAAAAGGAAAGACGATCTAATATTAGAAGGTAAAGTTTATCTAAGCCTACCGAAATATAACTGGAGTGAGATGAATTCAGTTCTTAATAAAATAAAATTTAATAAGATAATTGTGAACAACCTTTACTGTGACACCCCCACCCACGTTTAAAATATACTCTTTAACCATTATGGGAAAGATAGATTTTACAAACGGAAGTAAATTTACGATCATGATACTCTAGCATTAATCCATTGTTATGATTTGTGCTACAATTAAATTATTTATCAACTAGACATGGAAATGTTTATATTAACGTAGGTATATGAATGGGTGACAATAACAATGAAAGATTGTGATTACAAATTGTGATGAACAACATGATGGCAATGTGATTACAAATCATTGTGATAAACAATAGTGATGGCAATGAAGCATGATTTAAGTCGATGATATGAAGGTAATTTACTGAATGAAATGAATGAAAATGTAAATGGACTATAGACATTTCAATTATTAATCATTAATGAATGAAAATTCATAACAATAATAGATAAAGAGAAGATTTCCCAAATCACGAATGGGTATGGTATATATATCCAAACAATACTCAATGTTACATTAAGCTGGGTCATCATGTTTACAAATAAAATTATCGAAATTGTGCGTTCTGATTTGGCATAATTTGCGAGGTAACTACCAGTATGCATGGGAGGTTAAGTTATACCCTTCTCACGTGTTTACACTAATCGAGAAAGTAGGTCGGCGTGAATATTTTCACAGCCTGGTATGTGAGAGATACTGAAAGTGTAATTTTGCAAAAATAGACTCCACCTTAGTACTCTACTATTATTCATTTTGTTATTTCTTATGTACGTGAGTGGTTTATGGTCCGTTTCGACCACAAACTCTTTTAGCAGTAGATATCTGCTGAATTTCTTTAAAGCAAAGACGATGGCCAGTCCTTCACGCTCTATTACAGAGTATCGTGATTCTCTGTCCAATAATTTTCTGCTTGCATATAAGCAAGGCATTAAAGTTCCCTCATGCTCCTGTAATAGTACACCTGCGATGCCCTTATCAGACGCGTCAGTTCTTACAACAAATTCTTTTGACATGTCGGGTAATTTAAGAATTGGTTCTGAACAGAGTAATGCCTTTAATTGGTTAAAGCTATTCTGACACGCTTCTGTCCAAACAATTTTGTTCGGTGACCCATTCTTTGTCAGATTTGTTAGCGGTGTCGCGATGTGCGCGAAGTTGTAAATGTATTTCCTGTAAAAATTTAGGAGCCCAAGTACTTTGCGTACTTCTTTTTTTTGTCTTAGGTGGTTGCAATTGTGCGATTTTTGTTTGTTTTTCTGTCTCGGGTGTCTGTGTCCATGACCAACGGTATGATTGATCCTGCATTTGAAGCTTCGATATTAGTAAACATAGGTTGCGACACTGTGTCTCAATCAAAATACTTTTTTAGCATATTTGCATGGAATGTCTTTGTTGTGTTGTTAATTTTAATCTCGTAATTAACATTAGATTTTACTGCTGTTATTTTGAATGGTCCTTTCCATGTAGCTAAAAGTTTACTCGAGTCATCGGGTAAGAGTATTAGTACTTTGTCACCAATCTCAAATTTTCTTGATTTGCTTTTTCGATCGGAGTATTCCTTGTATTTCTCTGCTTTTTTAGTGACGGATTCCTGTGCTAGCTTACACGTGTCCTCTATTCTGTCTTTCAGGTTTCTTACATATTTGTAAGCAAACATAATTTCGTTATTGTCCTCCTCATTCCCTTTACAAATGTCGGCTACTATATTGATCGGGCCGCGAGGTGATCGTCCATACATCAACTCAAATGGGGAGTAGCCTGTAGATTCTTGGGGTATTTCTCTATATGCAAATAGGATTGCTGGTAAGTATCTGTCCCAATAATCTGGTTTTTCTGCTGACACTTTTCTTAACATATTCTTTAGAGTGCCATTAAATCTTTCACAAAGACCATTTGCTTGGGGGTGGTAGGGAGTTGTGAATGAGTGTTGGATTCCCATGAGTTTCATGGTTTCATGCATCATATGTGATGTAAATTGGGGTCCATTGTCCGACAGTATCTCATTTGGTATGCCTATTCTAGTAAAAATTGTCATCAATGCTTCAGCTATGTGATCCGATGTAGTTGATTTCAATGCTATCGCTTCTGGCCACCTGGTTGCGTAATCGACTAGTGTTAGTATGTGTGTATGGTTTCTATCTGATTTTGTTAAAGGGCCTATAATGTCAATTGCAACTTTTTGAAAAACTTTTTCAATAACTGGGGTTGTCTCTAATGGCAATCTCGGTATTCTGCCTTTAGCGACTCTTCTTTGGCATGTGTCACACGATTTCACATATTCTCGGACGTCTTTAGTAATTCCAGGCCATGTGAAATTCTCGGATATTCTCTTCAATGTGGAAGAGCTCCCAAGATGTCCAGAAGTTATTGAATCGTGCGCTATTCCAAGGATTTTGTTTCTGTAAATACTCGGCGTGACCAGTTGTTTAGCTATTTTGTTTCTTTTCCTATGTAACCTGAACAGAATATCTTTTTCAATGATGTATTCAACTTTTGATTTCGTCCCTTTGTTTGCGATATTGAAATATGATGTTAAAGTCGGGTCCTTTTTCTGTTCTTCAATGAACGTGTTCCTGTCAAATTGTTGTGGTTCAAGAGAAATAGTCATTGGCTTCTCTGTTGACTTAGTAATCTTTCTTGTTTCTGCTAGACAAGCTGTTTCTTGGGTTAATGACCATTCTTTTACATCTGTTGGGTTGTCTTTAAGACCTTTTATATTGCCAACAATAACATCAGCGACGGGGTTGGGAAGTATACAGCATTCCACTATTCCTGTATAGTATGGGGTTTCTATGTACACATTAGCTGTTTCAAAGGTTTCGACTGTGCCACTGAATGTGATGCATTGTACAGTTTTTCCAGTTTTGTCTTCGTCATTGATCAAAGATGCTTTTATTCCTACTGTACTGCATCCTGTGTCTCTCAATATTTTGCAATCAGTTCCATTAGCTTTGCCTTCACAAAAAAAAATAGCGATCCTGACTTGTGAGTTTGTGTTAAAAGTGACATACCTTTCACGCAATACACATTTATATTTTCTCCTGACATTACTCGTGTCTGATTGTTTACACTTGTTTGGAGTGATGCATTTGCAGTTTCTTTTGGATATCCCACGATTTTGTAACATTTGTCTGCTGTGTGGCCTTTCATTCCACAATATTGACATTTAATTATAGGTTTGTTGGTTTTCTTATACTCAGTATTATTGTCAGTGCTATTTCTTGTTTTGTTTTGATAGGGGCGGCTATGGTCTCTATTGAACTGTTTGTTCCATGGTTTGTTACTATGATCATCTTGTTTCACTTGCGTGTTCCGAGTGATTGATCGGCTCGTTCTATTTGAGTATTGAACTTTAGGTGTACATGGACTCTGAGCAGCGGCAGCGTAGTATGGTTCCTTCAATGTTCTGCTAAGGGGTGTCAATGGATGTGCGCTGTTAAAATTTTCTGCGTAGATTTTTAATTTGTCCAAGTTTTCTGGCTTTCTCTCTTTAAAGAATGCGACTAAATCTGGGTTGCAAGCTTGATAGATTCGATTCTTCAGCGTGAGATAGTAAAGGCCTGCAAAGTCGTCTTGTTTTACGTTTGCCAATTCAAGCCACCGATTTAGAAATTGAGTAATTCGGTTCACGAATGTATTAAAGTCTTCTCCACTTTCCGGTTTTGCAGTGTGAAACCTTTCCTGGTAACCATCTTCCGTTAATCTAAATCTTTTTAGTAGAGCGTCTTTAATGTTACCATAGTCATCTGCATCTTCAGTTGTTAAGGTATAGAAAACTTTTAGCGGTTTTCCAGATAAGCAGTTAATCAAGGCTGTGGCCCATTTGCTTTCTGGCCAACGATAACCTTTAGCCTGAACTTCGAATCGGTGTAAGAAGGATTCTAGACAGTCTGAGCGTTCATCGTATGTTGGCATGCGTGGAAGTTTCACGAAAAATTCATCACTATTATTATGTTTTCTTTCATGACCGGTTTTTGTTTTTTCAATTTCCAGCATCATTTGGGTCCTTTTGGTTTCTTCTTCTGCTAAAGCTATTTGTCTTTTTAGTTCCCTTTCTTGGACTCTTTCTTCTCGTTCTTCTCTACGTATTCTTTCTTCATTTTCTTCTCTACGAATTCTTTCTTCATTTTCTTCTCTACGAATTCTTTCTTCTTTTTCTTCTTTTATTTTCTCTTCGCACCATGAAAATATTCTTTCCTGGGGTATTTCTAAGTCCTTTGCGAGACTTAAGTATCTTTTATATGCTTCCATTTTTGCAATAAATTAGTTACGATGTTTTATATATATTATATTGACAGGATACTGTTACTGACTGTTTTATTTATTTACACTTACTGGAATGAACTGTTCTATTTTTAGAAATCTCTCTCTCTTATTTCAACTTATTATGTATGTTGAATTTGATGCCTTTTATCGTTATATCTTATAAAGCAATGTGTCAATACAATGCGGAGTTATTATGACTTGTGTCAATAACAATGTGTCAATCGCGTGTACTCTAAACTATGTTACTACGAAAAATTTATCACCAATGTGTGTGACTCGTCGTTAGTTTGTGTACAATTATTCGCAATGACGCTAATATACTAGAGTGTGATAACAATAATAGGATGCCAAAATAATCCCAAGTTATCTATCACTAAATATAACACGACGGCTAGTAGACTCCTTTTATTATTATTTAGTTTTTAAAGACTCACTTTTCAGAACATAATATATAAGTGGTTTTCGGTAACAGTAATATGCCAAAAAATGCATTTAAAACAAATCACTATGCAAAACAAATCACGATGTCTATAGTTACTATGTGATGCCCAACTCATGTAAAAGAGAATAATGAAGGATATATTTACCAACTCAGTTCGTGGCTGGGACCTCTCTCTTGTTCAATGGTTGTTCAACAATTGTAATTAGGCATTGAAGAGTGTTTAACAGTGATGTCTGAAATACAAAACAATAAAATATCGTAAGATTTACAATAGTTACAAAATGTGTTCACAACACTGAGTGATTGGATGATAGGTGAATGAATCGTTATGGAATGTAAACATATTGAAAACAATTCATGAATGAGGCAAACAACAAAATGAAATGAGTGATATAATAACAAAGTGGACAAGGAATGAATGAATGAATAACTGAGTGAATAGATGAATGAATGAATGAATGAATGGATAATGTATGAATGAACGATTGAAGGGAAGAATAAATGTATGAATGATTGGATAAATGAGTGAATAAACGAATGAATGGATGAATGAATGAATGAATGAATGAATAAATGAATGAACAATGAATGAATGAATAATTTATAAATGAATGAAGGAATGAATCAATAAAATGCTATTCAATTTGAATGAAAGAATGAATGGATAAATTGCTATTCCAATTAAATGAAGAAATGAAAAAAAAAATTAATCCTGTAAATAGGGAGTTCAATTAAAATATGATCAAGTGGGGCAATTAAGAGTTTTACAATTTAAACTTTAAAGTTAGATGAAATAGATATAAGTAACTAAATAAATTCAATTCTTTATATGTGTCCCCTCCAAAATGTCATGGTCTCAAGTGAGTAAAGAGCTACTCGACTATGCATAAAGATATATGTAGAATGAGGCCCCAGAATTTACTAGTTACTATAAATGAAAAACAATTAACGATTTGTTTACAATGAAATAAAAATAATGATGAAATTTAATTAAAAGAGATAAACAGTGATCGTGTCAGTTACAAATAGAGATATGAATATTTTTACGTAACTTATGATAATATGTCAGGTTCGTAAGTTTACGTTTCCAGGCAGTTGATGGGCTTGGATGATCTATTCCTCTGATAACAGGATCGGGCTCGTAAAATTCCACTTCCAGGCAATTGGTAAGGGGTTATTATGTAATCCTTTGACAGCGGGCTCGGGTTTGATCCTTGAAGATTATACAATCAAAGTTAAAAGCTCCGGCGTCTTAATGGTGTAGATATAATATCTACAAAGTCCCAAAAGATAAAAATCTTCCAGTATATAGAAGGAATAGAGCGACTGGCCGTCCGGCATAGATTGGGAAGAGAAGTGAGTGTCGAATGTTAGACCTATCAGCTTTTATAATAAGTGGCTACGTGACAGAATGTAGAACGAAAAGTATTCACTAATTAGAAATTAATTCGAGGGAAGGCTATAAAAGGAAAGACGATCTAATATTAGAAGGTAAAGTTTATCTAAGCCTATCGAAATATAACTGGAGTGAGATGAATTCAGTTCTTAATAAAATAAAATTTAATAAGATAATTGTGAACAACCTTTACTGTGACAGTACTCAACAGGAGAAATTAACAAAATGGCCAAATTTTCCAGTCTCAGAGATGGAGAGAGAAGCACCCAGAATACAACATGAATGACCCAATCAAGGTGCTCAACAGAAAGGAACAGGTCATCATCTTCAGACTGAGAACTGGACACAACCAGTTAAAGGAACATATGTGGAGGATGTCCAGAGCAGGTGCCTCTGGACAATGTGACTGCGGACTTGAAAATGAAAATGGACATCATGTCCTAATGGAATGTCCAAGGTACAACCAGTTGAGAAGAAACTTCTGGCCTGATCCAACCCCATACTCAAAGAAGCTGTACGGCAGTGAGGACGACCTCAGGACCACTGTGGGCTTCATTCACCAGACCGGACTGACCATGTGACGTGACGGGAACGAAGAAGAAGAAGAAGAGTGTATTCCTCTTTGTTGGATTTTGTGCTTATGTCCGGATGAGACTTATAGATGATCTCAAACTAAGAACATTGATGGTTTGCTCTTGGAATCTGCATCTGATCCCTATTTGTCTTCCTTTCTCTTGGGTGCTTTAATTGTAATTCTAGGACTTTTTACTATCCCATGTTCTTCCTTTTTACTGGCGCTGATATAACATAAATGTGTTGCAAGCGCCGTGAAGCCCTTAAAAACAAACATACTACTACTACTACTGCTGCTGCTACTACTACTACTACTACTACTACTACTACTACTACTACTACTACTACTACTACTACTACTACTACTACTACTACTACTACTCTACTACTATTCTACTACTACTACTACTACTACTACTACTACTACTACTACTACTACTACTAACTACTACTAGTACTACTAGTACTACTACTACTACTACTACTACTACTACTACTACTACTCTGGGTGGGGATCCTGACCTCCCATAGCGGGCAGGGAGGTCCATACTGTGTCTTCTATCCCCTTATATCTGTTTTCCAACATGCTTTCTGTCTTTGTCTTGAAATGAGGTTACTTGATTTTGTCCTGGCCCTGGTTGGAGTCTTGGCTGGGAGGGAAACAGTCAAATGCATAGTTATTGTTTTGGGAGATGATATTTTTTTTCTTGTAAATCATCTCTCTGTTATGTATTATTATATTTGTTATTTTTAGTGTATAATGTAAGCATTTGAGTGTATTCCTCTCTGTTGGGTTTTGTTCTTCTGTCCGGATGAGACTTTTAGGTGATCTCAAACTAAGTACATTGGTGGTATACTCTTGGAATCTACATCTGATCCCTATTTGTTCCCAGTTCCCCTTTGTCTTACTTTTTCTTGGGTGCTTTAATTGTAATTCTAGAACTTTTTACTATCCATTTTCTTCCTTTTTACTGGCGCTGATATGACCTAAATGTGTTGCAAGCGCCGTAAAACCCTTAAAAACAAAACAAATACTACTACTGTTACTACTACTACTACTATTACTACTACTACTACTATTACTACTACTACTACTACTACTACTACTACTACTACTACTACTATTACTACTACTACTACGACTACTACTACTACTACTACTACTACTACTACCTGGGTGGGTTTCCTGACCTCCCATAGTGGGCAGGGAGGTACTTGCTGTGTCTTCTTTCCCCTTATATCTGTTTTCCAACATGCTTTCTGTCTTTGTCTTGAAATGAGGTTACTTGATTTTGTCCTGGCCATGGTTGGAGTCTTGGCTGGGAGGGAAACAGTCAAATGCATAGTTATTGTTTTGGGAGATGATATTTTTTTCCTTGTAAATCATCTCTCTGTTATGTATTATTATATTTGTTATTTTTAGTGTATAATGTAAGCATTTGAGAGTATTCCTCTCTGTTGGGTTTTGTGCTTCTGTCCGGATGAGACTTATAGGTGATCTCAAACTAAGTACATTGGTGGTATGCTCTTGGAATCTACATCTGATCCCTATTTGTTCCCAGTTCCCCTTTGTCTTACCTTTTCTTGGGTGCTTTAATTGTAATTCTAGAACTTTTTACTATCCATTTTCTTCCTTTTTACTGCTACTACTACTACTACTACTACTACTACTACTACTACTACTACTACTACTACTACTATTACTACTACTACTACTACTACTACTACTACTACTATTACTACTACTACTACTACTACTACTACTACTACTACTACTACTACTACTATCTGGGTGGGTTTCCTGACCTCCCATAGTGGGCAGGGAGGTACTTGCTGTGTCTTCTTTCCCCTTATATCTGTTTTCCAACATGCTTTCTGTCTTTGTCTTGGAATGAGATTACTTGGTTTTGTCCTGGCCCTGGCCGGATTCCTAGCTGGGAGGGAAACAGTTGAAACAGTCAAATGTATAGTTAGTGTTGGGAGATGATATTTTTTCCCTTGTAAATCATCTCTCGGTTATGCACTGTATTATGTTTTCTTTATATTATATTTGATTTCTAAAACATTTGAGTGTATTCCTCTTTGTTGGATTTTGTGCTTGTGTCCGGATGAGACTTATAGTTATAGGTGATCTCAAACTTAGTACATTGGTGGTGTGCTCTTGAAATCTACATCTGATCCTTTTTGTTCTCAGTTCCCCTTTGTCTTACTTTTTCTTGGGTGCTTTAATTGTAATTCTAGAGCTTTTTACTATCCCATTTTCTTCCTTTTTACTGCCGCTGATATAACCTAAATGTGTTGCAAGTGCCGTAAAACCCTTAACCCCCCCCCCCCCCCAAAAAAAAAGAACCCAACAAACTACTACTACTACTACTATTACTACTACTACTACTACTACTACTACTACTACTATACTACTGCTATACTACTACTACTTACTACTACTACTATACTACTACTACTACTACTACTACTACTACTACTACTACTACTAACTACTACTACTACTACTACTACTACACTACTACTACTACTACTACTACTACTACTACTACTACTACTACTACTACTACTACTACATACTACTACTACTACTACTACTACTACTACTACTACTACTACTACTACTACTATACTACTACTACTACTACTACTACTACTACTACTACTACTACTACTACTACTACTATACTACTACTACTACTACTACTACTACTACTACTACTACTACTATACTACTACTACATACTACTACTACTACTATCTTACTACTACTACTACTACTACTACTACTACTACTACTACTACTACTACTACTACTACTACTACTACTACTACTACTACATACTACTACTACTAACTACTACTACTACTACTTACTACACTACTACTACTACTACTACTACTACTACTACTACTACTACTACTACTACTACTACTACTACTACTACTATCATCATCACCATTATCAGGCTAGGATGGGGTCTTCTGATATGCCACAGTGGACACTTGCTGTGTCTTCTATTTCTATCCCCCTATAGATAGAACGAAGATGACGTCACTCAAGCCTTTGTTATTGTATTTTGCCAACCGCGTTTGTGAGTGATTCTCACTAAACTGTATTAACCAGACTATAAATGTTCATGGTTGCCCATAGATTTGTGTGTTGGTCCGTTAAACTTTCGGATGGCAATGTTATGAGCTTCTTAGCCAAGTGCATACCATCTATATCTGCTTTCCGAGTGCCTTCAGTCTCTGCCTTGGAATTGATTTCCCGGTTTGTCCTCGACCTGGTCGGAGTCCTTAGCTGAAAGGGAAAAAACAAATATACTGTACGTTCATTGATAGTAAAATATGCTCTTGGAATATACTTCTGTTCCCTGTTTTTACATACATACAGAGAGAGAAAGAGACGGAGAGACAGAGTATGTGCGA
>NC_088371.1:9722569-9750069 GCF_034508935.2 Berghia stephanieae
TTTATGCCAGAAATCCGCCAACTTTATCCTACTTCACTTGCGAAATTTGCCTAAAATCAACCATTTGATTTAAAACACTTATAATCAACAATAGTGTATTGTCTCAGGAAAAAAAAATTACGTTATTAAACGTTACTCACCTATTTACAACTGTTTCCATTTTAAAGGCATGAGATTCGGAGTTTTGATTTTATTTGAGCGGGAGTTAGACTGTCGGATATTGTTTTCACTGAATTAGGTTTTGTAATATAGCTCTAGACCAACAGTCCACTCACAATAGGTGCTCCGAAAAGTCACTTTATGGGGGAAAAGGAAGAAATAATTAGACTTGATTGCTATACTTTTACTTTTTTAAAGGGTATGCAAATCATTTTTAAAATCCGCCATCCGCCAGGCCATGTTTTTCCCGCTACGCGATATTAAAAATTCGCCAATTTGGCGGAAAATCCGCCAACCTGGCAACACTGAAATAATAATTGGTCATTGGATACTAAAAGAGGAAATGGGGATAAATAGTCCGTTCCCTTAATGGAAAAATTGTGCAAATCGTGTAACCAGCATGAAATTTTAACACAAAATACAGAATTTTATGAGGATTTCGAAAATAGGTGGCTCCAAGTTGAAAAATAGCTGGAACCAAGAGTTATTGCCCTTTAAAGGTGACAAAATGCATTAAAAAAATAAATAATTTTTTTCCTCAAAAATTTACAGTTTTATAAATATTTTATAACAATGTGGATATTTTGTTATTCTGTTGCGTACTCTGGACTCACAAATTATTTTTCCATTTGAATTCTATTGAAATATATAAGAAAATACGAAATTCAAATGGGATTTTTCAGGAAAGTAAAAAAAATATATATCTCCTTCCTAGAAACTGTTTAAATAGTTTAGAATCTGACATATATTTGAAATGCCACGCATTTCAAAAACATTTTTTAATCTTCACATCCTCTAAAACAAGCAATATTAATTTGATTAAAAAAACAAACAATAAAAGACAATTTAACTGCCTAGGCAAGTACCCCTTCTCCTCCCGACACACACGTACAATCACTCTCAAACATAAGAGTTATATGTATTTCTATCATATAGCAAATAACACGTTTAAATTTATATATATTGTACAATACATATTTATTCAATGAAGAATTGAACCATTTAAAACATTTTTTCTGTGTACATATTTAACAGCAGCATTATTATAGATTTACATCCCTTTTTAATTACATAGTTTGTTGAAAACATACAATTGAAAAACGTGTTTAAAGTCTCTAGAACATTGACCATTGCAGGCACATAACAGATTACATGGAAGAGATGACTTAACACAATTGCATCTTTTGGAGCATCCCTTTGATGAACAGTTACATTTAATCAGATTTTGTGAGGCATGTGTAAGGTCAGTCAAAGTGGACCACTTTGGCATCCCATCTTCTTTCCAAGCAAAATCTGATTTGCAAGGAAGACTAGGGTCTTTAGCAAGAGAGCGTTTCCATACATAACCAGCTTGGTAAACTGCTCGATTTAAATGCTGTTTGAGAGCTTCACGAGTTGGTGGCATATTGTCTGGAAGGCGTGACTTTTTTGTAAAAAGTTCACGCCGGCATTCATTGACAGCAGATAAGTTGGTTGCTCCGTCAAACAACAAACAGACAAATCTCTGGATGATGTTGAAATGGCTGGCTATATGTTCCTTAGAGGGTTGATTAGCAAGAGCTTTAAATGAGTCTGTAACATCATCAAATGCGGCCCAAACTGAACATGCTACTTCCCTGCAAATGAGCTGACACTGTCACACCCCGTAAAGGCATGGAAGAAGGATATAGCCAGAGATTTTTCAGGACCCAGGGGTTCAACAATTGAGTGGATAGGTATCAGACTTCTATGTTTTCCTGTACCGTACCGTAGTTGACAAACAACTTCTCCATTCCCAATGCAGCAAACTGTGATATCAGAATGATAACCACATCTGTTCGTGTAACCCCAGAATTGAAATGACACTCGCTTCCATTTCTAAAAAATGCCATTCACAATTTTCACTAATTTGTGTGGTACACTATTGACAATGCTATCATGATCTATATTGAGGGGTGATATGAATGTATGATTTCTTATTTCTGCTCTTATAATATCAACTGCTTTTTTGTATTGCAAGATCATCATTTGAATCTAAATCGGCAATAGCTGCTTGTGAAATAATATTCCCCTCTTTGAAAGTAAGCAAGACTTCCCGCCCATCCCTGTATTCCATTAAAGAAGGAACTCTCGATAGTAAATTTTCTTTGAATCTAGTTTTTTGTACATATACATCCGACAAATTTATGGCATTTAATTTTGACAAAAGTAAATTGTAGAGATCATTCAGCTTAAACACAACATTTGTGTCTGTGCGAGTTTGTTGTTGATCAATAAAATTGACAATATCCTGTGTGCATTCTGCAATGTGTGTTTTGTATTTGTTGTCTGAAGTATTTTTACATCTAAAATCGTCTGCTCTTCTGTGGAACAGTATAAGGCAAGGCTTATGATACTTTGCTTCCACCGCGATAAGATCACCCTCCGCAAATACTCTAAGAATACTTGAATCTGAAAGAAGGACAGCTTCCTCGTAGACTTTTTGTGAGAGAGCAAGAGTCCGGACCTCAGTCAATTCCCCTTCACAACCCTTACAAAACAAGCAGTGTTTGCTTACATGTGATGTGTTTAATGTGCGTCTTGTATCAGGACTTGCAACGGCTTCACTATTACATTGATTTATCTTCTTTGCAAGCCTTTTGAGTTTTGATTTATGAAACCTGTGTCTGCAATTCTTGTGGTAAAGTCCATCATTGTCTCTCAAAAAATTAGCAAGACATTTCACAGGTTGGTTAATATTGAATTTCAATGCTATTGGCAATCTACCTGAGTCATGAAAAAGTTTGATATCCTCAGAAATTGCAACATAAGTGTCTTCAATACAATTTAACTTGGTTGCTTTTTAGGGTTTGTGAGAAGAGAATTTTCAATGGTTTCTTGACAAAACAGGCACTTCGACCAGTAAAGTTCAGGGGAAGATTGATCGAGTCTTGGAATTTTGTTCAGATTTTTACAGTCGACAATGGATGTCTGCCGCTTCTTTCCTCCTGCCATATCAGCGCATTCTAGGAAGGAAAGAAAAATAAAACAAAACCCCATGACATACTCAAGAGACAATATTTAAAATTATTTCATACAAAGTGTGAATTACGTAGTTTATCAAGTTACAGAAAATGTTACCATCTTAAGGCGATATAGGGTAGCTTGAGAGCTGACAGAATGAACAAGTTTGTGTGCGTGCGAGTGTGTGTGTGTGTGTGTGTATGCGTGTGAGTGTGTATTTGTGTGTGTGTTTGCGTGAGAAAGGTTAAACACATATTAGTTGACGGGGCTTGGATAGCTCAGTGGTAAGATTCTCTGCAAAACAAAAAATAACAAAACAACAACAACAACAACACACACACACAACGAACACATACTTTCAATTACTTGTTAGAATGGAACTTTAGTTTGTGATGAGAATATTAGCTATTAAGCTTAACTGCTGGTCAAAATTACTTCGCGATGGTGGTGAACGAATCGGCGGTCTCAAGAAGTGGGTGAGAGAGGGATCTAGAAATGACTTTGGGTTTGAAACGAATATATTGTGTTCGTGGATAGCTCACACGGTAGAGCCACGCTCTCACCTGCCAGGCGGAGTTGTCGTACCAATAAGGTCGCAGGTTCAAACCCCACCACCGCCGCGAAAAAAAAAAAAAAAAAATTATTCTCAATTGTCTTCTGGCACTTTTCTACTCACTTCATATCTTGTTGTTACCAACATAAGTGCCTGCTCCACTCACTTTTCTGAATTAAAAATTCACCCCATACACCGGAGCATACTCAATGTCTCAATCGTTTCTATGTTATATGTTTGTGATGAGAATATTAGCTATTAAGCTTAACTGCTGGTCAAAATTACTTCGCGATGGTGGTGAACGAATCGGCGGTCTCAAGAAGTGGGTGAGAGAGGGATCTAGAAATGACTTTGGGTTTGAAACGAATATATTGTGTTCGTGGATAGCTCACACGGTAGAGCCACGCTCTCACCTGCCAGGCGGAGTTGTCGTACCAATAAGGTCGCAGGTTCAAACCCCACCACCGCCGCGAAAAAAAAAAAAAAAAAAATTATTCTCAATTGTCTTCTGGCACTTTTCTACTCACTTCATATCTTGTTGTTAACTTTAGTCCTTGCAATCTTGACTATTCAACAAATCAAACTAGCATTCCAATTTGACGAGGTCCCCTGGCATGATGCTTATTAATTTTAAGGAAACAAAGGACTGTGAGGCTGGCAAGTAGAAATGTAACAAACAAGTCAATACACTGTTTTTAAAAAAAAACATGAATAAGCAAAAGATAAAACAATGTGTGTGAATATTAGCTTGTATTTGCAGAATTATGTGTGGAGATGTTCTTTTTTTGATCAACTGAGTTAATAATAAATTAGTTATCTTTTTTTTTCTCGGGCAGCAGTATTGATAAACACCGTTATTCTATCATCAATCATCGACAGGCTAATCTATATCGAATCGAATCTAAAAGGGTCTAAATTTAGTACTGACATAACACATGCAACTTATATTATATTAAGATAGAAAAATATGTTCAGATCCAAGCATAATCTTACTCTATCTATTGCATCCTGGAGGCTTATTGTGTGTGTAGAATGATATTACTGTGACTCAGCTTTGATCTGACCCAATTCTTTTTTCACAACTCAATTCTTTTGTCATACATTGCGCGATACTTATCGCACTAGCATGCGCATAAAGTAAAATAACATCACGATGATATAAAACATGTTTAATAGATGAAGAAGATTGTTCCTTACCTTTTCAACGAATATCGATTGCACAAAATAAAATTGTAGTTTGTTGACATCGTTCAAAAGACAAAACTCATTCTCTCAGTTATTTTTTAGACAACACATGATGCCATTGTCGGTAGATGGAGCTGTCGTTATCTCGAAGGGAGAGGCGGTGACAGATGACAAAACCGCATTTCGATTTAGCATTATTGTACTGTACACACTGGTTGAAAGAAACCTCTTTAACTGCTTTAAATATTTTTTTTAGTCTTTTGTTGTTGTTTTTTTCGTTTACAGGCGCTAAGACATCCTAGTACATACTTAGTAAAGGATAGATCGTCCTAATGACTCATCGTTTTGTTGCACGGGCAAAAAAGGACAATTTTTATTGGGGTTTTTGTCTGCGGTCAGAAGACAAAAAATTGTTTTAAAATAATTAAAAGCTATATTTTTGGTAAATAATAATGGAAAACATTAAAACAAAAATATTTCCACGATCAAAAACTAATCAAGATGTTCTTAATGGGTGAGAATGTTTGTTTTTAATACTTTTGTCATCGAGCGCCAAAACGTCACAAAGTGCGCGTTTTCACTAGACTTTACGACGAATTTTAAGGTCTTTTCAATAAAAATGGTATTTGGAGCCACCTATTTTTCGAATCTTCATAATTTTCTGCACCAATTTGTATACTTAGTTTGCTGGTTACAAAAAGTGCACAAAACGCACGGAACTTGCCGCTAAGAAAACGGACTAAAAACGGAAATAGACTTTAATTGCTATATCTGGTGTGTATGTAAATGACAGTTTGAATTTCCGAATGTCTGAGACGAGGTCAACGCATGAGAAAAGAAAGAAAAAAAAAGTAGGGATAAGGTCACATTGACCATTCTTGTTTGTTTACAGTGACGGAGTTAAAAATCTATTTTTGAACTGGCAGATTATAGCTCCAAATAATACGGTAGTTGTGCAATGTGCGGAGGTCGACGTGCACATAATATGTGCAGGTCTGATTACCGAACGCAATTATGGATTAGTTTAACTTTGTTGTAATGAAGGAGAATATTTTGCGTTGGTTTGAGAGTATTTATATTACAATAATGAGCCCATAACAATTTGGGTTATCAGACCTGCGAATAAGTAGCTACACGTCGGCTGAGGTGAAATAATGTTATATTTGTGACACGGGGAGAAAAAGAATGGGTGTGAATGTGATTCGTATAATAGGGGATGATAATACAAGGCAAACAACGTTTCGGTGTATAGCCTTCCTCGGGTTACTCAGATAATGACGAGAGAGAGAGAGAGAGTAGGGGAAAGATAAATATATTTATATAATGGAAATTGCGACTGGGGAAAAAAAGGGAGGGGGTGGGGGTGAAGGGAGTAGAGGAGAGACCGAGAAAGTGTGTGTGTGTGTGTGTGTGTGTGTGTGTGTATGTGAAAGGGGATGAAGGAGAGAGAGAGAGAGAGAGAGAGAGAGAGAGAGAGAGAGAGAGAGAGAGAGAGAGAGATGAAATGTAAACGGGAAACTGAAGTCTGGTGCCTCGTTAATCAGATTAGAATACAGTGAATGACATAATCAGTCGGATGGTGAAAAGGTTTGAACTGAGATATTGCCAAGTTTAGTTAGAAGGTCAATTTTTAAAAATCAAAAATGCTATGCAAAAATGAGTTCTTGTCATAAATGATTAAATCAACCATTTTTGTACATCGTAGGGAACTATTAAAGCTTAATTTCGCTTCTAGCTATATTTTTTTTTAAACAGCTAACAAGTTGAAAAAGTATGAAATTTGAGAAAAGTTTCTAGATACTTTCTCATACATCTGACTATAACTTCTTGAAAAATCACCCGATTTACTTCAAATAAAGATTAAAATGCTCTGGGGAGCATATTCTTTCAGAAAATGACAAAAAAAAATATGCAAATCCAAAATTTTCACCTTTCGACTGATGATGTCGGAGTTTACCCGATGTCGAAAAATTAATTGAAATAAAAAAATATTTTAAATGATGTAAACATTTTAGTCATTTTACTGCTTTAGGAAATATATTCTTTGTGGCCCACTGTGTCAAACTGATACAGTACTCGCTGGATTCTAGTACGCTGCTAGGAGAATCCAAAAAGCGTGCTAAAATCCGTGCGTGCCGAAATCCGATGCTCATGGGAGGTAACAACTTATTGTATAGATAGTTCGAAGTTGACGTCACTCCGGTCTTTGTTATTGTATTTTGCCATCCGGGTTTATGAGTAATTCTCACTAAACTGTATTAACTATATAATTGATCAGAAAAATGAAATTCTGGGATTATGCATGAAACATAATCTTTCAACAAGTGGCTTAGTGGTTAAGGTGTTGCACTGCGACCTAGGATGTCCTTGGTTCGAGACCCTCTTCAGAAACGTCCATTTCCCCCCCCCCCCCCCCCTTTGGCAAGATTAATACATGTAACCCCGAAATGTAACCCCACGTCTCAAAACGGTATTAAGTCGGGATGATGCTGAAAATGGAATTTGTGGCCAGAAATATCATGCTTAAGTTGAGTTTATATGCTTTATAGAGGAGCAGGAATATCATATTTTACTGTGCCAAATACCAACGGTTCATATTTTTGACCAGTTTAACTATAATTTGACTTTTTAGCATCTGGTCCATCCCGACATAATACCGTTTCGTGACGAGGGGTCACAAATGTGCTCATTGAGACTACATGGGGGATAAGTGTTGAAATCGGGCGTTTGTTTGATGGATAATCTATAGAAGAACCTTCATTAACGTCACTCAGGTGATTAGTTCTTACTAAATTATATCAATCAGACATAAACGTTCAAGGTTAAACACAGATTTGTGTGTTGGTACGTTATATCCGACTGGCGGATGTTTGAGTATTTTACCTAATCGCATAGCATCAATATTACTTCACGGATGCCTGGACCACGGCTTCTGACGTCATCAACAGCTAGGCCATGAGTTGATTTTTTTTTCAAAAGGCTGAGCCTTGTGCTAAAAGTACTTGTCACAGGAAGTTTTGAAAAAATGTGGATTAGGCTATACAGATTGATACTGTGCGCTTGGCTAAGAAGCTCACAACATTGCCATCCGGAAGTATAACGGACCAACCCGCAAAACTATGTGTAACCTTGAACGTTTAGTCTTTTTAATACAGTTAAGTGAGAATTACTCATAAACGCGGATGGCAAAAAGCAATAACAAAGACCTGAGTGACGTCAATTTCATACTATAGAGAATTCAAAAAATAAAATAGTAGTGTTGAGATAGGGGACTTAGATTGTGTCTTTCATGAATACAATTTGTGAGTGAATTGAAGTGATATGTTTTAAGCTTATCACTGATAAGCTAAAAAAAATCATAATGTAAATGTTGCTGCCAACCAATGTTTTGTTTATTCATCGTAACAACGCCACTACCACATCTCATTCATCTGAAGTGTTTCATTCATCCTGTTTGGCGATAAAGGGGAAACCCGAAACGTTCATTTGATCTGTTCTTGTACTAAAATTGAAGCTTACATTCAATTTCATTTTTTTAAATCATGAAAATGTGACTTAAGTACTTCTAGTATTGGGGTCTTCTAAATCCTTTTTTTTTTCTCAATGTTTGCTTGTTTATTTGCTTGTTTGTTTTGGGGTTGCTGTGTTGAAGGAAGTGTTAACTAATCAATATCAATAACAACAACAACAACAACAACAACAACAACAACAACAACAACAACAAACTTCCTCAACCACAGAAGCCCGATTTGACACGAGACATTGGAGGAAAATGCTCACATAAGTGCCAATTAAAATTGACGAATCTGGTGGGAAAAAGAACCTTTTTCAATGAACTGAACGACATGCGCACTTGATCTTTTATATTCTTCTGTCGCTTCATCTCAAATAGCGCGATCGTTTACATTCGTTTCCAATATCTTAAAGCAATGAAGATAGGAGAGGGGAAAATTAAAAAACGCAAAAGAATGTGAAAATCGTGTGTTTTGTATTGAAATGTGAAGAATCGCATTTTACTCCTTTTCTATGTCGAAATAAACTTTTCTCGAGGAGTATTAGTTAGCAAACCTTACATTCTATATGTGTTTGTTATTTTTGATTAAGGACTAGAGAGAGTTGAGTTCTTGTTCATCCTCCTCCTCCTCCCCCTCCTCCTTCTCCTACTCCTCCCTTTCTCCTTCTTCTTCTTCTTCTTCTTCTTCTTCTTCTTCTTCTTCTTATTATTATTATTATTATTATTATTATTATTATTATTATTATTATTATTATTATTATTATTATTATGAATCCACTCCTCCTCCTCCTCCTCCTCCTCCTCCTCCTCCTCATCCTCCTCCTCCTCCTCCTCCTTCTCCTCCTCCTCTTCTTCCTTCTCTTCTTCTTCTTCTTCTTCTTCTTCTTCTTCTTCTTCTTCTTCTTCTTTCTCCTCCTTCTCCTTCTCCTCTTCCTTCTCCTCCTCCTCCTTCTTCTTCTCCTCCTCCTCCTTCTTCTTCTCATCCTCCTCCTTCTTCTTCTCCACAAGTTGACGGATCACAGGAACCCACCGTGGTTCCATCGTAGCCTTGATACGTCACCTTAATAAACACATAGCTGAAACTGACCAAAAAACTTGTAGAGCATCCTCAATAAAATAGGTCCGGATATGATAGGCATTCGGTTATAACAGGGGTCTTTCAAATCCCTGTTCCCCCCCCCCCCCCTTCTCTCTCTCTCTCTCTCTCTCTCTCTCTCTCTCTCTCTCTCTCTCTCTCTCTTTGTCTTTAGTAAAATTTACTGGCTATAGGAGGACTTTTAAGAGCTCAATCGGTTATAACTGGGGGCCGAAACCCACAAAATACCTCCAAAACAGAATGCATTAGCCTAGACTAGGCCTAGGACATGAATGCCCTGTGTGGCTATATGGTCTAGTGGGATGACACTCGCTTTCGGATCGGAAGGTCCTGGGTTCGAGCCTCGCTCGGCGCATAGTTGAGTCCTTGGAGAAGGCTCTTTACGTACATTCACTCACCGTACTCAGGTGTAATGAGTACCTGGCCGTTAACAGCATTGTTTCTGTCCGAAAATTTGTAATATCGCCTAACAGGCGTCATGTCCTGTCCTAAATGTTGCTGTTGGCCAGGGACCCCGTATAAAGCGCTTTGAGCACGTTATGTGGATATTGCGCTATATAAAAGCTCAATTTTTTTCGTGTGCGCGAGCGTTTGTGTGAGTGTGTGTATAGGCTACCCATTACTCTATGCCACATTATTATAAATGGTGATTTAGGCCATTTGGGTTATTTCCCTTGAAACTCGGCTATAACCGGACTGGTCCCCCCACTATCATTGTTATGCTGAGGTTCCATTGTAATTGTACTTCCCAATACATGCAGACGGTCACCAAAAGAATGTAATTAGAAAGTTCGATTCAATAATTCAACCAATCGGATAATTTGTTGCCTAACAACTCATTTTTCACTTTCTTTTGGTGTTCGTCGCCTTGTATTTTAGGATCGTGTCAGCCTATGAGTCAAAAAAATATTTTAAAAATTGAACTTTTTTAAAATAGCGCAATATCCATTAAACGTGCTCAAAGAGCTTTACAATGAGTCCCTGGTCAACAGCAACACTTAATATGTAGGACGAGACATGACGCCTGTTAGGCGATATTACAGTCTTTTTTGGACAGAGACTACGCTGTTAACTGTCAGATACTCAATTTACACCTGAGTACGATGAGAGAATGTGAGTAAAAAGCCATTTCCAAGGACTCAACTATGCGCCGAGCGAGGCTTGAACCCAGGACATTCCGATCCGAAAGCTAGTGTCATACCATTAGACCACATAGACGAAAGTTTCGGTGTATGGCCTTCTAGTTTGTGATTATTAACTTAATTTACACGATCCTCGTCGAGCCAAGGGGTGCACAAGACATCTACTAAGGACTAGAATTTCTGTCTGTCCGCTGCATGGACACTGATATTATTCCAGATTAGGCTAGCCTCTTTCAGCTCTTCATCCATGGATCTGCTCATGGATCATGTGGAGATAATATAAATCTATCAACAGAACTAGAGGGGATGGGGATATTATAATGATAGGAAGGGGGGGGGGGGCAAATGAATTACAATCAACCAGTGTTGTAGAATAACCATAGAATTAAACGAATGAGAATACGTACGAAGCCAAAAAAGTGTCCACCAATGAAAGCATTCAGCGCCATTTTGTTGTTGGCTGAGAATGTAGTAATTACCATTCATTCGGTATCTATGTCAACATAACGGCACAAGAAAAACAACAAACAATATCAAAATCCACAATAAAATGTTTCAGAACTGTTGCGTATATTTATGGCACAACGAAGCTGTCAAAAAATGAAGTTAAAGAATGTGTGTAATCATGTATTATAATAACCTGTAATGTGTTTTCCACCCACCACATCATCTACTACTACAACCACCACCACAATATCATCACTAACACTACTACTACAACCACCAGCCCCACATCATTATCACTACCACTACTACTACACCACCACCAGCACATCATCATCACTACCACTACTACCATCACCACAACCACATCGTCATCACTACCACTACTACTGCAACCACCACCACCATATCATCATCATTACCACTACTACCACAACCACCACCACCACTACTACTACAACCACCACCACATCACTACCTCAACTACTACAACCACCACCCCAATAGCATCACTACCACTACTACTACAACCACCACAACCACATCGTCATCACGACCACTACAACTACAACCACCACCATATCATTACCATTACCACTACTACTACAACCACCACTACCACCATATCATTACCATTACCACTACTACTACAACCACCACAACCAAATCGTCATCACTACCACTACTACTGCAACCACCACTACCACCATATCATCACCATTACAACTACTACTACAACCACCACAACCACATCATCATCACTACCACTACTACTACAACTACAACCACCACCACATTATCATCACTACCACTACTACTACTGCAACCACCACCACCATATCATCATCATTGAAATATTTTTTTTTTAAATTGAGCTTTATATAGTGCAATATCTACTAAATGTGCTCAAAGCGCTTTACAAGGGGTCCCTGGTCAACATTTAACATGTAGGACGGGACATGACGCCTGTTAGGCGATATTACAATTTTTCGGACAAAGACAACTCTGTTAACGCCCAGGTACTCATTTTACACCTCAGTACGGTGAGAGAATGTGAGTAAAGAACCTTTTCCAAGGACTCAACTATGCGCCGAGCGCGAGGCTCGAACCCAGGACCTTCCGATCCGGAAGCGAGTGTCATACTACTAGACCACATAGCCGCATCATTACCACTACTACTACAAACACACACCACACATCATCATCACGACCACTACTACTACAACCACCACCACCACCATATATCATTACCATTACCACTACTACTACAACCACCACCACATCATCATCACTACCACTACTACTACAACTACAATCATCACCACCACCACATCATCATCACTATTACTACTACAACTACAACCACCACCAACACCACATCACCTCACTAACACTCAGTACTACAATCACTACCATTAGGTTTTGGAGCTTTACTTCATTTGAAATAAGGAAACTTCGGAATTGTATTTGGCATTGTGTTTATATATCATAATATAATTCTAATCAGTTATCTATTTAGAACTAGATACTATACAATATGTATGCCAAATACCACCCCAATTCCCCTTTCTTGTGTGCGGGAATTCCTCTTTCGGCATTGAAATTGAGTGTGAGAGAGTCATCACTACACACATAAACAACAGAAACAATTTAAAAACAAGACTATGACACGCAACCACTCACACACGAGGCTATAGATAGTATGCAGATGACGTCACTCAGGCCTTTGTTATTGTTTTTGCCATCCGCGTTTGTGAGTTGTTCTCACTAAACTGTATTCACCAGACAATAAAAGTTCATGGTTACACAGAGTTTGTGTGTTGGTCCGTTATACTTCCGGATGGCAATGTTGTGAACTCCTTGGCCAAGCGCATTCTATCTATACTATTTATCCTTTTCTCTATATAGAATTGGACAAGACAAACAATATCTTGACTCTCGCTACACTTCGCATTGATGTTTGTCGTCTCACGAGTTCAACTCTCGGTCGACCTGTCAATATTCCTTTTTGCCTCGGACGTAATCATTAATAGAATGTTGTGTGGTTTTGACCGTGAAGAAAACCTTAAGAAGTCACATTTATATCATTTTAGAGAGATCGTTTTGAATAATTTTGAGTCAAACGAGCGAGCAGCAACTTGTTTTCATGAACGGCCGATCAGCGCTTGTTTACTATAGTAACGCGATTCCCAGCCAACATTAAAATGGCGGATATTTTTCTCATCGAGGCCGCTGGTTGGTTAGCCAATAAGAGCACCGTACGGTTTCCATTGGGTAAATTCCTTGAGAATAACAGTACAAATGGCGGAAGTAACGACGCAACCTGTTGACTGTAAACAGCTTGTTTTTATTTGCCATAAGAGAGAGAGAGAGAGAGAGAGAGAGAGAGAGAGCGAGAGAGAGAGAGAGAGAGAGAGAGAGAGAGAGAGAGAGAGAGTGAGGGGGGGAGAGAGAGAGAGAGAGAGAGAGAGAGAGAGAGAGAGAGAAGAGAGAGAGAGAGAGAGAGAGAGAGAGAACAACAAATGTATTTTGCAGTGTAGTTGAAAAATCACAACCGACATAATTCTATTCTTACCAGACTTTAGCCATCCAATTCAATAACAGCTGATAAATTTTGTTAAAATGTTTACGAATTCCTTGTGACAGAGTGTCTGTCGAACACCGAGAAAACACTTATTATCCTTTCCATTTTGGTCAGAATTAATTTCTTCTTACCGATCATTTTCAGTATTTTCCCAAAATGGCAGCCTAACCCAGCAGAAAAGTTGATTCTTTAAACTCATAAAAACTCTCTATAAAACAACTTTATGTTCTTATGAATTATACAAAGATTATTCTTCAAAGTTTGTGAAGTAGAAAATAAATCTGAATAAGACAAAATGTATATTGTGTCGTAACAAATGTGACGATTTTGCTGTAGGTGGTAAGGTGAGGGTTAATGTCGTCTTTAAAAATATTGATATTTATACTTCTCCTTGAAGTCATGGGTTTAAAACTTTTTTTTGACAAGTTGTGTTTGATCTTGATTTGTAGTAAAATGTTTCTAGCAAATTCTTTATTAAACTTGATATATCATTCACGACAAATCTGCCTTTGTTTTTAAAAACACAGTATATATGCAAATGTTAACCAAATAACACATACTGTGTTCTTCAATAAAACGGCAGAGAATGGCTATAGCCTGATGAAATAAAAAAAAAAAAAGACAACCTATTGACGTCATTTCATTGTGCGGCTATGTGGTCTAATGGTATGGCAATCGCTTTCGGATCGGAAGGTCCAGGGTTCGAGCCTCGCTCGGTACATAGTTTAGTCCTCTCATCGTACTCAGGTGTAAAATGAGTACCTGGCGTTGTACCTGTCCGAAAAAAATTGTAATATCGCCTGACAGACGTCATGTTCCGTAAGGGTTGCTGTTGGCCAGGGACCCCTCATTGTAAAGCTCTTTGAGCACGTTTAGTGGATATAATAATAATAATAATAATAATAATAATAATAATAATAATAATAATAATAATAATAATAATAATAATAATAATAAAGTTTATTTGTATATCGCCCAATCCCGTTAACAAAACAGCTCTAGGCGCTGTATAAAAGCTTTAAAAAAAAAAGAATCACGCTGTATAAAAGTCCTTTTTGCATGCCAGTTATTTTTTAAAAGTAAGCAAGGCGGGCTTTGCGAGCGACCGACTGTCCCTATGCTCTTCGGCCAGGTATTTGGCCACACACATTTCGTTTTCACTCCGATTTGCTTCAGTCGTGTCTGTCCCGCGATCTTCCCTGGATGAAAACTGAGCGTGTATGGAGCCTTTTAGTGAAGTTTCAATAGGATTGAATAGTCTGATGTCACGTCCGCCCAGCAACGAGGAGCTTGGTTCCATACAAAGAAAATCGGTACTTTTTATTCTTCATGCTGGCTAGAACTTTTTCACATGTCATGTGATCAGAATGTAGAAAGTAAAAAAGAAAATGATCAGATTTAGTTTGTTTTTCTCCCCTCGATACACTTTTATGCTCGTCAAAGTATTTCATTTGGGCGTCCGCCATTGTTCCGATAGTTTAGAACCAGTTACTAAGTTACTATGCGTCATCACGAGGGAAGTGACGTCACGACTGTTGAAGTCGATTTATAAGTTCTTTTAGGGGTTTATTTTCCTTCTATAACTTCCGTAATTTAGATGCAAAATATTCTGTTGTTTGGGTAACTGGTGGGAAAAAAAAGCCTTACATTGAAGCTGTCCGATACGTTAGATACCTGATTTCAATCGAGGATGGAATTGTCCCATTGTACGATTGATATATTTATTTGGTCTAGTCGTATGACACTCGCTTTCGGATCGGAAGGTCCTGGGTTCGAGCCTCGCTC
Organism: Berghia stephanieae; assembly: GCF_034508935.2. NCBI lineage: Eukaryota > Metazoa > Mollusca > Gastropoda > Nudibranchia > Aeolidiidae > Berghia > Berghia stephanieae. The sequence continues at coordinate 9,738,014 of NC_088371.1, forward strand.
GGCGCATAGTTGAGTCTTTGGAGAAGGCTCTTTAATCACATTCTCTCACGGGTACTCAGGTGTAAAATGAGTACCTGGCCGTCAACAGCGTTGTCTATGTCCGAAAAAAAATTTGTAATATCGCCTTGCAGGTGTCATGTCTCGTTCTACATGTTTAGTGTTGCTGTTGGCCAAGGACCCCTTGTAAAGCGCTTTGAGCACGTTTAGTGGATATTGCGCTATATAAAAGCTCAATTTGTTATTTACTTTCTTATAAAAACCAGATTATAGGGTCTTGTGTGAAATTATGATATAGATATTGTGATATCTATCTTGTTTTAGCGGCGAGGTAAATCCGACTGATTTCAAATTTTGTAGCGATTATTTCGTAGGTTTAACTGCTCTAGAAAGAGGCGTATTTAAACATTTGGCCAGAAAATTCGTCCCTCAAATATCGATCGATTTTTTATGAAATAAATCGCTTCTTTGCTTCCCACAGCATTGTCAAATCTATGAGATACGCCAATACGGAATCACAATTCTAGTTTAATTTGCCAGGTTTTTATGCTAATTCTTGTCATTAGTTGGTTAATTATATTTGGTACCAAATTAAGCACAGCCGAATAAACTCTTCAGCTATAGATAGTTCGAAGATGACGTCACTCAGGTCTTTGTTATTGTTTTTTGCCATCCGCGTTTATGAGTAATGATCACTGAACTGTATTAACCTGACTATATACGTTCATGGATACACACAGTTTTGTGTGTTGGTTCGTTATATTTCCGGATGGCAATGTTATGAGCTTCTTAGCCAAGCGCATACTATCTATAATACCAATTTGAATTCACGAATAGGGTAACAAACCAACGCTGGTTTAACCCTTTCTTTACCAACTACAGGAAAATCGTCACATTTGTTACGATACAATGAACATTAATTATTCAGATTTTTATTTTGTACATCAAAATAAATTGGAAGAATGATCTTTGTTTAGTTTATGAAAAAATAATGTTGTTTTGTAGAACAATATTACATTGGCATGCTTTTAGGTTTGAGTTTTAAAATTAAATTTTAGTGTTGGGTATGTAGATATGACATTTGGGGGGAAATACTGAAAAGGGCTGGTAAGAAGAAAGTTAAAAAGTATTGTATTTATTTGATTCAATCTGAGACTGTATCAGTAGGATTTTATAACTATGACTATCGTTTGAAAAGTGTTGCATTTATTTGATTAAACTTGAGACTGTATTAGCAGGATTTTATAACTATGACTATCGTTTAAAAAGTGTTGCATTTATTTGATTAAACTTGAGACTGTATCAGTAGGATTTTATAACTATGACTATCGTTTAAAAAGTGTTGCATTTATTTGATTAAACTTGAGACTGTATTAGCAGGATTTTATAACTATGACTATCGTTTAAAAAGTGTTGCATTTATTTGATTAAACTTGAGACTGTATCAGTAGGATTTTATACTATGACTATCGTTTGAAAAGTGTTGCATTTATTTAATTTAACTTAGACTGTATTAGCAGGATTTTATAACTATGACTATCGTTTAAAAAGTGTTGCATTTATTTGATTAAACTTGAGACTGTATCAGTAGGATTTTATAACTATGACTATCGTTTGAAAAGTGTTGCATTTATTTGATTAAACTTGAGACTGTATTAGCAGGATTTTATACTATGACTATCGTTTAAAAAGTGTTGCATTTATTTGATTAAACTTGAGACTGTATCAGTAGGATTTTATAACTATGACTATCGTTTGAAAAGTGTTGCATTTATTTAATTTAACTTGAGACTGTATTAGCAGGATTTTATAACTATGACTATCGTTTAAAAAGTGTTGCATTTATTTGATTAAACTTGAGACTGTATCAGTAGGATTTTATAACTATGACTATCGTTTGAAAAGTGTTGCATTTATTTGATTAAACTTGAGACTGTATCAGTAGGATTTTATAACTATGACTATCGTTTAAAAAGTGTTGCATTTATTTAATTAAACTTGAGACTGTATTAGCAGGATTTTATAACTATGACTATCGTTTAAAAAGTGTTGCATTTATTTAATCAAACTTGAGACTGTATTAACAGGATTTTATAGCTATGGCTATCGCTCCAAACCAGTTTTATGCTAGAGTAATCTAGAGGGGGAAAAATTGATTTTATTTTGACAATCACGAAACTTGATTTTAGTAGATGAGTTTCAATGAAGATAATGTACATTTTAAAAAAAGACTTGAGCATTTATATAGTACAGTATCCACTTAACGTGCTCAAAGCTTTTTACAATGGGTTCCTAGCCAAAAGCAAAACATAATTTCTGTAGGCCGAGACGTGCGTGACGCCTGCTGTGCGATATTAAATTTATTTTTAGGACAGAGAGAATCTTGTTAATGGCCAGATACTCATTTAACACTTGAGCACGGTGAGAGAATGTGAGTTAAAAGCATTTTCCCAGGACTCAACTATGCGCCGCTCAGAGCAGGACTCGAACCCTGGACCTTCCGGTCCGAAGGCTAGAGTCATATCATTAAACCACAAAAGATTCCCGCATTGTAATTAATATTTGATTTAGAGGTTCCGGGCTAGTGTTGACTCCTTGATAAATAAGCTCTTTATTTACATCTTTTCACAACACTCAGGTATAAAATGAGTACCTAGTTGGTAATATTGTTCTCTTTGTGTATAAAGAAAAGTGTAAAATAGCGCTTTAGGGGCGTCATACTAGTTCAGTGTTGCTGTTGTCTTAGGACCGCTTGTAAAGCGCACTGTAAACATGTTATGAACACTGACTTAATAAAGAAATCGTATTGTTTGTCGCATTGAGTTAACAATATCCTGAGTATTTTGAACCTTCACATCTTCTGTAATGATTTTATGGTGGCCAATACATAACTTCAGAATGATAACTCATTTTCTATATGTATCTGATTTATCAGGATTTAAACGTCAACTCCTCATGTTTGGCGTGACACAAACTTGGCAATTTGACCTCTTAAGATTAAATACTGATGCAGTTTTTTAAAAATTCAAATCAATTTCCGTCAAATTATTTGAGCGTGGGGGGGGGGGGGGTAAAAAAGAACATACAAAACGAAAACATAAAAACCCAGATGATTGCGATATGAATATTTATTATACGAGGCGTCCCTGTCATCCTGTGTAAAAATACGAACTTATAAATAGAATGAGACTACATTTATAACCAGTCGCCTTCAATTAGATTCAATAGTCTGATGTCAAAAGACCAGTTTTTGGCCACAAAAGAAAACAAATCGTGGCGGTGCCAAAAACAAATAATGACGTCAAAAGACCAGTCCTTTTGAGTCTCAGTGCCAGGCTATAACTTAGCAATGGCTACACTTTAACCATCTTGGTTCTAAACAAAGAAAATCATTACTTTTTATTCTTCATGCTGGCTAGAACTTTTCACGTGCCTTGTAATCAGAGTGTGTAAAAGTTAAAACATGATCAAATTGATGTTTCTTTTCCCTCTGCATACGCTTTTATGCTCACCGGAGAAATATTTCATACGGGCGTCCGCCATTGTTCCGATAGTTTAGAGCCAATGTTACTAAGTTACCAAGCGCCATGAGGAAGGAAGTGACGTTACGACTGTTGAAGAGTATTACTTATCGTTTCCTCTTCTCTAACCACACGGAAATGAACTAGTTCACGGTAGTTTTAATAAACGCACCTCATATTTGCCATCTCAAAGATTTGGGACGTAATTCTGAAATGTTGATTGAGCTGTGAGCTTTTTTGAGCTTTTTTATATTGCGCAATATCCACTAAACGTGCTCAAAGCGCTTTTACAAGGGGTCCCTGACCAACAGCAACACTTAAAATGTAAAACTAGACATGACGCCTGTTACGCGATATTACAGTCTTTTTTCGGACAGAGATAACGCTGTTAACAGCCAAATACTCATTTTACACCTGAGTACAGTGAGAGAATGTGAGTAAAGAGCCTTTTCAAACTCCCGTCCACCACCAACACTTGTAACTGTACCGACGACAAACAGTTTCACAAACGACAACAATAACATTGTTATTGGTCTTCTGAATGCACAGTCCTGCCGTAACAAAACCGAAGAATTAAACGATTTATTAACGGAGAAGAACTTCGACATATTATTTATAGTAGAGACATGGCTCTCACAGTCTGGAGACGGCCCAGTTGAAAAAGCTATGACACCCCCTGGGTACCAATTTAGATCGTATCAAAGGAAAGATCAGCGAGGGGTGGCATTGGCGTATTTTATAAAACAAAATTATCTAAACATGTGGAAATCCTCGAAATGCGCTGCAAAACAATGGAGGCCATTGATCTTAGATTATCCCTCCAGAATACAAGATACAACTTCAACTGCATCTACCGACCGCCAGCAAACAAGAAAAACAAAATAAAATTACCTGATGTTAGGAAGGAAATCAACGAGATGCTAACTTTGCAACACACGCGTCGTGGCCATTCAATTATACTCGGCGACTTTAATTTTCATTTCGACAACGTCACAGACACCGCTAAATTGCACGAGTCATTATCGGAGAACAACATGTGCCAGATCGTAACAACGCCAACCCACTCTGCTGGTCATATTTTAAATTGGGTAATTGTAGAAAATTCAGAGTTCCAAAAAAACCAACGCCACCGTCGATTATCTCCCCTTTTCAGACCACTCCCTCATTTCTTTCAATCTTGACGTTTCAAAACCATGCCAAGAAACCACCACCACATCAACCAGAAACATTAAAGGCATTAATTTGGACAATTTCAGAGGCGATTTAGAAACAAAACTTACTAAAAATTCAATGATTTCTCCAGACCAGTGGAATAGTTGTCTCATCGAAACGCTTGACAAACATGCTCCATTCCAAACAAGGACCGTCACCAACCGCAAGTATGCTCCGTGGTATACGTCGGACGTTAAAGAAGCTAAAATGAAGTGTCGGAGAGCAGAAAGACTGCTGAAAACATCAGGCCTTACGATTCATCGTGAAATATTCAAGAACGCATTTCGTGCTTGGAAGACAACAATAAAAAAGGCAAAGACCATGTATTTTCTTTCAAAATTCGAAACTTCTAAATCTTATAAACAATTATTTAACATCTGCAATGATCTACTTGGACGTGAAAGATGCACTTCATTACCATCTACAACCAATCAAAGAGACTTGCCAAACACATTTGTCAACTTTTTTAAAGACAAAATCCATAACATTCGTTCAGAACTAGATCGGCATGAACCATTTATAGATATACATTCTGTGGTACCCCTTTAGACAAGTTCCAACCAGTTTCACCTAGTTTCATAAACGAGTTGATAAAAAAAGCCCCCATTAAATCTTGCGACCTTGATCCCCTACCAGCACAGCTTTTGGCCAGCTCCATCGATACATTATTACCATCCATTACATCAATCATAAATACATCCATACTGACTGGCGAAGTTCCATCGTGCTTTAAAAGTGCCCTCGTCAAACCACTTCTGAAGAAACCATCACTGGACCACAATATATTAAACAATTATTGTCCTGTATCAAATTTACCTTTCTTGTCAAAATTTTTGGAGAAGGTAGTTCTTACACAATTAACATCTCATCTTAAGAACAACAGTTTGGAACAACCCTTTCAGTCAGCCTACAAACATCAACACAGTACTGATAAGGCGCTTCTTAAAATCTTTAATGACTTGTTATGTAATGCTGATGCTAACAATATCAATGTATTATGCCTTTTAGATCTTTCAGCTGCCTTTGACACCATTGACCATGACATTTTGTTAAGAAGACTAAAAAATGCGTTCGGCATAAAAGGAATTGCCCTTAAATGGTTTACATCATATTTACAGGATCGATGGCAGACTGTCGTGGTGAATGGTGTTCAGTCAGAACAAGTTTTACTAAATTTTGGAGTGCCACAAGGCTCTGTTCTTGGCCCTGTCCTTTTTACTGTATATATATGCAGCCCCTTTCTAGTGTGATATCCAGATTCAATCTGAGTTATCATTTTTATGCAGATGATACGCAAATATATGATTCAGCACCCCTTAGTAATTTACAGTTCTTAATACAACTAATTACGAGCTGTTTTAATGAGATTAAATCTTGGATGTACCACAATAAGTTAAAATTAAATGATAGTAAAACTGAAATTTTAATGTGTGGAAGGCCGAGTATCCTTAAACAGGCAAATAAATCACCTACTACTCTCGGAAATAGCACAATAGAATTTTCAAATAAAGCAAAAAACCTTGGCGTCATCATTGATAAAGATCTTTCCATGACAAGCCACGTGAATAACACCATACAATCTATGTACATAGAAATGAAAAAAATAAGCAAAATTCGTAATTTAATACCGAAGCATATAACAGAACTTTTAATTAATTCCCTGCTTTTATATAAATTGGACTATTGTAACTCCCTTTGGGCGAATTTAACTTTAAAGACAAAATTAGCAAACTTCAGGTTGCTCAAAATAACGCAGCCAGGCTCATTGTACGCAATAACAAAAAATACCCGTCAGCAACTCTTCTTCTCCGTGAGTTACATTGGCTTCCTGTTGAAAAAAGTGTTGCCTATAAGATTTGTACTGTTGTCTACAAATCCCTGAGCACGAACAGTCCCTCCTATATTAAAGACCTTCTAAACATATATGTCCCCAATAGAAACTTGAGGTCAAGCAGTGACCAATCAATCCTTGTCAAACCTAAGCCATTGCGTAAAATAGGTGAGCAGTCTTTTCAATTTTCGGCCCCCCCATTTTTGGAACTCTCTCCCGTCACACTGAGATCTCGATTCGTTGACAACGTTCAAATCTCGCTTAAAGTTTATCTTTTACGTATAATTTGCATATTATTTTCATATTTTGTTGTTGTTAAATTGAATTCGTTTCCCGTTTCCTTCACACTTGTCTCACTGTAATATGTTTTGTTTTATATCACTGTAAAGCGCTTAGAGCCTGTGACAACGGGGTAAAGCGCTATATAAATGCCATTTATTATTATTATTTTCCAAGGACTCAACTATGCGCCGAGCGAGGCTCGAACCCAGGACTTTCGGATCCGAAAGCGAGTGTCATACCACTAGACCACATAGCCGCACAAATGTCATCTGTTGATACCCCATTTTACCTTATGACTATGCGTAACCCCTTTCTTCGTAATCCATTTTATTAATCTTGATTAGTGATTCAATCCCATGAATCTTTTAACTGTTTTTGGGTAAAACACTCTACACCTCGTATAGACCAAGTTGGACATCATTTACCAAATGCTGTGAGTCCATTGGATTCAAGCGTAGCCATCGTTAACATAATAATATAGCCTGATACTAAAACCTACTAGGACTTATTTTTTTGACGTCATTTTTTAGTTTTTTTTCATCGTCAACTGAGATGTCGTTAGTAGAGCTCATGAGATGAAGTGAGTAGAAAAGTGCCAGAAGACAATAGAGAATATACTTTTTTGCGCGGCGGTGATGGGTTTGAACCCGCGACCTTATTGGTACGACAACTCCGCCTGGCCGGTGAGAGCGTGACTCTACCGTATGAGCTATCCACGAACCCAAAAAATTCGTATCAAACTCAGGTCATTCATTACTAGAGCCTTCTCTCACCGACTACTGGAGGAGTCGTTAGTAGAGCTCATGGGAACATAGGATTCCATTGGTTGAACTATTGAATACAATTCATGATTTGTTACATTTTGTGGCCAAATACTTGTCTTTTGACGCCATTTTTGGGTCAGATTCAGACTCAAAGTTAATGATGGCTACGATTCAAGTCAGGAATCATCGGAGGCCTTTAACCGTAGTCATCGTTTACCTAACGCCTGACAATGACCAAAAAATGACCTCAAAATGCCAGTCTGTTGCCACAAAAGAAAACAAATCGTGTGTTGTATTCAATAGTTCAACCAATGGGACCACTTCTTTCCATGAACACTACTAACGACAACTCACTAGGCGGTGCAAAAACCAATTAATGACGTCAAAAAACCAGTCCTTTTGAGTCTCAGTGTCAGGCTATAACTTAACGATGGTGACGCTTTAACCCTCTCCTTACCACCTGCAGAAAACTCGTCACATTTGTTCAGACACATATAGATCTATATTTTCTAAATTCAGATTTATTTTGTACATCACAAACTTTGAAGAATAAGCTTTGTTTAATTAGTAATAAGAACATAAAGTTGTTTTGTATAGAGATTGTTTGAGTTTTAAAAATAAATTATATTCGGCTGGGTAAGCTTACCATTTTTGGGAAAATACTGACAAAGATTGGTAAGGAAAGAGTAAATCTTTAGAAATGAATCAACTGTGTTTTCTGTTTTGTATTGAAAACTGTGTGACTTTGTTAGAAGAAAACAAAATATTCAAGACTCTACCTCGATCAGTCAGTTGTTTTGTTTTTTTAATAAGACGGCGCAACTTCCCATATCAACCACACCACACTGTTAAAAACAAGAGGCAAGTTTGGAAACTTTTATATCGTGAATTTATACGACTTTGGTATAACCGGCATAGTTTCTTAACCAAATGAAGATTTAAATTAAACTTGGCAAGTATTAACCCAATGTCTTGAATCATCGCTCATAAAATTTTGAATATTTCTAAGTTCGTCTTTGTATTAAAGCAGCGTCATAATTTTTCCAGTTTTAATTTTCTTCTCGCACCCTATTGTCCGGCTATGTGGCCTAGTGGTATGACAATCGCTTTCGGATCGGAAGGTCCTGGGTTCGAGCCTTCCTCGGCGCATAGTTGAGTTCTTGGAAAAGGCTCTTTACATACATTCTCTCACCGTACTCAGGTGTAAAATGAGTACCTGGCCGTTAACAGCGTTGTCTCTGTCCGAAAAAATGTAATATCGCCTAACAGGCGTCATGTCTAGTTCTTCATGTTATGTGTTGCTATTGGCCAGGGACCCATTGTAAAGCGCTTTGAGCTCGTTTAGTGGATATTGCCCTATATAAAAGCTCAATTTTAAAGATTTTTTGTTTGTTTTTTGTTTTTGTTTTTTGTTTGTTTGTTTGTTTGTTTGTTGTTTTTCTTGTGTTTTTCTTTTGGGGGGGGGGGGGTTATAAAAAGGTCAAAATCATCAAATGACATAATTTTGACTTGATGTGAACCCCAAGAAAATCATCAAACCATCCGACTCTACTCACATACACACCAAGATCTAAATACATGTGACCCATCGTCTTCGAGATAAACCAGACGCTAAAAATTGATTTTTTTTTAAGAACAAAAAAAACAAACTTGAGCTTTTATATAGCTCAATATCTACTTAATGTGCTCAAATCGCTTTACAAAGGGTCCCTAACCAACAGCAACATTTAACATGTAGAACGAGACATGACGTCTGTTAGGCGATAATACAATTTTTTTCCAACAGAGACAAGGCTGTTAAGGGCCAGGTACTCATTTTACACCTGAGTACGGTGAATGTGAGTAAAGAGCCTTTTTCAAGGACTCAACTATGCGCCGAGCGAGGCTCGAAGTCAGGACCTTCCGATCCGAAAGCGAGTGTCATACCACACAAGACCACATAGCCGATTTTCATGTAAAAACTATAATTTTATCTTTGCCTGAAGACAGGTCGTCTAGTGAGGCGCACGTAATCGTATGACCTCACCAAAAAGAGGCTCAATCTATCCAGTCCAGAGGGCTCCCTTTTCATTGACGTTGAAAATGAAAGTCTCACTGAACTTGAAGGCTTAACCAAACACAAAAGGCGCTGGACAAAACTAGTTGAGGGCCTAAACCACTTATCATAACAATTGTGTTTGTAGTATTGCACTTTTTGTAAGTCCTTTACTATTGTAGTAGAATACAACATGTACTTATTGTACTGTAAACTATTTTTTAAAATATTTTTAAAAATATGTCTTGTGGGGGAAAAATTGAATACAATTTATCAATGTGAACTTCACTCTCCATGTTGGATATTAAATTGTCGTCACTTTGAATTCATTTTTTTCGAATATGGGTCACTCTGAGATTTTACCGAATTGAGCACGTGGGTCATAAATACGGCATCCCATTCTTACAACACAGGCATTACAGATTTACTTCATGAGACGGTCTGGTGCCAGTAGATCTAGGAGATCTGGTACTAGATCTTTTCAACACGGAAGATGTTCTTTTCCAAGTAGGTCGCCTGTCCATTCTAAAACATTTCAACACGATTGTTTTCACCAACGAGAAGACGTTTCCTGGTTTCGTAGAGTAGATGAAATAATTGATCACGTGATTGGCATCGCACATGGCAACTGAAAAGGTCATGATAAATCCGGTAAATGGCGTGTTGCTGTGTATGTCTGGTGTGTAGATGAAATTAATGAATATTGAAATGGCACAGTAGAGGGATGTGGTTCCAAAATATATAAAGAACGCCAAAATTATGGATTTTGATATCTGAGTGTAATACAGATTCTTGCAGCATTGTTTATCCCTGTCGCTTCCTCTGTTACTTTTAAATCTATGATTGTGATTGACTTGGAGATCTCTGTTCAACACCAGCGGCTTTGTGTACCCTGATTTGAAGCTATGTATTGGCATTTTCAGATCTGGTTGTAAATAATTGAGACAAGGAAAGGCTTGTGAACGTATAAGCGATTTTCCAGTGACGCTGTTCAGATTTGTAACGGACTGCGAATAAGCTTTAAAGTCATTGGGTCGATATGTTGGCTTTTCAAAGTTAACCAAACTTGTTGACTTTACTACCCTGCCTCCTTTTTGGAAGATTTCTGATTTGGAACCCATCTTATTTAGTTGGATACATTCTTGATCTCTGTGTGGGTTTGAGGACACTAATAGCGATTTCAGAATATGTTGTTTTGGGCGCACTACTGCGGATGAATATTTTCTTAGAAGGGGAAGATATTCTGGCTTAAGTGTATTGTTTGATTGGGCATGCAGGGTTGCCTCTAAATCTCGCAAATTTTCTTCCGATTTGAGAAAACGATTTGGCTTCTTGATTTTTTCCCTCTTCTTCTTCCTTTTCATTGAGATTAGAAATCCCATTGAAGCTGTTTGAGCCTTTGCCTTGGTAATTTTGATAATATCAGCATCAGCGGTTTTGTTTATTCCTGTCACCATTAGCTGGTTCGTCCGAGCAATCCGATTACGTGTTGAATGTTTCCTATTATAAAATATATCTTTAAAATAGGTTGGTATAGTTACATTTGTCGAGTCACTGTGGTCACTGCCGGATAGTTTTGGAGATTTGTGCTGCGTATCATCTTTTTTATCCCTAAGTCCCGCTGTTGCGTCAATACAACAGATAATCACAATGTTTGATATCAACATTAATATCATAGGCAAAAAGACGTAGACGAAGGCTTCAACTTTGTACCAAACTGTACGCATGAGTGGCAAGTATTCATCACTGTAACCACAATAGTACAAATTTCCTTGGCGTACGTAAGCTTTAACAGCCAATAAAACAATGAAGTTTAACGGGATTATAAGCAGTGTTACGATGGAAGTCGAGAGTATCGCAGTTTTGTACGTGAAGAGTGTAAGTCTGAAAAATGGAAATTTGACAACGATCGCTCTTTCACAGCATAATAGAACAAGCGTCCAGCTAGATATCTGTGACGAAACTTGAATGCCGAATTGAATCCATTTACACATTGCTGACGTCAGAGTAATTGAGGTCTTGGGCAAATAGGCGCCCGCAGCACGATGGAGCAAAACGAGGCTGTCGACGAAAGAAAGGATGATGACGTAGACAAAATATGAGCTCTTTTTCCATCGATTGCGAAAAACCACAATATTGGCAATGTTCAGAGGAACCCCAATAATAACGTATACTGCTGGATAGATCAAGCCAATGTAATAGGCAAGCTGTCCCCACGTGTCATGGGACGAGTTCAATGTCACGTTTATACGCGTTGATGTCGAAGTGACAAACTCGCTGGGGTCGTATGTCGTAAACTTTGGGATGTTTGGTATGAAGGGGGTTGTCACGTTCATGATTGAATCTGAAAGAGAAAACAATATGATATGACAGCGACCACCTAAAATCGGTAATACATCGAGGTGATTTAAATA
>NC_088371.1:9760069-9762569 GCF_034508935.2 Berghia stephanieae
TTTCCCTTAAAAACATTGAAATTTTCCTGCTGTGTGATCTATCGTCTCTAAACACTATTACATCATTGGGGTTTGGATATTGTTTTATTTAGGAAATTGGGTACAATATAGAATGTCATACTTTGAATCTTTTTTTAATTTCCTTTTTGGATGAACAAAGTACAATAACATTATTATTATTATTATTATTATTATTATTATTATTATTATTATTATTATTATTATTATTATTATTATTATTATTATTATTATTATTATTATTATTATTTTATTATTATTATTATTATTATTATTATTATTATTATTTTGTTGTTGATATTATTATTATTATTATATATTATTATAATTATTATTATTATTATTATTATTATTATTATTATTATTATTATTATTATTATTATTATTATTATTATTTATTGATTATTATTATTATTATTATTATTATTATTATTATTATTATTATTATTATTATATTATTATTATTATTATTATTATTATTATTATTATTATTATTATTATTATTATATTATTAGCTCTAGTAGTAAAAATAACAATGAGCAACATTTTCATTACTATCGTAATAGAATTCAATATGTAATGTACAGTAATGGAAGGGAATAAGTATAAAATAGTAGATACTCATTGAGAATTTTTTTTTTCTGTTGAACGCTACTTATTGGCGTAATAATATATCATTATTATACCCCCTTAGTTTTGGGGAAACCCCGATTTTACCATAGCATACTATTAAATTGTCATGAGGCGTCTCTGTTATCCTTTTGTATAAAAAGACACCGTCGCTGTTCAAAAATGTCTCCGGCACGTACTTATTGGCGTAATAATATATCATTATTATACCCCCTTAGTTTTGGGGAAACCCCGATTTTACCATAGCATACTATTAAATTGTCATGAGGCGTCTCTGTTATCCTTTTGTATAAAAAGACACCGTCGCTGTTCAAAAATGTCTCCGGCACGTATCGGGTTTTACACTCCCCCCCCCCCCCCCCCCCAAAAAAAAAAAAATTGACGCGTATTGATATTCTGACCACAGTGATAATTCTAAATGTCAAATTGTCAAATGGTTAAATTCGAGTCCCAATCATTTTCAAAAGTGGGCTATACATTTTGAAAAGAAATAACATAGGTGAGGTGAATAGTGGGCAAAGTGGCCGAGTGGTTAAGGCATTGCATTGTGACCCGGAAGGTCCCGGATTCGAGCCTCGCTTCAGGCACTTTCGTTTTTTTCCTCAAGATTATTAACCCCCAATTTGCTCACTGTGACAACATGGGTGATTTCCGTTGACATCAGACATCTGGTTTGATGAATTTTCTATATTCCTTCGTGGAATGCCTAGACGACGATATCTTTTGATGTCGTTGCAGAAGGGCATACTTTTTTTAAATTTAATAAGTGAGGTGAATAGAGGAGTAAACAATAATAAGATTCTTGCGTTTGAAATTTCAAACTCGTCCCCAAAGCAGGTTCCCAATGTCCAGCAGTAGCAAGACACTCGTTGATTTTCTTCTCCATTCGTAAATCTAACTGTGTGGGGTTGTTGTTATTTATTGGACAAAAAATCGTTCTTGCCGCCGAAAGGTTAAGACGCACTTCCGTTTTTGGCTGAAATAGGTCAACTGGCTGATGTCACTGGGGATCACTGACTGTCTGTGTTGCCTCCAGTCACAAGGGGAAAATAATTAACGCTTAGATTGCTAGTTCGCCATTTTTAACTCACTAAATCCTAGAGACTTTTGCTACTTTTCAAAATTGGAAGAAAAAAAAGTATTAAAAATGAGCACGTACCTACATAGTTTGTTTTTTCAACTATCATTACAGCCAAAAACTAAAAACATTAGCTTTGATAGTACGCCATTAATTTGTCTCATAAAAATGTAATATATAGGCATGGGGTAAAAGTAAATCAGGTAAACTACGGATATAGTCGGTGTTAGGGTTGAGTGAGTTAATGCCAAGTTATTTTTAAAAAATGATAAATAAACAAAAGATTTAGAAAAAATAAAACGAAAAAAGACAATGATTTTGAAATCGATCATGCCATTTAATTTTATCCTTTTTTCTTCTTCATTATCTTTCTTTAAACAATTTTATATTAAATAAATAAGAATATTCCTTTTTTCTACTCTTTTTTTCCACCGAAAATAGTACCTACGTCAAGTCTAAACGGTTAGAAACACAAATAATTTATGCTGTGGGATAAGGAAAGAAATAAATCTATGATCCCATCTAGTAATATTGGGTGAATCTGGCGTTGAACATGGAATGTGAAGTCTAAATAATTATCAAGATGTCAGGTTTTAAACGCCTCCATTGAGAAGGGCTTTGCACCCAGGAGGCCGACTTATAAGGCCCATAGTTGGAGTTTCCGGTTTGTGTAGCGTTCACTCACTCAATCCTAGAGATTTTTGATACTTTTCAAAATGGGAAAAATGTCTTTAAAATGAGCATGTACATAGACAGTTTTATTCAACTACCATT
>NC_088371.1:9765069-9807569 GCF_034508935.2 Berghia stephanieae
GCGGTGAGAGAATGTGAATAAAGAGTCTTTTCAAAGGACTCAACTATGCGCCGTGCGAGGCTCGAACCCAGGACCTTCCGATCCGAAAGCGAGTGTTATACCACTAGACCACATAGCCGCACAACAGCTGATGTCAACCGACTAATATCTCGAAATTGTATGTGGTGACTGTGTTTAATTCCCTAGAGAGGGTTCGATCCCGTCCTGAGCAGTCCTGGACAGTCCTGGGCAGTGTAGAGTCAGACAGGATGACAATCTACCCGGCAACACCAGCAGAATATAATAACTATAAAAGAGATGGATAGGGCTCTACTTATCCGAACCAGCGACCACCTGAGCTCTGGCCCTTCGGTCTTGACAGTGCTCTATAAAACTCAGAGTCTCAACAATCACAGACAATCTTCCAAGTGCTGACAATTCGATCAGTGACTGATAACATTCGGTCTAATTATGTGGTCATCGTTAGATCAATAAAAATGCTTTTAAATAATATATAAAACATGCACATAAAATCAGAATATTAAATCTGACCCTAATTTTCTTGTTCAATATAAGTGGGAGTGGAACTTATTTTATTCATTATTTATCATCAATATCATTGTAAAAGTCATCACCTCAACAACACACGAGCCAAATGGTAGTGCTGATTAATACTTTCTTTTTATGAAACAAGCATGACATCCGTTGAGCAGATTCTATTTCCTTAATCGATTTCTTTATAGAGGAACATCATGTGCGTGAGAGCTGAGTAGTCATGCGAAACGCATATGAGGTTATGAGATTATTTCTTATTAAAATTAATAATTTACAACTTAATAAACATTACATTCTTCGCTAAGCGACCACTACAGTAGAAAACAAACAGCTATGTTTGTTGGAGATGGTTGATGTCGCGTCAAAAAATCCGTATTTTAATTGATCAAATTATATCTACTGGGTTATATAATGTCACTTCTTTGACGATTTGAATAGTTCTTTTGCGACCCCCCTGAACCTTGAACTAGTCTTATAGTAAACAATAACATTGGAAGACGCGTTCAAATTTCCCAGAATATACACAACACTGAATATCACCGACAATGTGTTTTGGTAGGGCCGGCCGATGTTCAAGTCTGGTATGGCTCTCCAAGCAAATGTCGCTGCCAAGAATGGAATGTTACATGCCGACAGAATAGTAACTATAAAAACCATAGTTTTCACAAGCCGGGCGTCTCTTTGACTTAGCGTTGAATTATCATTGGATACAGATTTTAATTTCTTCTTCGTTTTTAATTCATTCGTTGCTAGATTTGTGTTTCCGAACGAGTCATTTGGTTCATGTCCTCCTTTCCCTTTCTCGTTGACGGAAACGGAAGTGTCATTTTCCATTTCCCGGTTTCCAGCTGAGGTGGCGTGCGCTCTAAAACGCGATGCTTTTCTCAGGCCGCGCACCATGACAAACGCACAGACGGTAACAATGATTTGGCATCCCACTGGAACAATGAAGGACATTGACGTGGAATAAAAGACTTCTATCTCTCGACCAAAATCGGAAAACTTGACTCGAAGTCTCTTTGAACTGTTAGTATCCAGTGGTGAGGACGGTTGCCATTTCAGTTGCACGATAGCAGGTAAAAGACATAAACACGCCGCATGAAACAAAAACATGAAAAACAGGAAAATGGCTGTCCTTTTTCGAGTAAAGAGAGTTTGGACTTTGAAGGGGAGTACAATACAACAACATCTCTCCAAAGATAAAAACGCGGTTATCAAAAGGGAACATGAGTATGTGAAGTTACGAACCCATCCAAAAGAGACATAGTGGATGGACGAAAAATCAATTGGGGAGTCTTCCAAAAAGTATTTGACCGCATAGGTCGAACCGGTAAAAAGAGGCATTGCCACTAGAATCAAATCCGATATTGACAATGCAAAGAACCCGAGTGTGATGCTATCACTTAGGCCTTGTCTCCAGTAAACTGCAATGTTGATGACGTTGCCAAATACGCCAATTGCTGCCGTCACAATGAATCCTATGACGTTGATGTAAAGTTCTAAAATTTGTTTTGTTTCATTGTCAATTAGAGGTTGAATAATTTTGTTGTTACTCTCAGTTTCTTCCCTCAGTGTAACGCAGCCATTGAGTGACCTTGACCCTTGCAGATCACAAGAGGCATTGGCATCCATCTCGTTTTCTACAATTTGACTAGTTTTTAAGGGGACAGCTTTTTAAATCCAATTCATTGGGAACTTGTATTTTTACTTTTGAAATAAGAAAACCACTTGATAACAATAGTGTATCCCAGCAACGTTTTAGGAAGAAGAAACAGAATGGCCACTCTTGTTCTGGCAAAGCTTCATTTCATCTTCTAGTACCCTGAAAGTACATGAAATTAAATAAATCAGTCAGTAAATCATGAACATGTAACTGGTTTGTGTGGAATTGTATCATAATATTGGACTAGAACAAAAAGCCCTAAACTGAATTGCAGAGATAAGTTTTGATACTAACATTTAGCAAAGCAGCAAACAAACAAACAAACAAAGAAAAATTATTTTTTTAAAAAACAATAACAAAAATCATCAAAATGGATTATTATTCAGATTGTTCTCACAACACGAAAATCATCCACTGACTGGACTATTTCTCATTGATGACTTTAAGTATGTAGTCCTTTTTGTGGGCTGACACACTGATTTTACAATCCCGAAGAGAAGGGAATGCCCCCCCCCCCTCCCGCAGCTTTCTAACGGCCATCATGTCCAGCAATTAAAACAAACCAAAACTAAAAAAAAACCCCACTAAGATGGAGTTACGAGATGCGTTCAATAAGTATCCAGAATCGTCTCATCACACACAATGTACATACTGAATGGAACGTTCTTCATTGAGCTCTTCAAAATAGTTTCATTGTGAGTTATTAACACAGCGATTCCAACAATCATGAAGAGATTGGAATGTTCTCTCTCACGCCGCCGTGTCAAGCACTCTACGATCTCTATATGAACGTCAACAATGCTTTCAAACAGATTTCCTTTCAGCGCCATTTTAAGTTTCAGGAATTTAAAAAATGTCAAATGGTACTAGGTCACGTGAGAGTGGAGGATGATCAACGGTTTTCAAGCCAGAAAATACTTACTTACTTACTTACTTATGCCCGTCACTCCTAGTGGAGCATAGGCCGTCGACAACAGTCCTCCATCTTCCTCTGTCCTGGGCCATCTTCTCCAACTCTCCCCAGGTGTGTCCCATCCTCTTCATGTCCGCCTCCAGGTGTCGCCGCCAGGTGTTTCTAGGCCGCCCGCTCTTCCGTTTTCCCTGGGGGTTCCATCTCAGCGCCTGCCTAGCGGTGTTATTGGTTGGCTTCCTCAGGGTGTGCCCAATCCATCTCCATCGGCGGCGTCTGATTTCGTCTTCTGCTGGCATTTGAGATGTTCTCAGCCACAGGTCTGCGTTGTTGATCCTGTCTGGCCAGTGAATCTTGAGGATCCTTCTGAGGCAGCTATTGATGAAGGTCTGCACTTTTCCAGTGGTGGTCTTCATGGTCCTCCAGGTCTCCGCTCCATACAAAAGGACTGACTTGACATTTGAATTGAAGAGTCTTATTTTGGTTCGGGTTGACACCACCTTGGAGCTCCAGATGTTTTTTTTAAAGCTGCAATGAAAATGATAACTTGCAAATGCCACATATGTAGGGGCCTTGTCGTGATGTAAAAAAAGCACATCGTCCTAATGTCCAATGATATGATCGCTTTCTTCTTACATTCTCTCTCAAACTGTGCAAACATTTATATAAAAGTGTTAGAGCATATTATATTGACCTTGAAGTACAAATGTTAGATAAACGACGATTCCCCTGCAGTCAAAGAAAGCAAGCAATAACTGTGTGAAGTTCATTGTGTCTGACAGGTCTTCTTTGGAAGCTGCTTTCCCGATATTCTTCCACTGTGATGACTTCATTTTCGTCTATGGGTCGTAACAAAAACCAAGTATAATCACACCTGTTATTATCATCTCTAGAAACGAGTAATCATTCTTACTGGCATTTAAAAGGCTTTGCACATGTTTATCCGTTTTTGCGTTTTCTCAGGTGAGAGAAGCCAAAGCTTTGTTGAAATCTTCCTCATCCTCGGTGCCTTGGATAAAATGCGGTGACACGTTCCAACAGAACATCTTACAACGTTGGCAATGCTAACAATTGAACAACATTGCTAACCGATTAACACAAGTCAAAGTGACACTAGGCTGCTAGAAGCTGTGGACTGTAAAAAGTAATAAGCAAAAATGAATATAACAGCTTCAAAAAAGAACAAAATGCCAAACACGGAACGTTTCGGGCTCAAAACCCTTCTTCAGCCAACAACAAAAAATAATAAACACATAAATACATTACTAAATTCTAGAGATATTTTTAGGCCCTCTCTGTAGAATAATCTTGTTTGGTATAATTTTGTTCTTTTTTTTAAGCTGTAGTATTCATTTCTTTTTGTTTATTGCTAACCGATTGAAAGTTTTCTTTTGTTGCTGCCGATACCTTTCAACAAGAGTTATTTATCCTGGCAAATCGTCGGGCCTGCTTTATAATTGGAAAACCATTCAAAACACCGTGATCTCCTCATTATATCGTATCTAAAAGCCGTCCAAAGCAATTTAAAGGTTTCAGGAGATTTCAAAGATTCACAAATTCTTGTTCAAATCAGCTTACAAAAAAAGCTTTTAAATGAATCGACCAACGGTTTCCTTCTCTAATTGCATTCACCAAATCCGGAGTTTTGCGTGAAATTAACTTTTCAAAACGTGTTCGCAGATTAATGTCTCAATCAAGATTATGATAGCTTCCATTGATGGTGCTCACTTGTGCATCTGTGATGGAACTGGTCTATCTAGATACTTATTTCGTATTTGAGTGTATATATTATTATATGGGAGAGATTTTTTTTTCTAACCAAAAAAACAAAACAAAAAAAAAAAACAAACAAAAAAAAAACAAAATAACATGAAGCCTTGGATCATGATTTCGTTTGTTTTGTTTTTGTTTTGTTTTTTTTTGCTATTTTTTTCGGTGTATTTTTTTGTGTGTTTTTTTTTTTTTTTTTTGTTTTTCACTCGAATGTTGGTAGATATTAAACAAGTTAATCTTGCATCGTATTTTTTATTTTTTTATTATTCTTTTTTGCATTGTTTTTTTTTTTGGTATTGTTTTGTTTTGTTTTTTGCTTTCTCTTGAAGTTAGTACAAGACTATACACATATCATGCTTTACTCCATACAATCCAATTCCTGATTTTCCACTTTACTCCAATATCGTTAGAGCTTATAATCTAAGGCTTCTGTTTTTTGTTTGCTTTTTAGTTGTTTTTGTTTTGTTTTTGTTTTTTGTTGGGGGGGGGGGGTTAAAAAAAATATCTCTCCCATATAATATTATATACACTCGGGACCCCAACTCCAATATTTGTATACAATAAAATTATAGCTCAGTTGGTAGAACACTCACTACACATGTTAAGGGACCAAGATCGATTCCGGGTGCAGTCGAGATTATTTCTGACTCCCCTGTCCACTCAGCAGTGAATGGGTAGCTGAGTCTGTTAGATTTAGCGGAAAGTATTTTGTGATAGACTAGCGTTATATCCAAAGGTTAGCAAGCAATTGTTATTGTCTTTTTCACGCTATAGAAACCGGAATAAACTCCGGCTCCATGGGTCCAAATGGCTCTGAAGGACTACTTAATATTGGAGTAAAACAAAGAACACGAAACAGGATTGTCTGGTATAGTATAATCTGACGATGGAGTAAAGCAAACAATTTTTTAAACCATGAAACCTTGGATTGTATGGTATAGTATTCTGATATTTAAGTTTAAAAAAAACAACACACACACGCGCGAATAATTGGATTGTATAGTATAGTATACTGAACAATTCAGTTTTTTAAAACACACACGAAACTTTGGATTGTACTCTGACATGGAGTAACGAAAAAAAAACCCCACGAAACCTTGAATTGTATATTGTTGTATATTGACATTGGAGTAAAGGAAAAAACCACGAAACCTTGAATTGTATATTGTGGTATATTGACATTGGAGTAAAGGAAAAAACCACGAAACCTTGAATTGTATATTGTGGTATATTGCCATTGGAGTAAAGGAAAAAACCACGAAACCTTGAATTGTATATTGTGGTATATTGCCATTGGAATAAAGGGGAAAAAACACGAAAACCTTGAATTGTATAGTGTGGTATATTGACATTGGAGTAAAGGGGGAAAACCCACGAAACCTTGAATTGCATGGTGTGGTATATTGACATTGTAGTAAAGGGGGAAAACCCACGAAACCTTGAATTGTATATTGTGGTATATTGCCATTGGAATAAAGGGGAAAGAAAAAACACGAAAACCTTGAATTGTATAGTGTGGTATATTGACATTGGAGTAAAGGGGGAAAACCCACGAAACCTTGAATTGCATGGTGTGGTATATTGACATTGTAGTAAAGGGGGAAAAAATCACGAAACCTTGAATTGTATGGTGTGGTATACTGACATTGTAGTAAAGGAAAAAAACACGAAACCTTGAATTGCATGGTGTGGTATACTGACATTGTAGTAAAGGAAAAAAAAAAAGAAACCTTGAATTGCATGGTGTGGTATACTGACATTGGAGTAAAGGAAAAAAAAACACGAAACCTTGAATTGCATGGTGTGGTATACTGACATTGGAGTAAAGGAAAAAAACCCCACGAAACCTTGAATTGTATGTTGTGGTATACTGACATTGGAGTAAAGGAAAATAACCCCACGAAACCTTGAATTGCATTGTGTGGTATACTGACATTGGAGTAAAGGAAAAAAAAAACCACGAAACCTTGAATTGTATGGTAGAAAGAGTATACTCTGACAATGAAGAAAAGCAAAAAATACGAAACTTTGGATTGGTTGGCGTGAAGTATCTAAGGCATGGTGTATACTAACACTAGGGTAAAGCGAAACGTCTTTCTGTGAGCGAAGCGGTTTCATTTTACCTATGTATGAGTACACAAGAAGGGATACTCTTGAAAATCCACAGGTTAATGAATGGTCTTAAAAGTATGAAATTTAATTATTGTTAGAATTTAACACCGGCAAAAAAAAAAAAGATTATATCTAAAAACGATATCAAACAATTAAGTGAGGAGAACAGAATACCTTATACAGTAAACGCTGGTATCTAGCACGCTCTCTCTCTCTCTCTCTCTCTCTCTCTCTATATATATATATATATATATATATATATATATATATATATATATAGAGAGAGAGAGAGAGAGAGAGAGAGAGTGCTCTGGAAAAAAAAACCCCATAATATTTAAAAATTTCGCCAGAAAACTCGCCCTTCAATAAATATTGATCGATTTAAATTACCCTCATCTTGGCAAATATTTTGCGAAGTCTCAGGTTTGAGAGTTTTTGCCAATATGGTGGTCATTTAAATCGATCGATATTTGAAGGACGAGTTTTCTGGCCAAATGTTTGAATATGGGGTTTTCCAGAGTACGGCAGTACTGTATTAACCTTTTAGAATAGCCTATTGTTAGTAACGTCAAGTAGCCACAGTGTAACACAAAATTATGTAAATAACGTGTGATTAGCTTCTTACCTTGACAGATATTCTTATGTGCACCAAGTTTACATACAATAAAAATTAGCCTTCGTGTGAGCAAGAAGAATACACACGGTCAATTTATAGATGGAACGAAATTGAAGTCACTCAGCTCTTTGTTATTGTTTTTAGACAGCCGTTTTAATAATTAGTTCTCGCTATTTTGTGTGTTGGTACGTTGCGTCCGGCTGGCTGATGTTGGCGTATTGTATCTAAACGCATAGCTTCAATACTCTTTTTATCGGGTTGGTTACAGTAGACAAAAATCAATCAAACATAATATCTAGTGTCATGAAAACCAATGGATATTTCGATTTTGCTGTGATTTACACATGCCCTTACAGAAATAACGTCAACATAACATCGCGCTTTGCGTCTCTCTTACCAACTGGGGAAATCTATCGTTTGGTTAATAAGATATCGCTGAAAAAGTGTTAGTATTTCGGCCTCCATACTTTTATATAAAAAATATATATAACCAATACATTTATTTTGATTAAAAGTTCCCCAGTGTCATGGTCTCAAGTGAGTAAAGAGCTACTCGACTATGCATAAAGATATATGTAGAATGAGGCCCCAGAATTTACTAGTTACTATAAATGAAAAACAATTAACGATTTGTTTACAATGAAATAAAAATAATGATGAAATTTAATTAAAAGAGATAAACAGTGATCGTGGCAGTTACAAATAGAGATATGTTTAATTCAGAAAAGTGAGTGGAGCAGGCACTTATGTTGGTAACAACAAGATATGAAGTGAGTAGAAAAGTGCCAGAAGACAATAGAGAATAAAAATTTTTCGCGGCGGTGGTGGGGTTTGAACCTGCGACCTCACCTGCCAGGCGGAGTTGTCGTACCAACTAGGTCGCAGGTTCAAACCCCACCACCGCCGCGAAAAATTTTTATTCTCTATTGTCTTCTGGCACTTTTCTACTCACTTCATATCTTGTTGTTACCAACATAAGTGCCTGCTCCACTCACTTTTCTGAATTAAAAATTCACCCCATACACCGGAGCATACTCAATGTCTCAATCGTTTCTATGTTATATGTTTGTGTTGAGAATATTGGCTATTAAGCTTAACTGCTGGTCAAAATACTTCGCGATGGTGGTGGGCGAACGAATCGGCGGTCCGAAGTGGGTGAGAGAGGGATCTAGAAATGACTTGGGTTTGAAACGAATATTTTTGTGTTCGTGGATAGCTCACACGGTAGAGCCACGCTCTCACCTGCCAGGCGGAGTTGTCGTACCAATTAGGTCGCAGGTTCAAACCCCACCACCGCCGCGAAAAATTTTTATTCTCTATTGTCTTCTGGCACTTTTCTACTCACTTCATATCTTGTTGTTACCAACATAAGTGCCTGCTCCACTCACTTTTCTGAATTAAAAATTCACCCCATACACCGGAGCATACTCAATGTCTCAATCGTTTCTATGTTATATGTTTGTGTTGAGAATATTGGCTATTAAGCTTAACTGCTGGTCAAAATACTTCGCGATGGTGGTGGGCGAACGAATCGGCGGTCCCAGAAGTGGGTGAGAGAGGGATCTAGAAATGACTTGGGTTTGAAACGAATATTTTTGTGTTCGTGGATAGCTCACACGGTAGAGCCACGCTCTCACCTGCCAGGCGGAGTTGTCGTACCAATAAGGTCGCAGGTTCAAACCCCACCACCGCCGCGAAAATTTTTTATTCTCTATTGTCTTCTGGCACTTTTCTACTCACTTCATATCTTGTTGTTACCAACATAAGTGCCTGCTCCACTCACTTTTCTGAATTAAAAATTCACCCCATACACCGGAGCATACTCAATGTCTCAATCGTTTCTATGTTATATGTTTGTGTTGAGAATATTGGCTATTAAGCTTAACTGCTGGTCAAAATACTTCGCGATGGTGGTGGGCGAACGAATCGGCGGTCCCAGAAGTGGGTGAGAGAGGGATCTAGAAATGACTTGGGTTTGAAACGAATATTTTTGTGTTCGTGGATAGCTCACACGGTAGAGCCACGCTCTCACCTGCCAGGCGGAGTTGTCGTACCAATAAGGTCGCAGGTTCAAACCCCACACCGCCGCGAAAAATTTTTATTCTCTATTGTCTTCTGGCACTTTTCTACTCACTTCATATCTTGTTGTTACCAACATAAGTGCCTGCTCCACTCACTTTTCTGAATTAAAAATTCACCCCATACACCGGAGCATACTCAATGTCTCAATCGTTTCTATGTTATATGTTTGTGTTGAGAATATTGGCTATTAAGCTTAACTGCTGGTCAAAATACTTCGCGATGGTGGTGGGCAAACGAATCGGCGGTCCCAGAAGTGGGTGAGAGAGGGATCTAGAAACGACTTGGGTTTGAAACGAATATTTTTGTGTTCGTGGATAGCTCACACGGTAGAGCCACGCTCTCACCTGCCAGGCGGAGTTGTCGTACCAATAAGGTCGCAGGTTCAAACCCCACCACCGCCGCGAAAAATTTTTATTCTCTATTGTCTTCTGGCACTTTTCTACTCACTTCATATCTTGTTGTTACCAACATAAGTGCCTGCTCCACTCACTTTTCTGAATTAAAAATTCACCCCATACACCGGAGCATACTCAATGTCTCAATCGTTTCTATGTTATATGTTTGTGTTGAGAATATTGGCTATTAAGCTTAACTGCTGGTCAAAATACTTCGCGATGGTGGTGGGCGAACGAATCGGCGGTCCCAGAAGTGGGTGAGAGAGGGATCTAGAAATGACTTGGGTTTGAAACGAATATTTTTGTGTTCGTGGATAGCTCACACGGTAGAGCCACGCTCTCACCTGCCAGGCGGAGTTGTCGTACCAATAAGGTCGCAGGTTCAAACCCCACCACCGCCGCGAAAATTTTTTATTCTCTATTGTCTTCTGGCACTTTTCTACTCACTTCATATCTTGTTGTTACCAACATAAGTGCCTGCTCCACTCACTTTTCTGAATTAAAAATTCACCCCATACACCGGAGCATACTCAATGTCTCAATCGTTTCTATGTTATATGTTTGTGTTGAGAATATTGGCTATTAAGCTTAACTGCTGGTCAAAATACTTCGCGATGGTGGTGGGCGAACGAATCGGCGGTCCCAGAAGTGGGTGAGAGAGGGATCTAGAAATGACTTGGGTTTGAAACGAATATTTTTGTGTTCGTGGATAGCTCACACGGTAGAGCCACGCTCTCACCTGCCAGGCGGAGTTGTCGTACCAATAAGGTCGCAGGTTCAAACCCCACCACCGCCGCGAAAAATTTTTATTCTCTATTGTCTTCTGGCACTTTTCTATTCACTTCATATCTTGTTGTAAATAGAGATATGAATATTTTACGTAACTTATGATAATATCTCAGGTTCGTAAGTTTACGTTTCCAGGCAGTTGATGGGCTTGGATGATCTATTCCTCTGATAACAGGATCGGACTCGTAAAATTCCACTTCCAGGCAATTGGTAATGGTTTAATATGTAATCCTTTGACAGCGGGCTCGGGTTTGATCCTTGAAGTTTATACAATCAAAGTTAAAAGCTCCGGCGTCTTAATGGTGTAGATATAATATCTACAAAGTCCCAAA
This sequence comes from Berghia stephanieae, assembly GCF_034508935.2. Classification (NCBI taxonomy): domain Eukaryota; kingdom Metazoa; phylum Mollusca; class Gastropoda; order Nudibranchia; family Aeolidiidae; genus Berghia; species Berghia stephanieae. The sequence continues at coordinate 9,776,276 of NC_088371.1, forward strand.
AGATAAAAATCTTACAGTATATAGAAGGAATAGAGCGACTGGCCGTCCGGCATAGATTGTGGAGAGAAAGTGAGTGTCAAATGTTAGACCTATCAGCTTTTATAATAAGTGGCTACGTGACAGAATGTAGAACGAAAAGTATTCACTAATTAGAAATTAATTCGAGGGAAGGCTATAAAAGGAAAGACGATCTAATATTAGAAGGTAAAGTTTATCTAAGCCTACCGAAATATAACTGGAGTGAGATGAATTCAGTTCTTAATAAAATAAAATTTAATAAGATAATTGTGAACAACCTTTACTGTGACACCCCCCACCCACGTTTAAAATATACTCTTTAACCATTATGGGAAAGATAGATTTTACAAACGGAAGTAAATTTACTATCATGATACTCTAGCATTAATCCATTGTTATGATTTGTGCTACAATTAAATTATTTATTAACTAGACATGGAAATGTTTATATTAACGTAGGTATATGAATGGGTGACAATAACAATGAAAGATTGTGATTACAAATCATTGTGATGAACAACATGATGGCAATGTGATTACAAATCATTGTGATAAACAATAGTGATGGCAATGAAGCATGATTTAAGTCGATGATATGAAGGTAATTTACTGAATGAAATGAATGAAAATGTAAATGGAATATTGACATTTCAATTATTAATCATAAATGAGTGAAAATTCATAACAATAATAGATAAAGAGAAGATTTCCCAAATCATGAATGGGTATGGTATATATATCCATACAATGCTCAATGTTACATTAAGTTGGGTCATCATGTTTACAAATAAAATTATCGAATTTGTGCGTTCTGATTTGGCATAGTTTGCGAGGTAACTACCAGTATGCATGGGAGGTTAAGTTATACCCTTCTCACGTGTTTACACTAATCGAGAAAGTAGGTCGGCGTGAATATTTTCACAGCCTGGTATGTGAGAGATACTGAAAGTGTAATTTTGCAAAAATAGACTCCACCTTAGTACTCTACTATTATTCATTTTGTTATTTCTTATGTACGTGAGTGGTTTATGGTCCGTTTCGACCACACACTCTTTTAGCAGTAGATATCTGCTGAATGTCTTTAAAGCAAAGACGATGGCCAGTCCTTCACGCTCTATTACAGAGTATCGTGATTCTCTGTCCAATAATTTTCTGCTTGCATATAAGGAAGGCATTAGAGTTCCCTCATGTTCCTGTAATAGTACACCTGCGATGCCCTTATCAGACGCGTCAGTTCTTACAACAAATTCTTTTGATATGTCGGGTAATTTAAGAATTGGTTCTGAACAGAGTAATGCCTTTAATTGGTTAAAGCTATTCTGACACACTTCTGTCCAAACAATTTTGTTCGGTGACCCATTCTTTGTCAGATTTGTTAGCGTGTGTCGCGATGTGCGCGAAGTTGTAAATGTATTTCCTGTAAAAATTTAGGAGCCCAAGTACTTTGCGTACTTCTTTTTTTGTCTTAGGTGGTTGCAATTGTGCGATTTTTGTTTGTTTTTCTGTCTCGGGTATCTGTGTCCCATGACCAACGGTATGATTAATCCTGCATTTGAAGCTTCGATATTAGTAAACATAGGTTGCGACACTGTGTCTCTATCAAAATATTTTTTTAGCATATTTGCATGGAATGTCTTTGTTGTGTTGTTAATTTTAATCTCGTAATTAACATTAGATTTTACTGCTGTTATTTTGAATGGTCCTTTCCATGTAGCTAAAAGTTTACTCGAGTCATCGGGTAAGAGTATTAGTACGTTGTCACCAATCTCAAATTTTCTTGATTTGCTTTTGCGATCAGAGTATTCCTTGTATTTCTCTGCTTTTTTAGTGACGGATTCCTGTGCTAGCTTACATGTGTCCTCTATTCTGTCTTTCAGGTTTCTTACATATTCGTAGGCAAACATAATTTTGTTATTGTCCTCCTCATTCCCTTTACAAATGTCGGCTACTATATTGATCGGGCCGCGAGGTGATCGTCCATACATCAACTCAAATGGGGAGTAGCCTGTAGATTCTTGGGGTATTTCTCTATATGCAAATAGGATTGCTGGTAAGTATCTGTCCCAATCATCTGGTTTTTCTGCTGACACTTTTCTTAACATATTCTTTAGAGTGCCATTAAATCTTTCACAAAGACCATTTGCTTGGGGGTGGTAGGGAGTTGTGAATGAGTGTTGGATTCCCATGAGTTTCATGGTTTCATGCATCATATGTGATGTAAATTGGGGTCCATTGTCCGACAGTATCTCATTTGGTATGCCTATTCTGGTAAAAATTGTCATCAATGCTTCAGCTATGTGATCCGATGTAGTTGATTTCAATGCTATCGCTTCTGGCCACCTGGTTGCGTAATCGACTAGTGTTAGTATGTGTGTATGGTTTCTATCTGATTTTGTTAAAGGGCCTATAATGTCAATTGCAACTTTTTGAAAAACTTTTTCAATAACTGGGGTTGTCTCTAATGGCAATCTCGGTATTCTGCCTTTTGCGAGTCTTCTTTGGCATGTGTCACAAGATTTCACATATTCTCGGACGTCTTTAGTAATTCCAGGCCATGTGAAATTCTCGGATATTCTCTTCAATGTGGAAGAGCTCCCAAGATGTCCAGAAGTTATTGAATCGTGCGCTATTCCAAGGATTTTGTTTCTGTAAATACTTGGCGTGACCAGTTGTTTAGCTATTTTATTTCTTTTCCTATGTAACCTGAACAGAATATCTTTTTCAATGATGTATTCAACTTTTGATTTCGTCCCTTTGTTTGCGATATTGAAATATGAAGTTAAAGTCGGGTCCTTTTTCTGTTCTTCAATGAACCTGTTCCTGTCAAATTGTTGTGGTTCTAGAGAAATAGTCATTGGCTTCTCTGTTGTCTTAGTCATCTTTCTTGTTTCTGCTAGACAAGCTGTTTCTTGGGTTAATGACCATTCTTTTACATCTGTTGGGTTGTCTTTAAGACCTTTTATATTGCCAACAATAACATCAGCGACGGGGTTGGGAAGTATACAGCATTCCACTATTCCTGTATAGTATGGGGTTTCTATGTACACGTTAGCTGTTTCAAAGGTTTCGACTGTGCCACTGAATGTGATGCATTGTACCGTTTTTCCAGTTTTGTCTTCGTCATTGATCAAAGATGCTTTTATTCCTACTGTACTGCATCCTGTGTCTCTCAATATTTTGCAATCAGTTCCATTAGCTTTGCCTTCACAAAAAAATAGCGATCCTGATTTGTGAGTTTGTGTTAAAAGTGACATACCTTTCACGCAATACACATTTATATTTTCTCCTGACATTACTCGTGTCTGATTGTTTACACTTGTTTGGAGTGATGCATTTGCAGTTTCTTTTGGATATCCCACGATTTTGTAACATTTGTCTGCTGTGTGGCCTTTCATTCCACAATATTGACATTTAATTATAGGTTTGTTGGTTTTCTTATACTCAGTATTATTGTCAGTGCTATTTCTTGTTTTGTTTTGATAGGGTCGGCTATGGTCTCTATTGAACTGTTTGTTCCATGGTTTGTTACTATGATCATCTTGTTTCACTTGCGTGTTCCGAGTGATTGATCGGCTCGTTCTATTTGAGTACTGAACTTTAGGTGTACCTGGACTCTGAGCAGCAGCAGCGTAGTATGGTTCCTTCAATGTTCTGCTAAGGGGTGTCAATGGATGTGCGCTGTTAAAGTTTTCTGCGTAGATTTTTAATTTGTCCAAGTTTTCTGGCTTTCTCTCTTTAAAGAATGCGACTAAATTTGGGTTGCAAGCTTGATAGATTCGATTCTTCAGCGTGAGATAGTAAAGGCCTGCAAAGTCGTCTTGTTTTACGTTTGCCAACTCAAGCCACCGATTTAGAAATTGAGTAATTCGGTTCACGAATGTATTAAAGTCTTCTCCACTTTCCGGTTTTGCAGTGTGAAACCTTTCCTGGTAACCATCTTCCGTTAATCTAAATCTTTTTAGTAGAGCGTCTTTAATTTTACCATAATCATCTGCATCTTCAGTTGTTAAGGTATAGAAAACTTTTAGCGGTTCTCCAGATAAGCAGTTAATCAAGGCTGTGGCCCATTTGCTTTCTGGCCAACGATAACCTTTAGCCTGAACTTCGAATCGGTGTAAGAAGGATTCTATGCAGTCTGAGCGTTCATCGTATGTTGGCATGCGTGGAAGTTTCACGAAAAATTCATCACTATTATTATGTTTTCTTTCATGACCGGTTTTTGTTTTTTCAATTTCCAGCATCATTTGGGTCCTTTTGGTTTCTTCTTCTGATAAAGCTATTTGTCTTTTTAGTTCCCTTTCTTGGACTCTTTCTTTTCGTTCTTCTCTACGTATTCTTTCTTCGTGTTCTTTTTCTTCTCTACGAATTATTTCTTCTTTTTCTTCTTTTATTTTCTCTTCGCACCATGAAAATATTCTTTCCTGGGGTATTTCTAAGTCCTTTGCGAGACTTAAGTATCTTTTATATGCTTCCATTTTTGCAATAAATTAGTTACGATGTTTTATATATATTATATTGACAGGATACTGTTACTGACTGTTTTATTTATTTACACTTACTGGAATGAACTGTTCTATTTTTAGAAATCTCTCTCTCTTATTTCAACTTATTATGTATGTTGAATTTGATGCCTTTTATCGTTATATCTTATAAAGCAATGTGTCAATACAATGCGGAGTTATGACTTGAGTCAATAACAATGTGTCAATCGCGTGTACTCTAAACTATGTTACTACGAAAAATGTATCACCAATGTGTGTGACTCGTCGTTAGTTTGTGTACAATTATTCGCAATGACGCTAATATACTAGAGTGTGATAACAATAATAGGATGCCAAAATAATCCCAAGTTATCTATCACTAAATATAACACGACGGCTAGGAGACTCCTTTTATTATTATTTAGTTTTTAAAGACTCACTTTTCAGAACATAATATATAAGTGGTTTTCGGTAACAGTAATATGCCAAAAATGCATTTAAAACAAATCACTATGCAAAACAAATCACGATGTCTATAGTTACTATGTGATGCCCAACTCATGTAAAAGAGAATAATGAAGGATATATTTACCAACTCAGTTCGTGGCTGGGACCTCTCTCTTGTTCAATGGTTGTTCAACAATTGTAATTAGGCATTGAAGAGTGTTTAACAGTGATGTCTGAAATACAAAACAATAAAATATCGTAAGATTTACAATAGTTACAACATGTGTTCACAACACTGAGTGATTGGTTGATAGGTGAATGAATCGTTATGGAATGTAAACATATTGAAAACAATTCATGAATGAGGCAAACAACAAAATGAAATGAGTGATATAATAACAAAGTGGACAAGGAATGAATGAATGAATGAATGAAAAACTGAGTGAATAGATGAATGAATGAATGGATAATGTATGAATGAAAGAATGAAGGGAGGAATAAATGTATGAATGATTGGATAAATGAGTGAATAAACGAATGAATGGATGAATGAATGAATGAATGAATGAATGAATAAATGAATGAACAATGAATGAATGAATAATTTATAAATGAATAAATGAATGAAGGAATGAATCAATAAAACGCTATTCAATTTGAATGAAAGAATGAATGGATAAATTGCTATTCCATTTAAATGAAGAAATGAAAAAGAAAAAAAAATTAATCCTGTAAATAGGGAGTTCAATTAAAATATGATCAAGTGGGGCAATTAAGGGTTTTACAATTTAAACTTTAAAGTTAGATGAAATAGATATATGTAACTAAATAAATTCAATTCTTTATATGTGTCCCCTCCAAAATGTCATGGTCTCAAGTGAGTAAAGAGCTACTCGACTATGCATAAAGATATATGTAGAATGAGGCCCAGAATTTACTAGTTACTATAAATGAAAAACAATTAACGATTTGTTTACAATGAAATAAAAATAATGATGAAATTTAATTAAAAGAGATAAACAGTGATCGTGGCAGTTACAAATAGAGATATGAATATTTTACGTAACTTATGATAATATGTCAGGTTCGTAAGTTTACGTTTCCAGGCAGTTGATGGGCTTGGATGATCTATTCCTCTGATAACAGGATCGGACTCGTAAAATTCCACTTCCAGGCAATTGGTAATGGTTTAATATGTAATCCTTTGACAGCGGGCTCGGGTTTGATCCTTGAAGTTTATACAATCAAAGTTAAAAGCTCCGGCGTCTTAATGGTGTAGATATAATATCTACAAAGTCCCAAAAGATAAAAATCTTACAGTATATAGAAGGAATAGAGCGACTGGCCGTCCGGCATAGATTGTGGAGAGAAAGTGAGTGTCAAATGTTAGACCTATCAGCTTTTATAATAAGTGGCTACGTGACAGAATGTAGAACGAAAAGTATTCACTAATTAGAAATTAATTCGAGGGAAGGCTATAAAAGGAAAGACGATCTAATATTAGAAGGTAAAGTTTATCTAAGCCTACCGAAATATAACTGGAGTGAGATGAATTCAGTTCTGAATAAAATAAAATTTAATAAGATAATTGTGAACAACCTTTACTGTGACACCCAGTTAAATCGTTTCTCAGCAGTCTTTTAGTCTGAGTTACCGAACCGTGACGTCAGTGATTTCACGGCGGGTAATCTTAATCTTGGGTATTCTTTGCAACACATCACTGTGAACTTTTCATCAAAATAAGTTTATTGGACATATTTTTATTTTATAAAATATGTATAGAATAACATTTTGAAAAGTGATTTCTCAAATATTACAATTAGCAAAACGATAGATTTCCCCAGTTGATAAGAGAGACGCATGCTCAATGATATGTTGATGTTCTCTCTGTAAGGGCATGTGTGATTTACACACAAAATGTTGTGAGCTCAAATTCATACTGTTTGAAACAGAGTTAGTCCTCATTCGCATTTCACACCGCTTCCAACTTTTTCTGGGCTGTATTGTAAACGGATTGACTGTGAAATTAGAGACATTGAGATTTCACAATATCAACTCATTTCATTAACCAAGCCAGGTGGCACGTGTACGAGGGTAACTATATTATACGTTTCTGAAATCGGGTAGAAGCAGTAAAGATAGATCTGTAATTCTTTTTGCAAACCTAAAACATCTTTTAGTGGAAATTCCCACAAATTTTCATGCATTTACTTTCAAAATTTTTGAGCACAATAAACCAATATGTGACGTCATATCCCATTAATTGTGTCAACAACAATAGATAGAATGAAATTGATGTCACTTAGCTTTTTGTTATGGTTTTAGCCAGCCATTTTTATGAGTAATTCTCACTAAATTGTATTAATCAGACTATAAACGTTTAAGGTTACACAATATTTTGTGTGTTAGTACGGAATATCCGGCTGGCATTGTTATGAGATTTTTAAAAGTAAACGCATAGCATCAATAACCGGCTACTCTAATCGTTGTTTAGGAGGATGTCGAACTCGTCATTATCGCTTTTACCCAAAGCGTCGTTTCCCCATTGTTTACATCTTCTACCGACAAAACACCGCCCTTCTCGGAAGAAATGAGGGCAAAATTTTAGCGCAACCGTAAAACCAAAATTTGCAGGATACAATGTGACTCGCAATATAATCCGTAAACTGTTTTTTTTTTGCCGGAAGCACTCCGTCTGCGTTATATGAAAATATAGGCATTTTTGTTCCAACCGTGAAATACGACTGTGAAGTTGTATGAACCGTAAACGCTCCTCATATCTCTCTCTCTCTCTCTCTCTCTCTCTCTCTCTCTCTCTCTCTCTCTCTCTCTCCTCTCTCTCTCTCTCTCTTCTCTATATTATATATATATATATATATATATATATATACTATCCTATCTATCTATTACTATCTATCTATCTATCTATCTATTCTATCTATCTATCTATCTATCTATCTATCTATCTATCTATCTATCTATCTATCTATCTATCTATCTATCTATCTATTTATCTATTTATCTATCTATCTATCTATTTCTTTCTCTTCTTCTCTTGCACCCATCACAACATCCTTCCGGAAGATATTTTAGTGCGATCAAAATTTGAAGGATACAAACAAAGACAATCACATATTTTGATCTGTTGAACTGTTTTACAGGGCGCACTCTGATTGTGTTATATATTATATAGGTTTTGTTTATACTATGTGAATGTGGTTTCTTAGAAGGATGTTAAGAATCTCATGGACAGAGAAGAAAACCAATGAAGAAGTGTTAGAGCAAGCTGAAACTAAAAGGTTATTAATTCGTACAATAAGAAAAAGAAAAATGCAATTTTTAGGGCACCTAAATCGACATAAATGTATTGAACATCTTGCTCTCACAGGAAAGATGGAAGTTAAAAAGAGTAAAGGTAGACCAAGAAAAACATATTTGAATAGTTTGAACAGCTGGGTGACAAAGAAACAGAAGAGTAATATTAGTTTTCTGAGGTTATCTAATCAGAGAGATGAATGGCGTACCGTGATCACCGATGTCTGGCACAGACTTGGTACTTGAAGAAGAAGAAGATGTGAAGTTGTATGAACTGTAAAAGCACTCTGTCGGGAGCCTAAAAAGGGATATATAAAAAAAAAGCTAAATTGATTTTAGACTGATCCATTGATTGAATTGATAGTATGAGTTTTAGTAAAATAAAAATCCTCACCAAATCACTCTTTTCATCACACAAAACTGCATTCAATCTTAACCATCTATAGTCTGATAAAGAGAAATTAATGACGAAGTAATCACCAAATTGACGGTCTAAAACAAACAACAAAGATCTGAGTGACGTCAATTCCATTGGAACTCGTGATTGGATAAAATAAATCCAATGCTTCAGGGATGAAATGTGCGAGTTTTCCATTAAAAGCAATTAATTATACCCCCCCCCCCCCAACAAACACACACACACACACACACACACACACACACACACACACAGCTGTTTATTCTGACATAAAACTTTTTTTTAATTTTGGCTAGAAAACTTTTGATTTAAACATCAATAGATTGAAATGACCCCCAGCGTGTCAAATTGAATCAAACCTTTCACCTCTTTGAAGACATATATATATATATATATATATATATATATATATATATATATATATATATATATATGTATGTATAGAAATAGAGAGAGAGAGAGAGAGAGAGAGAGAGAGAGAGAGAGAGAGTTTTTGGACATTTAGGTTTCAAAGTTTCAAAGTTTATTTAATCTTACGCTTTCGCCAATAATTCATACAATTTGATGACATCATACATGAAAGTGAGAAAAAAGGTGAATGGAACCCAAAAAAAATGATACCATTAATAACCACAAAAATAAAACAACCGTAGTACCACCAATACTTATGATAATAATAATAATAATAATAATAATAATAATAATAATAATAATAATAATAATAATAATAATAATAATAATAATAATAATAATAATAATAATAATAATAATAATATTAATAATAATAATAATAATAATAATAATAATAATAATAATAATAATAATAATAATAATAATGATAACAATAATAATAATAATAATAATAATAATAATAATAATAATAATAATAATAATAATAATAATAATAATAACAGCGATAATATCTAGTTTTGTTTTTGTAAATGAGGACCACGCTTATACCCCATTTGTTGACAATAAGGAAGATAGGAATTATATCATGGTAATTCTGTTTCGGATAAAAGTCAAGTTGAGGGTTAGTTCTATCGATTGATGTTTGAGGTTCGCAATTTTTAAGATGTCTTTTGTCATGGTATGGCAGTAAAGTAGTCATAATTTGTTATGTAATTAATATTATGTAAATGGTGCTGCTTGAATCTCAAAGAAATAAATAGCAATTTGAAATTGAATGTAAGCTTCAATTTGATATACGAAAACTGATAAAATGGACGTTTCGGATTTCTCCTTTATCAACAAAACAGGATGAATGAAACACTACAGACGAATGGGATAATGTGGTCGTGGCGTTGTGAACAACGCCACGACCACATTATCCCATTCGTCTGTAGTGTTTCATTCATCCTGTTTTGTTGATAAAGGAGAAATCCGAAACGTCCATTTTATCTGTTTTCGTATATTAAATTGAAGCTTACGTTCAATTTCACATTATTATTCGTGTTAATTAATATAAGTCATCTGTGTAAAAACGTTGTCATCGGACAAGACGGACTTGAGGGATACTGAAATTCATTTATTTCAGCAGCTCGTTAAAATTGCGTATTGATGCTATGCGTGTAGGTAAAAATACTAACAACATCCGCCAGCTGGACATAACTTACCAATACACGAAACTATGTGTAACCTCGACCTTTTATAGAACTAATCATAAAAATGGTTGTCTAGATTTTTTTAAAGAACTAAAAGCTGAGTGGCGTCAATTTCGTTCCGTTCCTTCTATTGGGTGAATGCATTTATAGATTAAAACCAGTTTCCGTTATATAGATTATATTTCATGGTATGAACATCTTGAGTATGTCTTGTGTGTGGTCTGTCATTGTAGCATTGATATTTGTATTGAAAAGGCGCCTAGAGCTGTTTGTATATAAGCATAGTATAAATGATTTGCAAAATTTTATTAATATCATCTGGGTGGGCAGATGTTGTGAGATTTAAGATTACATCGTGATATTTCTATTCTTTGTTTTCATTAACACCGTGATATTTTCATTATCAGATTTCTTAAAAAACCATGATATTTTTATTCTCTGTTTTCATTGTCCTGTGATATTTCTATTCTTTGTTTTCGTTGACACCGTGATGTTTTCGTTCTCTGTTTTCATTGACACCATGAAATGTTTATTCCCTCTTTTAATAACACCGTGATATTTTTATTATCTGTTTTCAATGACACCGTGAGTTTGTTTTTTTCTCTGTTTTTATTGACACCGTCATATTTTCTTTCTCTGCTTCCATTGATACTGTAATATTTTTATTCTGTTTCATTGACATCGTGATGTTTTCATTCTGTCTTTTTATTGACACTGTGATATTTTTATGTTTTCATATTTTATTTTTATTCTCTATTTTCATTGAAACCGTGTTATTTTTATTATCTGTTTTAATGCCACTGTGATATTTTTATTCTCTGTTTACATAGACGTCGTGATATTTTTCTTCTCTGTTTTCGTTGACACCGTGATAAATTTATTCTCCGGTTTCAATTATACCGTGATATTTTTATTCTGTTTTCATCTGGACCTTCTCCACAGCCTATATTACTCACCATTATGGATATAGGTGCCTGCTCTACATTATTTCTGAACTTCTCTAATAGATTATAAATGTGAAAACAATCTGTCTTGAAACCTAAAATCCAATTCCCTTCAACACTGTATTGTGGGCAGGGAGGTACTCACCGTGTCTTCTATCTCCCTATATCTGTTTTCCAACTTGCTTTCTGTCTTTGTCTTGGAATGAGATTACTTGGTTTTGTTCTGACCCTGGTCGGATACCCTGGCTGGGAGGGAAACAGTCAAATGTATAGTTAGAGTTTTGGGAGATGATATTTTTTTTTCCTTGTAAATCATCTCTCTGTTTTGCATTGTATTGTTTTGTTTACAAATTATATATGATTTGTAAACATTTGAGTGTATCCCTCTTACTTGGGACCTGTGTTTGTGTCTGGATGAGACTTTTAGGTGATCTCAAACTAAGTACTTTGATAATGTGCTCTTGGAATCTACATCTGTTTCCTACTTTCCCCTTTGTCTTACCTTTTCTTATGTGCTTAAATTGTAATTCAAGAACTCTTTACTGTCCCATTTTATTCCTTTTTTAATTTACACTGTGTTCAAACATTTTGATAAATACTCACAAATTGGTTAGCTGACTGATTCGGCTGCTTGGCATGTACGGCATTAATGGTGGCTGTGGTTGGGGCTCACTGTTTGTAACAGCGTGTCAGACCCTCATTCGTGGCACGATCTTAAAAACAATGAGCCGCAACTAGCTATTTTTATTCAGACTCCAAGTCCGTTTGTCTGAAGGTGTGTCACAAATTTCATGTTTGTGCGGCTAGTGGTCTAGTGGTATGACACTCGCTATCGGATCGGAAGGTCCTGAGTTCGAGCCACGCACTCGGCGCACAGTTGAGTCCTTGGAGAAGGCTCTTTACTCACATTCTCTCACCGTACTCAGGTGTAAAATGAGTACCTGGCCGTTAACAGCGTTGTCTTTGTCCGAAAAATTGTAAAATCGCCTAACAGGTGTCATCTCCCGTCCTACATGTTAAATGTTGCTGCTGGCCAGGGACCCCTTGTAAAGCGCTTTGAGCATGTTCAGAGGATATTGCGCTATATAAAAGCTCAATTTTTAAAAACATTATAAAGTTTGTCTTCTTCAATCAAAATAAACTCTTGGATACAATCATTAATCAGCATTTTAAATCATCAACATAATCTGTCTGTACAATTTTTTTTTTAAAATCATCTTCCCTTTTTCTTTACTCTTTGTCTTTTCTTTTTTTTATATATAATCCCAGGTGCTCATAATAGTTGAGTAAGTTTTGATAAGCATTATTGGAAATGTGACCAACCCCGTCATACTGGTGTCATGTTGGGATAAAGCAGATGCCAAAATAGGAATATTATACAATTAAAAGAGATCAGATATTATGTGACCCACCGTCTCAAAGCGTTATTATGTCGGGATGAATTGGACCCTGGGAAATGAATGGAGAATTTTACATTGGCGTGAAATACCAACTTTGAGTTTGGTTTTGTGTTGTTGGGTTTTTTTCTTTTGTCCTTTGTTTATGTTTTTTTTTTTGTTTTGTTTTTGATTTGTTTATCTGTATGTGTTAATTTGGGGGGGGGGGGGGGGGGGAGGGGGGTTCTTTCTTTTTTTTTTTTCTTTTTCTTTCTTTATTTTTATGAGAGAAGGGGGGGGGGGGGCAAATTGGAAATTTGTACTTATTCTCTAATATAACGAATAAAAAAGTAGCCACATTTTCATATTCTTGGCATCTAATAGACCCTTAGATAACCACGCCTCTCGGACAATCGTCATAATGCAAACAATGACAGTGATTGGTAAACAAACCAAACTATAGATAGTTCGAAGATGATGTCACTCAGGTCTTTGTTATTGTTTTTTGCCATCCGCGTTTATGAGTAATGCTCACTGAACTGTATTAACCTGACTATAATCGTTCATGGATACACACAGTCTCGTGTGTTGGTCCGTTATCCGTCCGGATGGCAATGTTATGAGCTTCTTAGCCAAGCACATACTATCTATAGATAGTTCGAAGATGATGTCACTCAGGTCTTTGTTATTGTTTTTTGCCATCCGCGTTTATGAGTAATGCTCACTGAACTGTATTAACCCGACTATAAACGTTCATGGATACACACAGTTTTGTGTGTTGGTCCGTTATACTTCCAGATGGCAATGTTATGAGCTTCTTAGCCAAGTGCATACTATCTATACATGTTTTACTATCGATGGTATGTGTCTAACTAAAAAAAACACATTGTTCTACCGCTTGATGAATAAAACCAACACAGACATCTTTGTGTAAACTTAAACGTTTATAACATGATCGAGAAAACCGTATGATAACTTAATCACCCATTTGGCGGTATGACAACAATAACAATGATCAGAGAAAGGTCGAATTAAATTCATTCACGTTATTGTTTGTAAACAACGAACTATGTTTGTCCGAGCACGTGTGAAGGTGTGTCACAAACTTTATGTTTTGATTGGTCACAAATCTACTGTTTAATTCCATTTCAACCACTTGATAAATCGCGAGAGTCACAAATTTCAAATTTTAGTTTATGCACCTTATGACATTCATTCTCTCTTTTTTTTAAATAATAAATTACTGAGTTTCATATTTTGTAACCCAAAGATCTGGAAAAGCGTGTATGAACGTAGACATAGTTAAGTTATAGCCTGACACTGAAACCCAAAAAGACAGGCATTTTGACGTCATTATTTGGTTTTTGCATCGCCTAGTGAGTTGTCGTTAGTAGTGCTCATGGAAACAAGTGGTTCCATTGGTTGAACTATTGAATACAACTCACGATTTGTTTTCTTTTGTGGCCAAAGACTGGCATTTTGACGTCATATTTTGGTCAGTGTCAGGCTGTAAGTTAACGATGGCTACGGTATGAAACACTGCCAGACAAATTAGAGCGAAACATACAAACAGGGAAAAAAATATCCTCCAAAAATCTTAAACTTGCTGATAACCGGTCAGACGTGCTACTATTACACCACAGAGGGTACCCAATAGTTGAGACGATTTAATCGTAGCCATCGTAAAGTTATAGCCTGACCGTAGCCATCGTAAAGTTATAGCCTGACCGTAGCCATCGTAAAGTTATAATCTGACACTGACCAAAAAATGACGTCAAAATGCCAGTCTTTTGCCACAAAAGAAAACAAATCGTGAGTTGTATTGAATAGTTCAACCAATGGGACCACTTGTTTCCATAAGCACTACTAGCGACAACACACTAGGCGGTGCTAAAACCAAATAATGACGTCGAAGACAAAAATGGCAACTTGCTGACAAATAAAGATGAAGTAACTAAAAGATGGACTGAATACTGCAGAGACCTGTACAACATAGAGCTATATACAAGCAATTCAGTACTTCGTCCAATTTGTCATATAGGGGAAGTGAGCGATAATACCCCACCCATTTAAAGGAAGAAGTTGAAGCAGCAATAAAAAGCCTTAAACCTAATAAGTCACCAGGAATTGACAACATACCATCTGAACTGCTAAAATACGGCGGAGAAGAAGTAATAAACGTGTTCACAATGCTCTGCCAAAAGGTATTAGATCAGAAAGAATGGCCCAAAGAATGGACACAATCCATCGTCATACCCCTCCCAAAGAAAGAGAACTTAAAACAATGCAAGAATTACAGAACAATAAGCTTGATAAGCCATCCAAGCAAAGTCATGCTCCGGATAATCCATAACAGAATGAAATCTAGAACAGAAGAAATACTGGCAGGTCAAACAACACAGTCCTGGTAAATGACCAATTAGGAACTCCTTTCAACACTATTGTAGGAGTCAGACAGGGCTGCATATTATCTCTGATGCTATTCAATATATTCCTTGAAAGCATTATGCAAAATGTGCTGGAGGGTTACCACACCTCGATATCCATCGGCGGCCGCCCGTTGTCTAATTTAAGATTTGCGGACGATATTGACCTACTGGCAGGCACAGAACCAGAACTACAAGACTTAACAAACCGTCTAGCTGAATGTACATCGCAATACGGAATGGAAATTAGTACCGAAAAGTCACAAATCTTGGTGAACAGCAACACAGAAAGCAACACAAACATCACAGTGGGAAATGAAAAACTAAAAGAGGTCTCGACATTCAAATATCTAGGTGTTACACTAAGTAAAGATGGGACTAGCACAATTGAAATTCGAAAGAGAATTGCAATGGCAACATCAGTGATGACTCATTTAACAAAGATTTGGAAAAGTAGCATGAATCTTAATGTAAAGGTCAAACTGTATAAATCACTGGTGTTGTCAACCTTGTTGTACGGATGCGAAGCCTGGACACTTACAATGGATGCACAACGGCGCATAAGGTCCTTTGAAAGCAAGTGCTATAGAAGACTGCTACGCGTGTCATATACGGAGCATCGCACACACGAAGACGTCCTGGAAGAAATAGAAGCTCGGGCAGGCCCACAAGAACATCTTCTAGTGACTGTGAAGCGCAGAAAACTGTCCTGGTTTGGACACCATACTCTACACGATAGCCTGAGCAGGACAGTCCTAGAGGCACAATCGAAGGTCAGCGCAGAAGAGGGCGCCAAAGGAAGATGTGGCAAGACAATATCAAAGAATGGACAGAGATGTCGGTTCCGGAGCTGCTACATAGGGCTAGTAACAGGCAGGCATGGAGGAAGACTGTACAACTTCTGCTTCACGCAAGTCCCCCCGATGACCATCCGGTCATGGGATTGAGTGAGTGAGTGAGTGAAGTTTTGGGGAAAATCCTGAAAATGGCTGGTAAGGATAGAGTTAACACAGCTTCTATGAAGAAAATGTTTTAATCAAGTACACTTTTTCTTCTATCTACTACTACTACTACTACTACTACTACTACTACTACTACTACTACTACTACTACTACTACTACTACTAGCGGGCGAAGTGGCCGAGTGGTTAAGGCATTGCACTATGACCCGGAAGGTCTCGGGTTCGAGTCCCACTTTTTTCCCCTTGGGAAACATTAACCCCCTATTTGTTCACTTGGACAACATGAGTGATTCCTCTTGACATCAGACATCTTGTTTGATGAATTATCTATATTCCTTCGTGGAATGCCTAAGCGACGATATCTTTGATATCGTGGCGCAAGGGCATACCGTCAACTGGGGCTACTAAGGCCACCCGGGGTAACTTAGGCCACTTACTGAAAACAAGATTGCTTATTTTAAAAGATAAATTATATGCAGCTTTTATTTTTTAAATAATTAGAACCCACAAGATCTAATAAGCACTCATGAATTTAACTTTTTTTAAAAGCCTAAGTAATCCTGGATGGCCTCAGTAACCCCGGTTGACGGTACTTTTTTTTTTACATCTAGTAAACTCGGCTATCTACACTGATATGAGTCCGTCGATTATTTGGGGGGAAAAAGAAGAAAAGATAAAATAATTCAAGAATTCCTCGAGCTCAAACTTTAAGTTCTCGAAGAGTCACGTAACCCCTAATATTAGCTAGTTATCAATCAACCTATTATTATTATCGTTCAAAAGAAACATCAAGGTGATTTTATAATGATATTACGTATAATAATAATAAACACATTTCAATATCGATTGATATCTGATCTAGTACAAAAGCATATTGATTAAATAATAGGTCACATTATGTGAAAAGTGTTCCATTGAATGTTATATCGAAGTAAACAGTTTACAGTGGGGATATACAAACGTTAAGTGCTTTGAGTATATTTAGTGGATACTGTGCTATATTCAAAGCTCTTTTTTTAAGGGCAGAGAGAGAGAGAGAGAGAGAGAGAGAGAGGTAGAGAGAGAGAGAGAGAGAGGGGGGGGAGAAAGAGAGAGAGACACACACACACAGAGACAGGGGGAGAGAGAGAGAGAGAGAGGGGGGGGGGGGAGAGAGAGCAGAGACAGAGACAGAGAGAAAGAGAAACAAAGAGACAGATAGATTAGATAAGTCGGTAGGTAGATAGGTGATATATAGATATATAGGTAGGTACGAATGTAGGTAGAGAGATGGATAGATAGATAGATAGACAGATCGATAAATAGATAGATAGATAGATAGATAGATAGATTGATTGATTGACTGATTGGTTGAGAGGGGGCGGAGGAACGGTGCCTTCCTGTCAATTGTACAACAATTTCATAACAATAATTCCAATAGATCGTGTGTCGCATTTGGGAAAACAAAGTATAATTTACTATAGTATAATGGTATAACTAAAGTAAAATGGTCTAATAATATTATTATACCTTGTAAATCGTATCAATTTCTGTACGGTAATTCCTTTTTATAGTAATTGCCTCAGAGGGAAATCACTAGGCAAATAATTCTCTTCAATTTCATACGAGCTCTTTATCTAAGATGTATATTTATCACAAACCTATGAATCTATTGACGATTCCTCATAATATTCTAAGGAAAATGTTAAAATTTTCCATTATAAAAAAATGGTATAAACATAATATCCTTTGTCATTGATCATTGTGGATACATTTGATTATTTGCCTTATCATTTATCATAAGTGATTTGAAATTGTATGATTTTCATATTCAAAAAATGAACAGTATGTAAACAATGAAGGCAAACATTTCGTCTCTCCATAGTTGTTGTTTATTGATCGCACTGGTCTTATACTGAAGTTTTGTAGTTGTGAGGATGGAGTATGAGTTAATAGATGCCCAAACGCCTCAAAATGGTATGATGCTTGAGATGAAACTGGTGCATTATATTGGATGTTAAGCTATAGATAGTATGCGCTTGGCTAAGAAGCTCACAACATTGCCATCCGGAAGTATGACGGACCGACATTCAAAATTATGTGTAACCATGAACTTTTATAGTATGGATAATACAGTTAAGTGAGAATTACTCATAAACGTGGATGGCAAAAAAAAAAAAAACAATAACAAAGACCTGAGTGACGCCTACTTCGTTCTGTCTATACTCGTAAAACTGAGTTATAAAATAGTGACAAAAAGTGCGACGTAACATCTGCCTAGCAACGGCCCTTTTGGTTCCACACTCAAATGAAAGAATCAAGCTACGGTGTATGTAGACTACGAGCAGAGAGTCTAGTAAGTTGATTGTTTTTAAAAATCAAATTGATCGAAATTTTCCTTTGCGAAAATGGTTCAATGTTTAGCACCTGGTGGTCGACATAACTCGGAGAGCGAGTGCCTGACGGTTTTACAGACTTCCAAGTGGAACCACTTTTGGTTGTTGTGAGCGTTTTAACTCACTCAAGATGTTTGCTACTTTTCAAAATTGGAAAAAAATGTATTAAAAATGAGCATGTACATAGATGGTTTTATTCAACTACCTTTAACATGTAAAAACTAAGAACAATTGCTTTGATACTACGCCTATAATTTGTCTGAGAAAAATGTAATAAATAGGCTTGTGGTACAAGTAACCCCGCGTATTCTACGGATATAGTCGGTGTTAGGGTTGAGTTAATTAAAGAGAAAGCGAAATTGAACGCCATATTCTACTGAAACCTTTAATTTTAAAATATTTTAAGTTTAATTTTTTGTTAAAGGCATTAGTGAATAAAGAAAGGAACCAGGTCTCATTTTTATTTCTTTTCAAAAATGTTTTTTATTGAAAATGGCAATTTTAAAATCCGTCCTTAAAAAAGGACACCGACAGAAAATTATATCCAACACAAACATAATATTACACATCTTTAGGGATAAAGAATATAAAGAAGGTAAATACGTGTGTTAAAATCTTTACCCTGAATTTTGTTTTTAAATATTGGTAATTTGGTAATCAATTGAATAGGCAGGATATTTAAATGAAAAAAAAGGGGGGGGGAGGGGGGAGGGGGAGAGAGAGAATGTAGGAAAAATGCCATAAAAAGTACTTCTGTCCGTCAAACGACATTACCAAAATGACCACAACTCTTTTTGGCTCATCATTACTGTGGTATTGAATAAGTGAGCTTTTATATAGCGCAATATTCCCTAAATGTGTTCAACGCGTTTTACAAGGGGGCCCTAACCAACAGCAACACGTAACATGTAGAACGGACCATTACGCCTGTTAGGCGATATTACAATTTTTTCTGACAGAGACAACGGCCAGGTACTCATTTTACACCTCAGTACGATGAGAGAATGTGAGTAAAGAGCCTTTTCCAAGGACTCAACTATGCGCCGTACGAGGCTCGAACCCAGGACCTTCCGATCCGAAAGCGAGTGTTATACCACAAGACCACATAGCCGGATGTACAAAGCCAGGCAGTGCTTATGAAGGGGAACAAAACATTAAAGACAAATGAGATTAGCCTTTTTTCTACAGTGGTAACATCTGCGTTGTTTTGGTATGGATTCAAGACGCTGCCCTCCAATAGATTTCCTGATGGCATCATCAACTTTCTATTTTAAACATTTTTAAAAACCAATTCCTTCACTGCAACAGGCAATTGCTTCTCGGTCTGAAATATCTGACAATAGACTAAAACTACTGCCCATCTAAAGGATAACAGATCATGAGGAATCATTTCATTTGCAGGCGATTTCTTGTAAAGAAGCCATGCATTGTTCATAGCTGCATTAATTTAAAATGCAAATAATGGCCACCACCATTTTTAATCGCATTGTAATACGGTATGGACCAACCTACTGGTCCGTCCTATCCACGCCTCCATATGCGGTATGGGCCAACATACTGGTCCATCCTATCCAGGCCTCTAAATGCGGTATAGCCAACATACTGGTCCATCCTATCCAGGCCTCTAAATGCGGTATAGGCCAACATACTGGTCGATTCTATCCACGCCTCTAAATGCGGTATAGGCCAACATACTGGTCGATTCTATCCACACCTCTAAATGCGGTATAGGCCAACATACTGGTCGATTCTATCCACACCTCTAAATGCGGTATAGGCCAACATACTGGTCGATTCTATCCACACCTCTAAATGCGGTATAGGCCAACATACTGGTCGATTCTATCCACACCTCTAAATGCGGTATAGGCCAACATACTGGTCGATTCTATCCACATCTTTAAATGCGGTATAGGCCAACATACTGGTCGATTCTATCCACACCTCTAAATGCGGTATAGGCCAACATACTGGTCGATTCTATCCACACCTCTAAATGCGGTATAGGCCAACATACTGGTCGATTCTATCCACACCTCTAAATGCGGTATAGGCCAACATACTGGTCGATTCTATCCACACCTTTAAATGCGGTATAGGCCAACATACTGGTCCATCCTATCCACGCCTCTAAATGCGGTATAGGCCAACATACTGGTCCATCCTATCCACACCTCTAAATGCGGTATAGGCCAACATACTGGTCGATTCTATCCACGCCTCTAAATGCGGTATAGGCCAACATACTGGTCCATCCTATCCAAGCCTCTAAATGCGGTATAGGCCAACATACTGGTCCATCCTATCCACGCCTCTAAATGCGGTATGGGCCAACATACTGGTCCATCCTATCCACGCCTCTAAATGCGGTATGGGCCAACATACTGGTCCATCCTATCCACGCCTCTAAATGCGGTATAGGCCAACATACTGGTCCATCCTATCCACGCCTCTAAATGCGGTATAGGCCAACATACTGGTCCATCCTATCCACACCTCTAAATGCGGTATAGACCAACATACTGGTCCATCCTATCCACACCTCTAAATGCGGTATAGGCCAACATACTGGTCCATCCTATCCACGCCTCTAAATGCGGTATAGGCCAATATACTGGTCCATCCTATCCACGCCTCTAAATGCGGTATGGGCCAACATAATTGTCCATTTTATCCACGTCTCCAATGGAAGTGTTGTAGGTGTTGAGGATTTTTGGCTGTGGAATAAGAATGCGTTTTTTTTTTCTCTCTTGTCGACCATCTCTTAGCTCTACTGAGGGGTTCGAGTCCCCGCAGTTGCTGGTCATTGTGACGACAGAATTGTCATGCCATGACAAAACAAAAATGTTGTCCCGGCGGTCATGTCTGAAGTCCCATGATGATCCTGGCTTCTGCTTAGAAATTGCTTTGGTGTGACTGAGAAATTAGGGAGCAGGCACCGGTTCTTTCAGATAAAGATCTCAACAAGTGTGTAGATAGAACGAAGTTGACGTCACTCAGGTCTTTGTTATTGTTTTTTTTTCTCCATCCATGTTAATGAGTAGTTCTCACTAAAGTGTATTATTCAGTCTATAAACGTTCATGGTGACAAATAGTTTTGTGTGATGGTCCTGTTGTATTTCCGATTGGCAATGTTGTGAGCTTCTTAGTCAAGCGTACAACATCTATATGAAAGGTATCAGACAAAGCATGAAAGAAAAATACAAGAACCCCCCCCCCCCCAAAAAAAAAAATCAGTGTGCCTCGACTGGGGATCGAACCTCAGACCTACTGATTACCGGATAGACGTGCTACCATTGCACCACAGAGGTTCCCGATAGTTGGGACAATTTTAATTCCTATATCTATCCCAAGATACGCATTTTACGCTGTGAGCCCTTGCTTGCTGCATCACAAAACGGGAGGACGAAGTCATTTTAGTAGCTCCATTTTTATATTTGAAAATGTTCAAGTATTAAATTGAAAAACTAGGGAGCAGGCACCGGTGTAATATAAAAAATCTGAACTATGAAAGGTGCCAGACAAAGCCAGTGTACTTTTCTTACCTCACTTTAATTGATGAATATTCTTAGGTGACATATTGTACCAAGACACAGCCTCCAATGAAGAAAAGTGACCCCTCTCTGCTACAGCCTTTATTGTCCGATGGTTCCTCTCTACTATAAGTAACCATTGCCCAATGGTCTGTACTTCTTCTTCTTCTTCTTCTAGGTTCCATGCCTGGTCCAGGCTTCGGATACTGCATGAATTATCTCTCTCCATTCCTCCCTGTCTCTTGCTTTTTCAAACAGCTCTTGGATTGTTAGGTTGGTGAAGCCCTTCAGTTGGTCTATGGGTGTTTTTCTTTGTCTCCCCGGGCGCGTTTACCAGGTATTTTTCCACAACTTGCCAGGTATTCATTCTTATCTTTCCTTACTATGTGTCCGAAAAAGGATAGTTGTCGATCCACTATTAAGGGCATTAGTTTCCTTTGTTGGTATGTTTATTTTAGCACTTCTTCGTTCGTTTTGTGTGCGGTATACGATATTCTCTGCATCCTTCTCAAGCACCACATTTCAAAAGCTTCAATGTTCTTTTGTGTTTCTGCATTTGTAGTCCAGCTTTCGCATCCGTAGAACAAGATTGGCCACACGTAGCACTTCAAGACTCGGAATCTAATCCCGAACGACATCTGTTTGTTTTTCAAAATGTTTCCCAGGTCCATGAAGGCCTGTTTGGCTTGAGTTATTCTTGCTCGTATGTCTTGGTTACATCTTCCATCTGTTGTCACTATTGAACCTAGGTATTTAAAACTTTCTACGTTGGTAAGCTGCTCGCCGTGAATCGTTATATTGCAGGTGTTGTTGTTTTCGGGGTTTTTCTGTATTACCATGCATTCTGTTTTGGTGATATTCACTTCCATTCCCTTGGCTTCACTATCTACTACCACTTTGTCAACAATCTTTTGAAGTTGGATTTCTGATGTTGCAATGAGTACCGTATCGTCTGCGTATCTTATATTATTTATGTTGTGACCTCCTACTTTTATTCCCTCCATATTATTTATGCCCCTCATGATTGTTTCTTGGTATAGATTAAACAGATCTGGTGAGGCAACACACCCTTGACGGACTCCTTTCTTAATAGGAATGGAATTTCCTGTAGAGTTTCCGATTTTGATAGATGCCTGCTGGGTTGTATAAATGTTTGCATGAGTCTGAGGTCTTTCTCATCAGCGCCAATGGAGTGCAGTTGTTTTAGTATTTCTTCGTGGCGTACTCTATCAAAAGCTTTTTTGTAGTCGACAAAACAGAGGTATAGTGGGGTCTGAACCTGTATAGCTCTTTCACTTAAAACACGGAGGAGGTATATTGCGTTCCTTGTCCCTCTGTCAGGTTGGAATCCATATTGTTCTTCTGCGATTTCGTGGTTAATCTTATTCCTTAGCCTGTTGATAATTATACGCAACAGTATTTTGTTGATGTGACTTATTAAACTTATAGTTCTAAAATTTTCGCATCTGACTGCACCTGCTTTCTTTGGTATTGCTATGAAAATAGAGTTACAGAGATCTTCTGGAATTTTCCCAGTATTGTATATATTGTTGAATAATATGTGAAGTTCATCAATTGCTAGATCTCCTAGGCTTTTTAATACCTCTACAGATATTTCATCAGGGCCTGTTGCTTTACCATCCTTCATTCGTTCCATGGCATGTTCAATTTCACTTTTGGTGATGTTTGGTCCGCTTAATGGTTCTTTGAATTTCAGTGGTGGTTCATTTCTATTTGGATCATTGTACAGTTCGCCTATGTATTCTACCCATCGGCTTTCTATATGTTGTTCTTCAAATAGCAGCTCCCCTTGTTTGTTTTGGATACAACTTCCTGCTGCTTTGCTTTTCCTTTTCCCTGATAGTTCTTTTATTCTTTGGTGAGCTTGTTGGGGGTTGGGTTTGTATTCTCTTTCGATTTCGCAGCATTTCCAGTCTAGATAGTTCTCGTGTGCCTCGATGCATTTGGATTTAATGTGGTTGTTCAATGTTTGGTATTCTGCAGACCCTCTGTTGCATTTTCGTCTTTCTTCAAATAGGTTTAGAATTTCATTTGTCATCCATTCCTTTTTGCTGTTTGTTTGAGCTATTGGTAAATGCTTTTCTGTAGTTGCTTTGACACACTTTTGGAATATATCAAATTGTTTTTCACATTTTTCGTTATCAGGTTCACTTTGGCTTTGTATCATGAGTGCATTTTCAAATTCTTCTCTCATTTTTGTTTGTATGCCATTGTCTTTGCATAACCTGTAATCCCTCTTTATTCTACCAGCTGTTCTCTGAATAGCTTTAAACTTTATCCTTACTGTACAAACAACTGGGACATGGTCACTGTCTACATCGGCGCCTGGGTAGGTTTTGCAATTTAATATGCCATTTCTGAATCTTGATGATACTGCTATAAAGTCTATCTGGTTCCTTGCTCTGTCCCCTGGTGATTGCCATGTCCAGGTTCTTCTTGGGTGTTGTTGAAACCAGGTGTTTGAAATCATTAATTTATTTGTTCTACACCAATCTGCCCAGATGTTTCCTCGTTCATTTCTGTCTCCGAGTCCATGTGGTCCGATTATGTCACCATCTCTGCCTCTGCCAATCTTAGCATTTAGGTCCCCCATTACCATAAGGACTTCTTGTGATTTACACATTCGTTTTGCTTTGTCTAGTGAATGGTAAAACTCTGTCATATCTGCATCTGTCGCCTCTTCTGTTGGTGCATAAACTTGAATAATATTGGTGTCAACTACAGGTCCTCTTAGCTTAACCAGCAAAACTCTGTCTGAGATTGCTACGTGCCCTTTGTAAAATTTGGTTGATTTTTGGTCTAAGATCATCCCTACTCCTTTTTGGAAAGAGGTTCCACCACTCCATATGATCTTATATGTCATGTTGTTTTCTTGTTTTGACATGGTTCCCTGCTCTTTCCATCTCATCTCTGCCAGGCCAAGAATATTTATTTGGAGCCGTTTCATTTCTTTTAGAATGTTGTTTAGTTTTCCTTTTTGGGCACAGGTCCTGACATTCCATGTCACAATTTTGGTTTTGTCACATTTGTTAAATTTATTTCGCCTAGTAACTGGCTGACGGTTCGGTGTGACCTGACGAACATCACGCTCCCAACCGAGCGAGGCAGCAGTCTTCCGTGAAAACATGCTCCCCTTTACGCTGTCACCGTTTAACTTTTTGGACTTATTCATGCAGTTAACTCGGCAAAGTTACAAGAATGGTTTGCCATTGCCTATTCTTGTCGCCCTCTGCAGTTGGCCAGCTTGACCTGTTACCGTTCGACACCACGAGGAGGTTGCAGTAGGGCTTGATGATGATCTATCTTTGCAGACTTGGCATCATCCATTTGTCGAAAATGGTCTGTACACAGCTCTGTAAAACGGTAACACATTCAATCGCCTCAAGAGTGCGTTCATTTCCTTTGACCGAAATGCAGTGGCACCGTTATCCATCAGCACCTCACTTATTGGACCTCTCTCATAAAAGACCTGTTCGATTTCCTTGCAAATAGAGTATGAGGTTTCATTCTTCATCTCTCGCCAAATCGTAAATCTTCCTGGGCCACAATCAACCATTGTCAAGTATGGAAGGCCACGATAATCTCGTCCAATTTTCTTCAATTTCAATGCCCAGTTCTCCAGGATCATGACAAATGCTCGCAGGATCAATTGATTGACACTTAACGCACTCACGAACAACTTTCCTGACCACATCTTTGGACACAGACGGGTCCACTTGCTTAGCTAAATACTAGGTATACGTTCTACACCAAAGTGATGTTGTTCCTGCAATGTCTTCACACCACACCCCGCAGATGCACAACACAACATTGACATGCTGTCACCTCTTAGCCACTGTCTCTTGACTCTAGTAAGCTAGTAAGTCTGTCCCGTTTGTTACACGCAGATTCAACACATATAACCTCAATTGATAATCAAAGTTCATCGACTAGCTTTTCAGGACACCCAAACGACATTTCACCAAAATTTCAGCCGCACCTTTGGTTTTTACCTTTCTCTCCTCTGATAGCGTGCTTACAATCCAGCCACACTCACACACTGTTGTCGAGTCAGTCATCAATTTTATTTCCATTAGACCCCAATGCACACCAAGGTTCACACATTTCAATGCTGAATCCAATTCTGCAACATTAATATGATTGAAGTCATCTTTCTTCCTCAACAACGCAGTATCTTCTACCACAACATCACCAATTTCTACAATTACTCCCAATGCTAAATCACTTGCATCACATCACACTACATCTCTAGTCTCCTTCGTCTTTAAATCAACTACCTCTGTATCTCCTTCAATCTGTCTCTATTCTCTCATCCGCTCAACACTTGTTCAAATTTCTGAAATCCAGCACTGGCCCCATTTGGTTCTTTGTAGCCTATTCAACCACCTATGATAGGAATAATCCCTTCTTCATCTTCTCATGGCACCAAAATCCCCTTGTCGATCCATCGCTTTAGCTTGGAGTTACTGCCTTTTATCCTTATTTGTCAAATGTGGAGCAGCTACTTTCCAAAAGTGCCTTACTGTCCAGTGGTTACCATCAAACCATCAAAATCTTTGTCCCGAATTCGCTAACAGCGGTTCTGGCCTGACGACTGGAACTACACTGAACTGAACAGCTCCAATTACCAAATTGCACCTGATCACCAGAGATAAGCACTCCACCCAGTTGCCCAATTATATCCATTTCTACCACTACATCAACATCCCCCACAATGTGGTCTACAACTGTGACCATCGAACATATGTCAGCACCAGCAATGGTCAATGACATCTTTGCAACAACTTTACACTCTACAGTACGTCCATCAAATGCGATCATTGTACTCTCCCGCGACCATTTCTCCACAACAGTACCCCGCACCAAGTCCATTGTACATCCCGTATTCGCCATCGCTTGATACTCTCTCCCTTCCAATTTCTTACTTGCTGTCACAGTAAAGGTTGTTCACAATTATCTTATTAAATCTTATTTTATTAAGAACTGAATTCATCTCACTCCAGTTATATTTCGGTAGGCTTAGATAAACTTTACCTTCCTATATTAGATCGTCTTTCCTTTTATAGCCTTCCCTCGAATTAATTTCTAATTAGTGAATACTTTTCGTTCTACATTCTGTCACGTAGCCACTTATTATAAAAGCTGATAGGCCTAACATTTGACACTCACTTTCTCTCCACAATCTATGCCGGACGGCCAGTCGCTCTATTCCTTCTATATACTGTAAGATTTTTATCTTTTGGGACTTTGTAGATATTATATCTACACCATTAAGACGCCGGAGCTTTTAACTTTGATTGTATAAACTTCAAGGATTAGAAAAGTACCAGTCAGTCTTTACAGACGCACCCGGACATACAACATTAGTGGAACACGACATAAAGTTAACCACATCTACCCCTATCAACGTGAAAAACTATCCTATTCCATTTCACGCACGAGAACAAGTTGAAAAGGAAGTTAAGGATATGCTAGATACAGGAATAGTTAGATATTCTTCAAGCCCATACTCATCACCAATAGTAGTAGTGAAAAAGAAAGACGGATCGATAAGGCTATGTATCGACTTTCGCAAATTAAATGAAGCAACAGTGTTTGATGCAGAACCAATACCAAATCAAGAGAATTTATTTGCTGCCTTATCTCAAGCAAAATACATGACAAAATGTGATCTTTCTAGAGGTTACTGGCAGATTCCACTGAAAGAATCATGTAAGAAATACACAGCATTTCAATCACCATTAGGATTGTTAGAATTTAACTATATGCCATTTGGATTATCGACAGCCGCATCGACATTCCAAAGAATGATGCGTATGTTATTAAAAGACATCCCGTCTACACTCTCATACTTCGACGACGCATGTATTTTCTCAAACTCATGGACTGATCACATGACAACCTTAGAATTAGTGCTTGAAGCATTAAAACGTAATTCTTTAACAACAAAGCCGTCAAAAACAAGCATTGCATTTTACGAAATTGATTTTCTCGGTCATACCCTTGGTCATGGGACACAGACACCCGAGACAGAAAAACAAACAAAAATCGCACAATTGCAACCACCTAAGACAAAAAAAAGAAGTACGCAAAGTACTTGGGCTCCTAAATTTTTACAGGAAATACATTTACAACTTCGCGCACATCGCGACACCGCTAACAAATCTGACAAAGAATGGGTCACCGAACAAAATTGTTTGGACAGAAGTGTGTCAGAATAGCTTTAACCAATTAAAGGCATTACTCTGTTCAGAACCAATTCTTAAATTACCCGACATATCAAAAGAATTTGTTGTAAGAACTGACGCGTCTGATAAGGGCATCGCAGGTGTACTATTACAGGAGCATGAGGGAACTTTAATGCCTTGCTTATATGCAAGCAGAAAATTATTGGACAGAGAATCACGATACTCTGTAATAGAGCGTGAAGGACTGGCCATCGTCTTTGCTTTAAAGACATTCAGCAGATATCTAATGCTAAAAGAGTTTGTGGTCGAAACGGACCATAAACCACTCACGTACATAAGAAATAACAAAATGAATAATAGTAGAGTACTAAGGTGGAGTCTATTTTTGCAAAATTACTCTTTCAGTATCTCTCACATACCAGGCTGTGAAAATATTCACGCCGACCTACTTTCTCGATTAGTGTAAACACGTGAGAAGGGTATAACTTAACCTCCCATGCATACTGTTAGTTACCTCGCAAATTATGCCAAATCAGAACGCACAATTTCGATAATTTTATTTGTAAACATGATGACCCAACTTAATGTAACATTGAGTATTGTTTGGATATATATACCATACCCATTCATGATTTGGGAAATCTTCTCTTTACTATTATTGTTATGAATTTTCACTCATTTATGATTAATAATTGAAATGTCAATATTCCATTTACATTTTCATTCATTTCATTCAGTAAATTACCTTCATATCATCGACTTAAATCATGCTTCATTGCCATCACTATTGTTTATCACAATGATTTGTAATCACATTGCCATCATGTTGTTCATCACAATGATTTGTAATCACAATCTTTCATTGTTATTGTCACCCATTCATATACCTACGTTAATATAAACATTTCCATGTCTAGTTAATAAATAATTTAATTGTAGCACAAATCATAACAATGGATTAATGCTAGAGTATCATGATAGTAAATTTACTTCCGTTTGTAAAATCTATCTTTCCCATAATGGTTAAAGAGTATATTTTAAACGTGGGTGGGGGGTGTCACAGTAAAGGTTGTTCACAATTATCTTATTAAATTTTATTTTATTAAGAACTGAATTCATCTCACTCCAGTTATATTTCGGTAGGCTTAGATAAACTTTACCTTCCTATATTAGATCGTCTTTCCTTTTATAGCCTTCCCTCGAATTAATTTCTAATTAGTGAATACTTTTCGTTCTACATTCTGTCACGTAGCCACTTATTATAAAAGCTGATAGGCCTAACATTTGACACTCACTTTCTCTCCACAATCTATGCCGGACGGCCAGTCGCTCTATTCCTTCTATATACTGTAAGATTTTTATCTTTTGGGACTTTGTAGATATTATATCTACACCATTAAGACGCCGGAGCTTTTAACTTTGATTGTATAAACTTCAAGGATCAAACCCGAGCCCGCTGTCAAAGGATTACATATTAAACCATTACCAATTGCCTGGAAGTGGAATTTTACGAGTCCGATCCTGTTATCAGAGGAATAGATCATCCAAGCCCATCAACTGCCTGGAAACGTAAACTTACGAACCTGACATATTATCATAAGTTACGTAAAATATTCATATCTCTATTTGTAACTGCCACGATCACTGTTTATCTCTTTTAATTAAATTTCATCATCATTTTTATTTCATTGTAAACAAATCGTTAATTGTTTTTCATTTATAGTAACTAGTAAATTCTGGGGCCTCATTCTACATATATCTTTATGCATAGTCGAGTAGCTCTTTACTCACTTGAGACCATGACACTTGCCATTTGCCTCTTGGTCTTAACCTCTGCTCCGGCTCCCACACATGTGTGAAGCAGAATCATCTCGTCTGTTACGTTTATTGGATTGACTCATAGCCCTACTATAATAGTACGCCATGGATTGACTCATAGATGCCTTTTTGACCACATTTGTAGCAAGTAATTTGTTCACGCTCTGGGCAGTCCTTGGTCAAGTGTGGTCCATCACAAAGGTAACATTTAATTTTCTCCTTTTCTATCACCATCGTTCAGACTATGACTAGCTGCTATCACTCCATTAGAAGCAATCGGCCCTGATCCACCTCTTTTTTCATGTAGCAAGCACTCTTGGCCTTCCTATCACATCACTCACGTGTAACTTTTCTATTCCATGTACATGTTGCAGCTCCACACACATCTCATCTGAAAACCCAGTCACAGATGCCAGCTTGACTACTTCCTCCAACCAATCAACTGTCAGCCCACTCTCCCTGGCCATCCTCCTGGTGTTATTAGAGAACACATCCACTGGCTCACCTTGTCCACCTTGCCACCTTCAACTTGCTAAGCACTGTTTATCTACTGTTTGAAAATGCCTCTATGAGCTTGCGCTTGATTACCTCGCAAACTGATTATATCACAATCTGCCAACTCTAAGTGCACAGCCAGTGCATCTCCTTCTAGACAGAAGGGCATGAAGGATGCCAGGTTCTTTACCAATCGTTATCAATCTAGCAACCAATACAACATTTTGTATCCACCCACACACATCCCGTCTCCACAGAAACTCCTAATCATAATATCTGATGACATTTTTGTAGGCGACGCCGTTGTTATCACAACTTTAGACGAACCGCCGAAATAGCTTGTACTTTTCTTACCTCCCGTTATTTAATTGATGAATATTGTAGGTTACGTTCTATGTGTAGATGGGGGGGGGGGGCGTTCCGATCTTCTGCCTTATAAATTCGAATGCTCAACCCCACATCGCCTTCGTTCATCAGTCTAACAGTTTCATGTATATTGGTGCCTACGCCACCACTTCCTTTTTGCTATTAAAAACGTCTGCGCATCTTTCACACCACAACACAGCACAACAGCAAGAAAGAAAAATACAAGAAAAAAACAAACATCCCAAAACATAAGTCTGCCTCAGGAACCCCTGTGGTGTAGTGGTAACACTTCTGACCGGTAATCAGCAGGTCTGAGGTTCGATCCCCAGGCGAGGCAGAATGCAGAGTTACCTACTTGAAAGGTTTTAAAAATCCGTAGTTTCCAAGGGAAAAAAAGAAAAAGTCACTTTAAATAGCTACACAAATAAACAATTTGCTCTCAGCATGATCCAAAAATGCTCCAAAGTCCAGAATATTATAGGTTCTAAGAAGCTAAGCGTTCCTTCT
>NC_088371.1:9812569-9870069 GCF_034508935.2 Berghia stephanieae
CGTCGTTTCGGCCATCTGGATAGATAGCGTGTGACTCACAATTCTACACGAATGACGTTGGCGGTCGATCAAAGAGGTGTACCAAATTTATTTACCAACTACTTTTCTTAGTGCTAAAATTACAAAGTAATAATTTCGGATCAGAATAAATAACTGAAGTTCCTATCTCTTTATTACAATGAAATTGATACCACGAATGATAAAATCGCCCCACAAATAAGGGAGTTATAAATTATTCATAATATTTTTTAAATTTACAAAAAATGTTATCAAAGTCATTTTTCATCACCAAAGACGTAATTTTCCCTCGATTTTTACCAAACAAAGTGCAATGTCAATGATTTTCACTCGCAAATAAAATAGGATTTAAATCGCAATTTCTACAACATATTTTATTGTCTGTCGGCAAATCTATAGAAATCAAAGGTCTAAACATCCTGCGACAGTGACAGGGCCTGTCATTTCCTTCACAACGATTGGATTTTACTTACTGAGGCCAGTTTTGGCTACCCCGCCCATGAATATTATTCCGTTGTCGGTTTTTGTTGGGTTGAATCTTAAAGAGTTAACATAAAACATTTGTGCAACAAGATCACTCCGTGGCAGTTAATAGTAAATAGTTGACGATCTACCGACTAGCAAGGTCCGTGACAAAAAGAGGAAATATGAGAGAGAGAGAGAGAGAGAGAGAGAGAGAGAGAGAGAGAGAGAGAGAAAGGAGGAAATGACAGAGAAATACACACACAGAGGAAAAAAATGGCAGAGAGGGAAAAGAGAAAATGACTGAGAGAGAAAAAAAGAGAAAATGACAGTGAGAGAGAGAGAGAGAAAGAAGAGTAAAAGACAGTATTAATTAATATTAATATTAATAGCATCACTCTGTGGCAATACATCACTTCATAAGACTAAATGTACTCCGTGGCAGTTAAAAGTACACATGTGTAGTTGATGAACTGACACGGTCCTTGTGGTTCCTGTCCCATTTAATGTCAGTTTGACCTAGAATTAATTTGAAATGTATTTACTATCACTATTTAATATGCGGCTATGTGGTCTAGTGGTATGACACTCGCTTTCGGATCGGAAGGTCCTGGCCTGGGTTCGAGCCTCGCGCTCGGCGCATAGTTGAGTCCTTTGAAAAGGCTCTTTACTCACATTCCCTCACCGTACTCAGGTGTAAACTGAGTACCTGGCCGTTAACAGCGTTGTCTTTGTCCGAAAAATTGTAATATCGCCTAACAGGCATCATGTCCCGTCCTACATGTTAAATGTTGCTGTTGACCAGGGACCCATTGTAAAGCGCTTTGAGCACATTTAGTGGATATTGCGCTATATAAAAGCTCAATTATTATATTTAATTATTATACTATTTACCAATTTACCATTTTCCCATCATAATCTAATCATTCAGGAAACTGGGCAGCGATTAATTTCTTTCCTCACTTTTTTTAAATAAAAAAAAGTCATGAGAGATATGTGTCATGATTAATTTGATCCATTGAACATTAAAATTAAGTCAAATCACTGACCATTAGATTAATGCACTAACAATAAAAACAAACTTTGCCTTTTATTAAATTTTCTCTCGAAACTTGTAAAATTCTTAAATGATAACTTTCAAGTAGTAGAAATAACTTCAATTTTTATGCCAGTTTGTTATCATGAGTATTCCCATTCCCAATTTCTGCAGCATTAGAACTGTGAACATAAATGTGAAAAATTCATTGCATCCATATAATAGGCATTTATGTCAATTAATTCATTATTACAAGTGACAGATGTGTTTTTACATTTAAAAGCGGTTAATTATCATTCATATCCTGGTGGAGCATCACTTCAGGATGAAATTGAAAAAAAAAAATTTTAAAGAACAATGTCTGGCATAAAACCTAAAAATAAATTTTGTCCATACTTTTATTGTGATTTGCGCACTTATCTCACCTGATTTACTTACCCATATCAATAGAGAATATGCATACATCTTAGGTATGACAAAGAGAGACAAAAAGCTAGCTTAGCTGGTGCCTTGTGTTGTATGTACAAGCAATCACTAGCCAGTCAACCGTCTAATGAACGTTTGTGCAACAAGAAGTGCCAGCTAAGCTTGCTTTTGTCGCTCTTTACCTCACTTATGGAACACGCCTCAGACATTGAGTTAATCCCTTGCATTGAATCCACAGGGTCAGGTATCAAAGGATTGTTAATTGACCGTTAAAAGCAAATGGGGAAAAGCAAAGTTGTTGTAAAAGTTTGAAATGAATAAGGTGAGATCATTGTTACATCCTGTTGAATTCTTTTGTAAGTGATATAATATATACGTAATGCGTGGCTTTGTGGTCTTTTGATTTGACAATCGGCTTTTGGTTCAAGTTCAACTGTGGGCGGTGCAAAGTTGGAGTCTCTTGAAGAGGCTTTTAACTCACATTCTCTCTCTCTGTATTCAGGTGTAAAATTAGCAGTAGTAACAGCTTTGTCTCTCTTCAATATTTATATATATATATATATGTAAAACATTTCAAGTATAATTATGATTATTTAACGTCTACAGCATTGTTTCAAGCGTTAGCTCTCATCAGGAAGTCCTGATGAGAGCTAACACTTGAAACAATGTTGTAGTAGTTAAATAATCATAATTATACTTGAAATGTTTTATAAATAGCTCCTTTTATCAAAAAGTTGAGCACAATCATTTGATGGTTGTTGTTTTTATAATTTTTATATATATATATATATATAAAACAGCTCCTTACAGAAATCATGACTTGTGCAACAAGTTAAGGATTGGTGTTAGCTTGTGATCCCATTAAAGTGCCTTGGGTACATTTAGCTGATCTTTGTCTTATTATAAAAGCTCACTGTGTAAAAAATATTTTTATACTCCCATTTATAAAACAAGTGGAATTATTAATAGTCTGTTATAAAAGAAGTTACATGTTAAGTTACACTTTTGTTAATGATAGAGAAAAAAATATTTTAAGTATTTGTTTTCTGTTTTGTTTTTCCTTTTTTTTGTGTATGCGTTTTTTGTTGATGTTGATGAGCAACATTTAAACCATAAAATACAAGTCTGGTAGTGATAATAATAATAATAATAATAATAATAATAATAATAATAATAATAATAAATTCTATTAGTTGAGCGCTCTACCACATCATGAGAAAGTGCTCGGAGCGCTTTACAGGGGCATCAACAATTCAATTTGGAAAGTTTTAAGATGCTTTAAAAATATTTTTACAATGCTGTAATTCTTTTCCAAGTTTGTTCCTGAGGGTTGGGACATTTCTAGAGACAGAGCAACACCTCCACGTGACATGTAAGAGCTCTTTCCTAGATTAGCCAGCAATTATCTATTGGATGACAAGCAAAGAGATCGGGTTGGTGTATATAACTGCAGTTATGAAAATATGATGAAATTAAAAATTGATCCTTAAAATTGAGATTTTATATAGTACAATATCCACTAAATGTGCTCAAAGTGCTTTACAAGGGGTCCTTGACCAACAGCAACACTTAACATCTAGGACGTGACATGACGCCTCTTAGGCGATATTACAATTTTTTTTTCGGACAGAGACAACGCTGTTAACGGTTAGGTACTCGTTTTACACCTGAGTACGGTGAGAGAATGTGAGTGAAGATTCTTTTCCATGGACTCAACTATGCGCCTAGTGAGGCTCGAACCCAGGACCTTCTTCTGATCCGAAAGCGAGTGTCATACCACAAGACCACATAGCCGCACAAAAATAAAAAATTAAAATTAAAACTAAGGTAAAAGACATATTTCAAAAAATATTTTATTGCAGTTTTTTTTGTATTTTTACTTATTTAATTATACCAACTAGGACTTTAGACATATATTCACAAATACCTTTTTTTGTCTCTGAGAAAAAAAGAAAGAAAATGGGCGGGATCATTCAAATATAATATATATAATAGTGGATATGGCTTTTTCGAAATTCACCATTGCATAACATTTGTATTCTTGGAAAGCAGATACAGGAAGAAGTGCCCTGTCTTTGTGAGAATGCATCCTGGGAATGTTATCCTCACCTCCAGGTTGGTGGTTCTCATTTATACATTTGTTGTTAGATTTAAAAGGGTATGGCATATCTCAGGGGATACAGGCTTCTGATAGCTCAGTGGTAGAGCACTCACCTTCCAAACAAAAGGAATTGGTATTGATCCTATGTAAGTTCAATAGCAGTTATATAGCAGCTGAGCCTTAGATTAAGATGTGCCAAAAAGTGCTTTGTAATAGTAATAGACTGTTTTGTAGAAAATGTTCAAACTCTGTGATGTAATTGTGCCACATCTGACTGATATACAGGAGGTCTGATGTTCAGACAAGGATAAACTCTGACTCATGGACTTAGTGACTATTATTTGTCTATGTAAATCGAAAAGAAACTCGAATCTTTCGGGTGCTAAAGTAATATATGGAAAGAATGTCAAATGTAAAACGCTTCTCAAAGACAAGAATTGCATGATAATGACTGACACTAACACGAGGGATGATTTTTAAAAAGAAGCAAAAGATTATTTTTAATCTTTATTATGCATGGGTGGATTATGCGATAGACTATAGAAACCGTTCATCAGTAACATTGTTTGTTTATAATCAAATAAACATTGAATTTTCACTACAGCCGAAACTACAATAACGGATGACATTGCTGGTCAAAAGCATTATTAAGTCAGTCATGCCACTATACTTTGCACTGTGTTAAGAAAGAGTATTAAAAAGCAACTCTCTTAACAAACTATTTTGGACTCAATGATCATTTACTATTGATATGAGATAACACTACACTCCGCTATACTAGCCTACTTGCACTGGTAGGTTCGTGAAAAATGGATGTTATTCAACTTTGAAAGCATGTAACTTGGCTTTGGTGACTTAACTGATCAAGAAATTTCTTGCACTATAATCTGCATTCTCTTGTCTTTCTTTTCAGCCAAAAACATTTTTGGTCTACGGTGACAATATTTAGATACTTCACTTAACAAAACCTAACTTTTTATGGTCTTCTTAGAATTTTTATGTCTAAACTTATCTATGGTTTAACGATTAACGACGCAAATGATTGTTATGAGTTTGGTATCATAATAGAATTTGATTTTATCTCATTTTGTTCACACCTAAAACAATTCTTTAATATAACATAATCTTAAAGTGTGCGTGATTAAAGACACCAATAAAATTGGCATATCGGTGAAACAAATGGTATGTCAGAAGTGCCTGTACAGGTAACACAATGAGGTCAGTCAGGGGTCAGTCGTCGAGGATGGAGAGTTAATGACTTTTGGATTTTCAGCGAAATGTTTGTTCGTTCAGTGCCGTGGGGTGATCAAACTCAGTACCTTTCGGGTACGAAGCAAAGACCGTACTGCTGAGCCACGCTACCCCCTATAGCTCAAGCTTGCCAATTTTCCATATATATTTATGAAATTCAGCATGTTATAAACTCTCTGTATATTTTCCAATTATCTGCTAAACTGAATAAAAGTGAGTACATTATGCCTTTTGCCTTTTAACTGAAGTTCAGCACTCAGGCAGGGGCTGGTCTATGTGCTTGCCTAAAAGTTCAGTAAATTTTTGCCTCCTGAATTGGTATCCCTGGTAGCTTGCTTAGTGATAGCATTTGTTAAAACAAGCCACAAAGCACAAACATTTATCAACAAATGTATGAGAAAACACTTAAATAAAATTGCAGGACAAAATGCCATCTCATGCCTTGGCAAAATTAAAGTTATGTTTTATATTCATCTCATCTATGGTTTTTACAATATAGATTATAATGATTTTTTAAATTATTCGCATGTTACAAACACAAGGGGAGATAAGTTTAAGATATTTGTTGAAAGATGTAATTCGTCTATAAGGAAAAATAATTTTATTCAAAGGACTGTGACAATTTGGAAAATCTAAAGTTTGAGACAAAAAATTCTAATTCAATTAATAATTTTAAGAATGCCATTGATAAAGATCTTACTAACATTATATTTGATTTTGATGAATAATGTAACATGGCATTGGATATTATTGTCTTTTGTATAACAATTATTTGAAACTCTCGAATGCACAAGTCAGACATGCCAAATGAATGTATACTACGAATATTGAATATGACCCTTATTTATGTACTAGATATTTAATTCTCTATATTATCAATTAATTGACATTGAATACTAATTATATAATTGATAAATTGTACCTCTCTGCATAAAAGTTACACAGAGCATTTAAAGGTTTTTAGAACCTATTAGCTCTTAAACGATACGATACAATACAATATATCTCATGGTTTATCTTTTATCTTACATCAAAATTATTTCCCTTGTTTAATTTTTTAATTTTTTTATTCCAGGACATTCTACCCGAAGGATATGAATACAAAGTGTGCAATTACAAGAGCACCAATGACACAGATGGATTCAACGCCATACTCAGACTGCCTGCCCTGACTGCAGAGGAAATATTTGAATGGAAGAAGCTGATAGAAAACAAGACCCTTTGTTTGTTTAGGAGTAATAGGAGTTATCCCCCGAATGGAAGGAGAAACATCTATAGGGTAAATCAAGTCAAAGTGAATATGAAGCTGCTATGTGCTGTGAACTGTAAAACACTTTTTCTGGGTGGGGTTCCTGGCCTCCCATAGTGGGCAGGGTGGCACTTTCTGTGTCTTCTATCCCCCTATATCTGTTTTCCAATTTGCTTTCTATCTTTGTCTTGGAATGAAATTACTTGGTTTTGCCCTGGCCATGGCCTTAGTGCTTGACTGGGAGGGAAACAGTCAAAAATGCATAGTTATTGTTTTGGGAGATTATTTTTTTTCCTTGTAAATCATCTCTCTCTTATATTATTATGTTTGTTATTTTGAATGTATAATGTAAGCATTTGAGTGTATTCCTCTTAGTGGGATCTTGTGCTGGTGTATGGGTGAGACATTTAGGTGATCTCAAACTAAGTACACTGCTCGTGTGCTCTTGGAATCTACATCTGTTCCCTATTTGAACCACTCCCCTTTGTCTTACTTTTTTCCTTGTCCTTTTTTATTGTACATCTAGAATCTTTTCATTATCCAATTTTCTTCCTTTTTACTGGCGCTGTTTTGAGCTAAATTTGATGCAAGCGCTGTAAAACCCTTAAAATCAAAACCATCAAAACACTTTTTCAGTCTAAAAAATGAAACAAAACAATACTACGTCACTAAAATCTGCACAGATGGGAGAATAGGTGTCGCTGTACTTCCGCTTGGGTTAAGCAATGCTGGAAATTTAACATTACTTTGCATTCTTTATCTAAGGAACACCAGTATTGATACTGTTATTGGAGTTATTTATATTATACAGTTGTTCAATACTTTTGACAGGGTGAATCACCACTCTTTTATTTCAAGCCTCTTATGGATTTTATATATGAAATAAAAAGTAAAATATTCAGAAAATTTGGTGGAATGAGTTAAAAATGTAAAATGTCCAAATTGACCAAGTAGTAAAAATAGTAGTCCTTCTGAGCCATTGGGTCCATGTCCTTAGTATTTCAGGATATTTTGAGTGGCAGGACAGATTTTGTGCTGTGAAACGACACTCATGCCCTGCTAACCACCTTAAATTATGACATAAAAAAAATATTAGCTATGGCATCATGGCCTTTTTAAAACGATTTTCAATTTTGATAATTAAAAATATGTTCTGTTCTACGGTAGAATATGAAAGGCAATTAACTTTTAATTAGGGATGCCCTTTTTCCATCTTTAGCTGGAAAATTTTGCTTTTTTAGAATTTTCCAGCTTCCGATTATTTCCTCAGGTCGTCAACAGACAAAAATTCCACCTCGCCAAAGTGTCATAATCAAGACCTAAAGTCAAATATTTCAGCATCCTGACATAGTACCCATTTGAGGGGGATGTTAACATTTAGAAAATAATTTTTAAAAGACAGCGATTTAAAAAATTGATTCTTTTTTTTATTATTTTAACTGAATTTCTTGATATTTATTTCTATATATTTATTTGTCTATCACTATCACTACCAGAAAGACTTCTGTTGTGCACACGGTCACAGTCGGGGAGCCGGTAAGGTTGCCACTATCAAAACAGGCTGTACGTCAGAAATTTGCATTGCTGTCAGGCGGGTCATTGACGGATACAAGTAACTTTTTTTTTTTTAATGATAATAATAATAATAATAATATTAATAATAATAATAACAATAATAATGATAATACTGATATTAATAATAATAATAATAATAATGATAATAATAATAATAATAATGATGATGATGATGATGATGATAGTTATGATAACAATAATAAAGCATTTCTACAGCACATAAGCATGACGATGTAATGTTGAAGTGATCATCAATGTCAATTTATGGTTGTTCGTATACCATTTCAGAAATTACTAATTTCCTTGTCAAATTACTGAAAATTGACAAAAAAGATTACTAAATTTGACGTTTTCAATTTGGCAGGTCTGCCTTTATTTCCTCGCAAATATTGCAGATTCTCCACATGTAGTAATAATGATAATACTAGTGATGATGATAATAATAATAATAATAATAATAATAATAATAATAATAATAATAGCAATGATAATAGTTGTAATAATAATAATCATAATAATAACAGTATTACAAACAGTAATAATGATGATAATAATAATAATAACAACAACAATAATGAAAATAATTTCTCTGGGGCCCAGTCTTGCCCAGTGGCAACTTTAGGCACTTGTTAAAATCTCCGCAAAAAAAATAAATTATTTTCTTTGTCAATAAGTACTTTGCATAATCAATAATGTGACCAGATATGTTGACGTGATATCGTGTAGGAATGAACGAGATGGAAGAAAATTGAGTTTAAAATTTTTAAAATTTGTAGACAGTTTTATTTAATGAAATTCTGAAATGCTTAGATATTTAGATAACAGAGCTGCCAACTGCTGTCATTTTGTAGAATTTTTTTTTTTTTAAATGAAATTTAATATTTAGGATATTTTTCCCGGATCCTCACATAGCATTATCATTTATAAACTCTAATTCAATGAAACATTTAGTTGTCCAGATGTCCACTTGCCGGAGAGGCCAACTGTGATCACAATATATTGGACCCACAACCATCCCAAGAACACCACTCTGCCAGCTCGCTGCATTGATGTGTCTGAGGACACCAAGAAAGAGTTTATTTCCCTCTTCTTTCAGGGTCACACTCCATTATCTGCACTTCAGTTGTACAGGTAACTAAAAAAAAAAAAAGATTGAACTTTATGTAGCGCAATATCCACTAAATTTGCTCAAAGCACTTTACAAAGGGGTCCCTGGTCAACAGCAACATTTAACATGTAGGACAGGACATGACACCTGTTAGGCGATATTACAATTTTTCGGACAAAGACAACGCTGTTAACGGCCAGGTACTCATTTTACACCTGAGTACAGTGAGAGAATGTGAGCAAAGATCCTTTTCCAAGGACTCAACTATGCGCCGAGCGTGAGGCTCGAACCCAGGACCTTCCGATCCGAAAATGAGTGTTATACCACTAGACCACATAGCCGCACTGTAACTGTGAATACTAAGCTGCTAGAAGCCGTGGACAGTAAAAAGCGTAGAGCTTCCCCCCCCCCCCCCCCCAAAAAAAAAATAAATAAAAACAAAACCAAACCAAATATAACAGCTTCAGGAAGGAACTAAACACCCTACATAAAATATTTAGGGCTCAAACCCTTTTATTAGCCGATAACAAAGAGATGAAAGTATTTTTCTTTCTTTTTGAAGGTTTTTTGTTTTTTTGTTGAGATCCCATGGTGTATTTGGTGTGGGACACCTTTTAAGTGGTGTCAGACTTGTCACAAGAATAAACGGATTTACTTCTACTCCCTGTTGAACTTGTCCCGTTATCTTACTTTTTCAAAGGTACTTGTTTAGTGGATCCTAATCTTTTGTCTCATTCAGCATCAGCTACCTTTTTCTGATGCTGAAATGACCTTTAAATGTTGCAAGCATGGTAAAACCCTTAAAAACTGGAAGAAAAAAAACCCCACTTATTGTTCAACTTTGTGCTCATAAATACATATTATGTTCCATCTACATAATATATTCTAATGCATTTTAAAGCAACAATACATGTTTAAAAAAAAAATAGAGAAAACCATGCTGCATCTGTTGACACAGATATTTTCCTTGTGAAATTCTGATGTTTTTGTCCGTTGTCGAGGGAAACTGGAATATGTTTTCCGTTATAATAATAATGATAATAATTATGATGGTAATAATGATACTGATGATGATAATAATAATAGTATTAACAATTGCATACTTCCCTTTGGATAGGACACTAATCATTTGGTTTCTCACCATTGACAGGACCAAGCTTGCAGGGAAGACTGGTGAGAGTCCAGAAACTCTGAGTCAGAACAAGAGGATATGGCCGGAGAAGATTTACGTTGTTCGGTGAGTCATGTTTACAGTAATGTACAAAAATTAAAATATAACAGTTTCTATAGAGAATAACAAACAAAAATTTAAAAAAGTGATATAGCACAATGTCCCCTAAACATGCTCAAAGCACTTTACAAGGGGTCCTTAGCCAACAGCAACACTTAACATGTAATATGAGACACGATGCCTGTTAGGCATATTGCAATTTTTTTTTGGGGGGGGGGGGGGACATACGCAACGCTGTCAGTGGCGAGTTACTCAATTTACACATGAGCACCTTGAGAAAATTAAATTTGAGTAAAGAGCCTTTTCCATGGACTCAATTGTGTGTTGCCCAGATCAGGGCTTAACCCAGGACCTTCCGATCCGAAGGCAAGTGTCATATTACAAGACCACATAGCTGC
Source organism: Berghia stephanieae (assembly GCF_034508935.2). NCBI lineage: Eukaryota > Metazoa > Mollusca > Gastropoda > Nudibranchia > Aeolidiidae > Berghia > Berghia stephanieae. The sequence goes on from NC_088371.1 coordinate 9,823,425, forward strand.
ACAAAATACTAAAGACTGAATTGTTCCAATTCAAAACCTTTTTTTAGTCAGAAAATTTAAAAAGTCAAATGGTAATACTTCATATAAAACCAGATAGACAGGAGTAATATTCTTGTCTTGTCTTATTGGGAAAACCCATGGAGGAAAGTAAACAAATATGAAAAATATTTTGATTGATCTTATTGTTTGCCGATGTTGAAATGTTCTAAAAGTGAGATTGCAACTCCTTTTTGTCATATTTTCCCTTCGTATTTTTGTAATCTTAGATGTACACTATTTTGATTTATTGTTTTTGTTGATCTGATGCAGAAATGACCTAAAAGTGCTGCAAACACCATAAGAATTTAGAAAATTTCAGAAACAGCCAAAACAAAATGTGTCATTGCTGAGAAAAGTGGATAATACTCCGATTGTTTGATTTTAATTGAGAACACCAAATATTTTGTTTTATTTATTCATTTATTAATCCATTTTTAAAAAATGTGTCTGGCGTAATTATTTACTGTACTTTTTCTAATTCCAGATTGTTCAGAAAATTGAAAATAAATCCGCCAAGACAGGAAACTTTTGATATTAAATCAGAATCAATGATTGAGGTAGGTTTCAAGGCAGCTTTTACAAAAACAGACCTGCCACATAATACTCAATTTCAAGAAAATGAGGGAGAAAAAAAAAACATCATTATTTTATATTTTTGCCCAGTCTTCTCAACACAATCTTCTCACTGTCGTTTTTTTTATATGTAATTACTATCACATTTTAATGGCGGTGAATATTGACATTGAGAATGACTTGACTTTTGACTTGTGCCTCTTGGCTCCTGGCGAAGCATAGGGCCTCAACAGCACTCTTTCATCTTCTTCTGTCCTTGGCACAGACCTTGTTTGCCCCACTCCAGATAAGATTGGAGACGCACAAATCTTGGTGAAGACTCCTCCTCCAAATCTGTTTTGGACGAGCCCCATTTCCTCTTGCCCTGTGGGTTCCATTCGAGAGCCTGCTTGGTTATATTACAGGGTTCTTTCCGCAGACATTGAGAAAAGGTTTGTTGTAATGATTGACTGATTGCCTAAATAAGCTCAGAAGACACCAGCAAAGCATCATCTTTCAACTAAGAACACAACACATGCCGCTCAACAACCATTTAAGCAAAATTACAAAAGACACATCCCCTTCCTGTCCCCTATGTCAACACCCCAATGAAACAGTAACACACCACTTGCTTGAATGTCAACCTCTTCAAGACCTGAGATGCACATTCCTCCCACCAAATCCAAGCATCAGTAACACACTTTATAGTCACCTGGAACAACTACAAAAGACATCTAACTTCTACATCATGACACAAGACTGAAGGGCTAGAGCTCAGGTGGTCGCTGGTTCGGATAAGTAAGTAAGTAAGTAAGTTGTAATGATCATATCTGTGGATCGTTTCACTTTTTAGCCTAGATCTGACTTACTAGATTTTTTAAAATAAATTTTGGTCCTGGTGCCTTTGCTTGTGTCACAGCCAGGTGGGAAAAATCTGCATATTTTATGAAAAAAAATCCGAAATTCAAGAGAGAAAAAAAAATCTGTATTAGTGAGAAATACATGATTTCCATCCTTATTTACAGGAATGATCACTTTTAAATGCTTAAGAATAGATGTAGTGTTGTCAGTATGGCCATTCATTGTTCACTATGGTCATTCATCCATTTCTGAGTAAAAAAGCAAATATTTCAATCACTGTTCCTCTAAAATTTTCTCTCAAAAATGTGAATGTGGAGGGGCAAAATTTCAGAATTTTGGTCAGATTTGGCTTTTAAAACATCTATTTGTCAAATTAATCTGAGTAAGTGGCAGGTCTGGATAGATGATACTCTGGATAAAATAGTCCCTTAGAGCTATAAGCAGATTTTAGTTTTTTTGCTCTTTATGATACAACTGTATTCGTTCTACTCAATAAAGCATCTAAACTTAATCCAAGTCTCACATTTTTTACCACAAATACAATGTTCAACATCTTGATTACATTGACATAACACGGTTTTCAAGCAGTAGGACACAAATATGTTGAAAACTGTTTTTAAAAAAAAAGAAAAACTTGAGTTTTTATTTAGCGCAATGTCCGCCGACCATGCTCAAAGTGCTTTACAAGGCTTCCTAGCCAACAGCAACACTTAACATTTAGGATGAAACATGGCGCCTGTTTGGTGATATTACATTTTTTTCAGACTAAGATAATGCTGTTAATGGACAGTTTGTCATTTTACACCGAGTATCATGAGAGAATTTGAGTAAAGAGCCTTTTCCAACTATATGCTGCTCAGAGCAGGAGTCAAACTTAGGATCTTCCGATCCGAAGGTGAGTGTCAAACCACAGTTTTCATAGTGTGAAATGGACAATGGCAGTTGCTTGCTACCCTTTTGGAGAGGACGCTAGTCTATTGCAAAGCACTTTCCACCATATTTAGCACAGACCCAGCCACCCAATCACCGTTTGTTTTCCCTTCAATCTGAAATTTCTAACTAAAAATTCTGAATATATTAATGAATTTTAAAACAGCCGTGATCTGGAACTTTTTACTTTAAAATACACATATGACTGAGCATTCCTGATATGTCAATAATAAGAATGGATGGTTGTTTTTTTTTGTTTTTTTTGTTTTTTTTAAATCTTCTTCTATGCTTTATTTGTTTCTCCCCTTTAATATTTTTATCTCAAAGAGTATGCTTGTGTAATGTCCACCTAATTGTTACTTATTATGTTTTGGGGGCATTTAAGGAACACTTGATTCATTTTAAAGCCTTAATACCTCCCATAGTGGGCAGGGAGGTACATGCTGTGTCTTCTATCCCCCCAAACCCGTTTTCCAATTGTTTCCTGTCGTCTTGGTATGAGATTGCTTGGGTTTGTCCTGACCCTGGCCGGAGTCTTTGGCTGGGAGGGAAACAGTCGAATGTATAGTTATAGTTTTGGGAGATGATATTTTTTTCTTTGTAAATCATCTCTCTGTTATGAATTGTATTATGTTTAGTTTACATATTATATTATATGATTGGTAAACATTTGAGTGTATTCCTCTTAGTTGGGACCTGTGCTTGTGTCTGGATGAGACTTTTAGGTAATCTCAAACTAAGTACTTTGATAGTGTGCTCTTGGAATCTACGTCTGTTTCCTATTTGAACCAAGTCCCCTTTGTCTTACCTTTTCTTTTGCTCTTTAATTGTAATTCTAGAACTTTTTACTATCCCATTTTCTTCCTTTTTACTGGCGCTGATATGACCTTAATGTGTTGCAATCGCCGTAAAACCCTTAAAAACAAAACAAACAAGCCTTAATACTTATATGACATATGATACGATATAATTTTAGTTTTCTTGAATTGTGATCCATCATCTCAAATCAAACAATATCAAGAACAAAGACATATATCAGCAAGTGGATTAAAAGTTGATATAATCAAAAATGAGACATTTTAAAATGTTTGTACTATAAGATTGGGTATTCTCACTGAACTACATGAACTTCACTCAAGTTTTATATTTTTCATTATATAGCCGAGTTCAATTTTCACCGTCTAAATGACCCTGAAGGGGTCTCATTAGCTCAGTTGGTAGAGCACTCGCTTCACACGCAAAGGGACCAAGATCGGTCCGGGTCCAGTCAAGATTTTTTTCTGACCCCCCTCTCCACCCAGCAGTGATTGGGTAGCTGGGTGTGTTAGATCTAGTGGAATGTACTTTGTGATGGACTAGTCTCCTATCCAAAAGATAGCAAGCAATTGGTAGTGTCCATTTCACACAGGCGATTGGTCACATATTTAATTATTGTCAGATTATCAACAAATTGTTGAAAAAGGTGTTTAAATAAAAGATTATATAACGTGTCACTTTCAGCGAATATAACGTATCACTTTCAGCATATATAACATGTCACTTTCAGCATATATAACATGTCACTTTCAGCATATATAACGTGTCACTTTCAGCATCACTCACAGGTGGACAGACGGCCAGTTGATGTGATCCTACCAGCAGCAGGCACAAGCAATAGGATGGGGGCTGGAGCATCGGGCATACCCAAGCAGTTCCAGAAAGTTCTAGGAACCCATCTGATTGCTTACACTGTCAACTGCTTTCACAGGTATGAGTAAATCATCAAAAGAGGGCTTTAGGAGATACACAAAATGGGAATCAAAGTTCCACTTTAATATGCCAGGTTTTAATGACTTAATGAATACAAAATATGTCAGATCAAAGAATAGGAAAACAATTGATGATTCTAGCATTGCTCAGCATTAACCAATCACAATATTCTTAGCCATTTAGCCCGACTTTTTATTTCTTTGCAACAAAGAAGTCTGTCAAATATTCCTTTATGTTCATTTTGATACTTACAAAGAAAAAAAAGGGTTCAAGCAGATTTCCAAACCAAAACAATGCAAATATGGAACTTCTAACAGCTATGATTACTACCCTGAACATTTGGTTGAAAGAGTATTTAAAAAGTTTTCGGGTAAAAATAGAACCACTGAAATAGTATTTCGACTACTTTTAATAAAATATAAGATGACTATTAATTTTCAGAAGTTTATGACTGCATTTTGATGGAATAACCTGGGACTTATTTTAATAAGATAATGGCCAAAAATGCATTCATGTCAATAGCTTGCCAAGCATAGCAACAAGAGGTCTCATGAATTTCTGTTTAGAATCAACTCCTGTCTACAAAGGGTTCATAGAGGTTATTCTACTGTCTACAGACTTCCATGGATCCGTCACATTGTACTTGTGGTCAGTTCGTCCCATATAGGACAAGCCCTTGACCTCGGGAACAAATACAGCTGGCCCAAGGTGAGAGTGTGTGCTGGAGGTCTGACCCGACATCGGTCCATCCAGCTAGCTGTGCAAAGTTTGAAGGATGGTGAGTGTCTATGTCCACATTGATTTGCAAGAATGGAATTTGGTTCGGCTTTTGGGTTTGTGGTCTAGTCAGTGATGGGGATTTTACAGATTTTCCCTCATTTGCGTAGAGGGTAGTGAGGTGAGAGGGGGGAGGAGACATGCCAAAAACATCCCCAAAAAATTAGAACCATTTTGAAGAATAACAATGAAAATAAAAATGTTCAGCTGTTCCGACTTATTCTATCTTGTTCCGATTTCAGAGATTGTCTGTAGACAATACCCCATTCATCAGAGCATTGTGAACGAAACTTTTCTCTAGCGAGAAAAAGTCAGGCTGAGTTCCGTTCTAGATTGGAAATTAGTACTTTGGAGGCTTTTCTTATTGCCAAATACCACCCTGGAAATGCTGGAGATCAGGATTATTCCAAGGATGAGCTTTCAGAGCTCAAATCGGGCTATCACTATCACAGGTCCCTGAAAAACTGAGCATCAGCTAGTTGTTTGTACATACTTTGAAGCTGAAAGTGTTCCACTTTTTTTGGGTCTGCAGTTCCTCTTTTTTGTGTCTGCCATTCCTCTTTTCTGTCATTAGGGGTAGGCATGTTTGGGGAATGAGCAATTTGAACATAGCCATGTAATTTTTCCTCAATTTGCCTTTAGGAATAACCACTATGTTGCACAATGGCAACAATTTGTTTGAGAACATTTACTGGCCGCTTACACCTTGCTGATTAAAAAGAATATAAAGTTATTTCACATCCCTGCTTCAGGTCTGCTTCAGACCTCTAGGTCTCTGGTTCATGTGATATTTTGACATACTCCAGTGTAAAATGAATACCTGACATTCAGTTTTTTGGACCTGTAGGTCTCTGGTTCAAGTGATATTTTGACATACTCCAGTGTAAAATGAATACCTGACATTTAGTATTGGACCTTTGGGCTCCTAGCTAGAGTTACACTCTGGATGGCACAAATTAAAGTCCTAGGAGTAGGCTCTTTACTCTGGCATTCTTAGGCATCAAATGAGGACCTGGCTGGTAACCCCCCCCCCCCCCCCCCCCCCCCCCCGAAGAAATTGATGTTGTACTTAACAGGATCATGCCTCATTCTACATGCCAGATAGGTAAGAGTGCGTACAGGAAATTTAACCAGACAGGGGTCCACCAGATGTTCAAAGTTTAAAGGATGATGATCTACATTTACAAATTTAGCACAACTCAGTCGATATGAAATAAAATTATCAAGTTGTTGCTGGTTTCTAAGTCTGCATTTGAAAGTAGTCTACCTTTTGTCACCCCACATTGCATTTTCATCCTTGTTATGAAATGACTTTATTTAGTTTTGGCCCAGGTCCTATTTTGGGGGTCCCGATTGCTTAAGTGGTAGAGCACTCACCACACACGTAAAATTTAAGTTTCATGAAAAAAACAGGCAATTTTTTGATGGAATGGCCATTCAGGTGGCTGGAAATATTGTTCAGACAACTGGAGTAAAAAATGCTTCTGTAATACGAATGCTCAATCTTTAAACCACTAACCTCAGACTTGATTATGAAAGAATATCTGACCATAGACCATGGCAGACATGAGAAGAGTACTTAAACAAAAAAACAGAGAGCTAGCAGAACATATTGTTTATATTTTTCTATATATCGTGCTGGAAGAGTAAATGAAACATTGCATGTGCAAATTTATATAAATTTGCATATATTTTGATTTTCCTCAGATTGCCTTGAGGACAGTGTTGTCATCATTCACGATGGAGCCAGACCGTTTGTACCAGAGGAAATCATAGAAAAAGTGGCCTCTGCATCAGAGAAACACGGGGTTGGTAAAGTCCTCGACTCCTAGTAATGTAGCTTGAAATGTCCATATTTGGTACCAGGAGAATAGGGAGACTCTGAAAATACACTATATATATATATATATATATATATATATATATATATATATATATATATATATATATATATATATATATATATATATATATATATTTATTTATTTTTGTCTTCAAGTCTTTAATGGAAATGACAAGGCAACTAGTTCTGTACTATAGTTTATAATATTTAGGTTTCCTTTGATTTACCTACACCAGCACTGTTCATCCAGGATTCAGCAGTCCATCTGTTCACGGTAAATTGACCTTATCTTTCACTTGTCTACTCAAATTGCAAATTGATATAACTTCTACCACCTTATATTTTGCTCTATGTTTTTGCATAAAATCATTAATAATTCAGTTTTGCCACATAGTACATTATTTTGCTTATTGTCTGAGTAATAAATGATTTCAAAACTACCTACACAAATATATTTTACATTCAACACTTAAGTTTTTAAGTGATGTATTTATCTTTTCATTGTTTTTGCTTTATGCTAAGAAGGGTTTTGAGCCCGAAACATTCCATGTTTGATATTTTGTTCTCTTTTGAAACTGTTATATTCATTTTTTAAATTATTACCATCTATGTTGCTATAAAAGAACAGCACTACCACGAGCCAGTCAAACTGATTTGCTCTAGGCTATGTAGCGGCAAGTTGGATGAGACCCCAACACTTCCAGGTTATGAAGCAAAAATCATACTACTGTTCTACGCTGCCCCACTTTCAGTTAATATGCTTTCCTCTTGTTGTTTTTCTTCCATTTCCGTTTAGGCAGCAGGAGTTGTCCGTCCTTTAGTGTCCACGGTCATCAAACCAGACAAGGACGTCTTGGAGTCAACATTGGATAGATCAGACTATTGTAACAGTGAGATGCCACAAGCCTTTCAATATCATGTCATAGCCAAGGCATATGAAATGGTAAAAGTCTTTGGTTTGTTTCCCATCACTCCTGTGGTGTCAACATGTGTGTCCCATACTCTCATAACAGTGAGATCTGGGTGGGGTTCCTGACCTCCCATAGTGGGCAGGGGGGTGGGGGGGGGGGGGTACTTACTGTCTTCTTTCCCCTTATATCTGTTTTCCAATTTGCTTTCTGTCTTTGTCTTGGAATGAGATTACTTGGTTTTGCCCTAGGCCTGGCCGTGGACTTGGCTAGGGCACCACAATGACCAACACCGCTTCACTTACGAAAACAGCTCTATAAATCTCTATAAGCTGTATAATAAAGCATAATTATCATGCGCAAAAAAGGCCCACTACAACGAAAAATTTCAAAGCATTACATCTTGCAAAGAACTGTTTTCCACCGCAAACGACCTTCTTGGCAGTAAGAAATCCACACCCCTTCCAGCGTCTAGAAATAACACCGAACTAGCTCAAAATTTTGCCAACTATTTCCACGGCAAGATAAAATCCATTAGGGAAAACTTAGACAAAACATCATCATCGTCGTCACCGAGCTTTGGACCATTCCATGGAACGCCACTACATGTTTTCGATCCAGCCACTGAGGATGAAGTGAAGTCAGCCATTTTACATAGCCCATCAAAATATTGTGACTTAGTAGACCCCATCCCAACTAGTATTCTTAAGGCTTGTATTGAAGAACTGTTACCAACAATAACTGAACTTATAAATAATTCGTTGGTCTGAGGTAGTGTCCCCGACTCGTTTAAATGTGCCATTGTTAAACCACTATTAAAGAAGTCCGATCTAAATGTAAAAGAACTGAAAAATTATAGACCTGTCTCCAACCTTCCATATCTATCCAAAGTGCTTGAACGCATTGTGTTAAAAAGACTTTTGTATCATATCCATCTAAATAATTTAAGTGAAAATTTCCAATCTGCCTATAAATCACATCATAGCACTGAAACTGCCCTTTTAAAAGTATGCACTGATATTCTTAATAGTATTGACAAAAATCATGTCTGTTTATTGACTATTTTGGACCTTTCGGCTGCATTTGACACCATTGATCACGAGATACTTATTAAACGATTAGAAATTACTTTTGGAATAAGAGACACTGCGCTTAGTTGGTTTAAATCATACCTAACATCAAGATCTCAGTCGGTTCTGATCGATGGCGCAGTATCAGAAACATTTCCTCTAAATTACGGCGTTCTGCAGGGGTCTGTCCTTGGTCCTGTTATTTTTACTCTTTATACTCAACCTCTTTCGGATATTTTGTTAAAAATAAATTAATGTATCATTTCTATGCTGATGACACTCAGATCTATGTAAGCGATATCCCTAGTAATATCCCATCATTGATTACCCGTGTTGAAGACTGTATTAGAGATGTTAAATGCTGGATGGAAATTAACAAGTTAAAGCTGAATAATGAAAAGACAGAGGTGATGGTGTGTGGTAGAAAAAGTGTTTTGAAAGATGATTTTCTGAAGTTTACTCTAAATATAAATGGGTGCACAATTAACCTCTCAACGTGTGTGAAAAACATCGGGGTAATGCTAGATCAACATATGACTATGCAGGCACAGTTTGATTCTCTGTGTAGAAGTTTGACAATAGGATTAAAAAGAATTGCTTCAGTTAGACATTTCCTAACAAGAGAAGTAACATGCAAACTAATAACATCTTTCATACTATCTAAAATAGATTACTGTAATTCGTTAATCTCGAATGTAAGCAATGATAAAATATCACGCCTTCAAAGTATCCAGAATGCGGCTGCTAAATTGATTTTAAGAAAGAAGATAACATCCTACTCGTTGCCACTTTTGTATGAGCTGCATTGGTTACCAGTTAAAGTGAGAATCGAATTCAAACTAGCAGTATTGTGCTATAAGTGCCTTAATGATCAAGCACCATTGTATATTACTGAATTTTTAGAAACGTATAAGCCAACGAGGAGTCTACGTTCTGCACTAGATTCTACAAAATTAATTGTTACAAATAAATATAAATATAAATTTTACGGCGGCAGATCGTTCAGTCACGTCGGACCTTCCATCTGGAACTCTCTTCCTAAAAGAATAAGAGAAGCGCAGTCCTTATCAATATTTAAATCAAAGTTAAAACACCATCTCTTTGTTAAAACACATCTTGATTAATGCATCTTTGTAATTTGACCCCAATATGAATGTTAATTTAGTTTATGTTATTATATCATTATTTTATATTATTTCCGTATTTGACATAGCATGTGGATGTATTATAACATATCTTGTATTAATGAATTTATGTTTAGTTATTACATTGTTGTATAATGATAATATTATGTTGATGTAGTTTGTATAATGCTTCATTTGTATAATAATGTCACTGTATTATTGTTTCGCGCATTGAGCATCACCCAGTGATGAAAATGCGCGTTATAAATGTCATGTATTATTATTATTATAATTATTCATTCTACTCACTTCCATCTTACCTCTCTTATCCATCTAACCACACACACACACACACACACACACACATGTTTTTTCCCTTGTAAATCATCTCTCTGTTATGTATTGTTATATTTTTTATTTTGAATGTATATGTAAGCATTTGAGTGTATTCCTCTCAGTGGGGTCTTGTGTCTGGGTGAGACATTTAGGTAATCTCAAACTAAGTACACTGATAGTGTGCTCTTGGAATCTACATCTGTTCCCTATTTGAACCAATTCCCCTTTGTCTTATTCTTTCCTCAAATCCTTTTAATTGTACATCTAAAATCTATTTACTATTCAATTTTCTTCTTTTTACTGGCGCTGATATGACCTAAATGTGTTGCAAGCGCCGTAAAATCCTTAAAAACAAAAAATATAACAGTGAGATGCCACAAGCCTTTGAATATCATGTCATAGCCAAAGCATATATATCAAATAGAAAAGTCTTTGGTTTGTTTCCCATCATCCTCTCTGTCACTGCTGTGGTGTCAGACTATTGTAAAAATGAGATGCTGCTAGCCTTTCAATATCATGTCATAGCCAAGTCGTTTCAAATGGTAAAGTCTTGGGGGTTTGTGTCCGTCACCTTCTGTGGTGTCACTATGCGTGCCCCAGTAAGATTCCTCAAGCCTTTCAGTATCACGCTATAACCAAAACATGTCAGATTTTAAAGTCTTAGGTTTGTATTTCTCACCCTGTCCGTCACTCCTGTAGTATCAGTACGTGCCTCTATCATAACTCACTTTGTCAAATGGTAAAGTCTTTAGTTGTTTCTTTTCATCCTCTCCCTCACTCATATAGTGTCAGTACGTGCTTCTATCATAACTCACTTTGTCAAATGGTAAAGTCTTTAGTTGTTTCTTTTCATCCTCTCCCTCACTCATATAGTGTCAGTACGTGCTTCTATCATAACTCACTTTGTCAAATGGTAAAGTCTTTAGTTGTTTCTTTTCATCCTGTCTCTCACTCACTCCTGTGGTGTCAGTATGTAAACTCCACTGAGATGCCACAAGTCTGTCAGTATTGCGTCATAGCAAAAGCTTATTAAATGATGGAAGTCTTTAGATTTGTTTATCCTGACAGCCTCTCCATCACTCCTACAATGTTAGTACGTTTACCCCAGACTATTGTTACAGTGAGAGGCCACAAGTCTTTCAGTATCACATCATAGCTATGACATATGAAGTTATAAAGTCTTGAGTTTGTTTTCCCTTTGCCTGCTCTTTTTTCTCATTCCTGTGTTATCAGTTTATTTGCTGCAGACCGTCGTAACAGTGAGATGCCACAAACTTTACAAAACCCTTTCACACCAAGGCTTATAACATACCCGCCAACCCTTCCACTTTTGGTGGAATCATTCCTATTTTCACGCTTCCTTCCCACTCTTCCGCCATTGTCTCTAAAATTCCGATTTTCAAAAATGATGATAATTGATAAGAAGAAAATAAAAGGCGGGAGGGGGGTATAAAGGTAATTTTTTTTTAATGATTGCCAAAAGGGAGCTAAGTAGGAAAATTAATTGCACCCCTTCCCCCCTTCCCCTTTCCATTACCAACACATTTGTGTAGTTTTGCTATTTGACTAGAAGACTGTCTTTATGTGTTTGGTGACAAATGTGGTGGTCGTTTTGATACAGAATTTTATCCATTGATAAGAAATTCCTATTTTTTGTCTCAAATTCCTATTTTCTTACGTTCTGATTCCACTTTTGAAATGTGAAGGGTTGTCAGGTCGGTCTGCTTATAAAATGGTAAAGCAATGAGGTTTTTCAGTAATTGCACTCTTCTGCCTCAATTTGATTTAAGGCCACTGTGAGCTTAACACTGTTCAATGAGTTGAAAAACTAAATTTTATGTAAAGTGCTTTGAGCATGTTTAGTGGATATTGCACTAAACAAAAATTCAAATTTTTTAGTCTGGAGGGGGGGGGGGGGGGGCTGTGCATTTTTGCAACGCTTTGACAAAGAAAGGCCTCAATACAGAACAATTCAAAGAATTATCAAAATGATCTAGGTTTCATCAATTTCTGGTTTCTGGATTGGGTAATGTCAAATCAACCAAATCTTAGAAGCTATTATTTGTGCGGCTATGTGGTCTTGTGGTATGACACTCGCTTTCAGATCGGAAAGTCCTGGGTTTGAGCCTCGCTCGGCGCATAGTTGAGCCCTTGGAAAAGGCTCTTTACTCACATTCTCTTACCGTACTCAGGTGTAAAATGAGTACCTGGCCGTAACCAGCGTTGTCTCTGTCCGAAAAAAAGTGTAATATCGCCTAACAGGCGTCATGTCTCGTCCTACATGTTAAGTGTTGCTGTTGGTCAGGGACCCTTTGTAAAGCGCTTTGAGCACGTTTAGTGGATATTGCGCTATATAAATACTCAAGATATATATATATATATATATATATATATATATATATATATATATAAATATATATATTTTTATTAAATATATTATTATTATTATTATTATTATTATTATTATTATTGTTGTTGTTGTTTGTTTGATTATTTAGTGCAATGATTATGACTTGGATCACGGAACAGAATGTCTATTGCTGGCCCTGAAGTACTCAGACTGTCGGGCCAAGCTGGTTGATGGCTGCCCTGACCTGTGGAAGGTGACATATGCCAAGGATTTGTTTACTATGGAATCTGTTGTCAAGGGTTAGTACAATAAATCTAAGCTCTAATAATGATCAGAGACGATTGATATGTGCATTTTGGGTATCTTCTAAACTCACTGACTGCGACATCCGATGCATGTGTGGTTTTTTTTTTTTTTTCATTTATTTTGACATTTGACTACCATGGCCAAACCCCCTGGGTTTCATACTTTACTATTTTTTTGTATTTCTGACTGAACTGTATCGGCCATGGCAGTTTAACTGCAAGGTAGTTCAATTTTTTATCATTCATTTCATACTTCACATGATGGGGTACTTTTTAATCTTGACATTCTTTCTAGCAGGCCAAAGTAATAGATAATCTAGTACTTTTTCTTTTAGTTTTCCAACATAATGGAGAAAGGAAATCAATTATTTGTAATTCTCGAGTGAAAAACAATATGAAACTACTTGTTTTTGTTTTAGTTATTATTCTGATTCTGTTGGTGATTGTTTTCTGTTAAAAGAGCATTAATTTTTCCAGTTTTTAGTTAGAACAGTGGTCAAAGGCAGTGTTGACTCCAATTCAATTTATTTTTTTTGGGAGGTGGGGGGGGGGGGGGGAATAAAATTGCCTCCTTTTCAAAATCTTACTGCGCAATCCAGAATTAAAATGCGACAATACAATTGGTATTATTTGAAAGAACAGCACAAACAGGTTTGTTTGCTTTTTAATCTGTTTTATTATCATAAAAATTTTGAACATGGTGAATTTTTAAAAAACATGCCTAAACCTCGGCAGTCAGTGAGTTAATCAATAGAGAGAGCAATAAGACACTCAAAAAATAAGGTGGAGATGAGTATTACGAAGTTATTAAGACTACCTTGTGTTTATCGGTTTTGTTTATTATTGATCTTCCTGTCTGTTGACAAAGGGTAATGTTCACACCAAGCATTTCTAATCATTAACTGAAATTATATACCTTTAACCATTTAAATAAAAAAGGTTATGTCTGCAGTTAGGGTCGAATAATCACTCACTTGACTGGTAATCATGAAAATGGAAAATGTTGCTGCTTGAAGCTTGAAGGAAAAAATAACGATAACTATTGAAATGTAAGCTTAAATTTATTTAACGAAGACAGATACTGGACGTTTCGGGTTTCCCTTTTATCAACAGAACACAATGAATGAAACACTAAGGATGAATGAGAGATTCGTGAATGGCGTGGTTAAGGTGAATAAACTAAAAACATTGGAACTATTCTGGTGTCTGGGCGAATCCAGTCAGTTCTCTTCTTTTTACTTCTGTTTCAATAGTTGTAATAATAAGTCTTCATTTTTTTCTCTTTCTTCAGAGAAATTTACCCGAGTGTCCCTGGCTGTCAAAAGTCAATATGATGTTCCATATGTGAACAATCTCAAGGCTGGTTTAAAAAGGCTTCAGATTAAGGTAAAATAAACTATTCAATATGTCACATCGCCCTCCTTCCTCCCTCCCTCCTTGCTGTTTTAAGCTTCACTTCCCACTAAATTTACATTGAGCACACATATAACATTTGATAAATGATCAAGTTTCGTGATATACGCCTTTTCCCAAAAATGCCATGGTCCCAGAATTTTGTGTTCAGTGTTTGTAATGGTGAAGATAATAATTTACAGCAAATGTAGTTTTTGCTCTTTTTTGTTTTGTTTGTTTGTTTTTTTATTTGGTCGACTTTTGTCTATAACTAAATTTGTTTTCTTCCAGATTTGTGCTAAAGAAAAAGGAGTAAAAATTAAATCGGCTAACACAGTTATTGGGTTTCTGGATCTTCCAGAATCTTCTTCCGTGTCGTCATCACTGAAATCCCATACTGCCTGGCTCAAGCATATCTCTCACTATTATAAAAAGCTTCTTAGCATCCCGCAGCGCCTTGGTCTGTATGTGATTCTAGTGTTTGTTCTGCCTCCATCCAAAAAAGACAGCAAGGACAACATCCATCAACCACAAAACCACTCCGGTAAGTCTTTAGATATAGATTCATCATCATCATTTAAATTCGAAAACTCACCTATTTTTATTACGATTTCTATTTTGTAAATGAAGTTTTACCTAACACGTGTGTAAAATGCGCCGTGTAAATAATTATAATTGCTGGGTTTGGTTTTTTTACTTTGGGGGGGGGGGGTTGTTCATTGTATTTATTTTATAAATGTAAAGCACCTATAGTCTGTTGTAATCGGGGTAAGGGGCTATAAAGGTGTCATTTACTATTATTATTATTATTATTATTATTATTATTATTATTTGTGTGTGTTGTTGTTGTTGTTGTGTGTTTTGTTTTGTTTGTTATTATTGTTATTTTATTATTATTATTATTATTATTATTATTATTATATTATTATTATTATTATTATTATTATTACTATTATTTATTATATTATTATTATTATATGCAAGTAGTAGATGTATATAGTATTGATTGTTGTTGTTGTTGTCAATGTTGTTATTGTTGTTATTATTATCATCAATGGACATCAATGGATTAAATGGACTCAATAAATGGACGTTGTTTGGCAGTTTCAAAAGTTCTCGCAGATTTATGGTGTGTGTCATCCTCTGTTGCTCTCTTGCTCTCTTTCTATCTGTTAAACTGGAAACCACTAGATATCCAATGCTCTTACTCCTCCATAAACATCCAAAAGACTTTTCCGTGTACAGTCACCACTAGCATCTTTTCTCATCTAATTCTATTCAAAACATAGGACATGTATGTCCTATCATCACTGCTGTACGACTGTGGGCCGTGGACTTTAGTAGATGCAAAATGAAAGCATTTAAGCTGTGGCCGCAAAGAAGAATATTAGAAGTTCCATGAACAGACAATGTAATCAGTAAAAAAATTTCTTCTTCTTCTTCTTCTTCTTCTTCTCCTTCTTCTTCCTCTTCTTCTTCTTCTTCTTCTTCTTCTTCTTCTTCTTCTTCTTCTTCTTCTTCTTCTCTTCTTCTTCTTCTCTCTTCTTCTTCTTCTTCTTCTTCTTCTTCTTCTTCTTCTTCTTCTTCTTCTTCTTCTTCTTCTTCTTCTTCTTCTTCTTCTTCTTCTTCTTCTTCTTCTTCTTCTTCTTCTTCTTCTTCTTCTTCTTCTTCTTCTTCTTCTTCTTCTTCTTCTTCTTCTTCTTCTTCTTCTTCTTCTCTTCTTCTTCTCTTCTTCTTCTTCTTCTCTTCTTCTTCTTCTTCTTCTTCTTCTTCTCTTCTTCTTCTTCTCTTCTTCTTCTTCTTCTTCTTCTTCTTCTTCTTCTTCTTCTTCTTTTCTTCTTCTTCTTTCTTCTTCTTCTTCTTCTTTCTTCTTCTTCTTCTTCTTCTTTCTTCTTCTTCTTTCTTCTTCTTCTTCTTCTTCTTCTTCTTCTTCTTCTCTCTTCTTCTTCTTCTTCTTCTTCTTCTTCTTCTTCTTCTCTTCTTCTTCTTCTTCTTCTTCTTCTTCTTCTTCTTCTTCTTCTTCTTCTTCTTCTTCTTCTTCTTCTTCTTCTTCTCTTCTTCTTCTTCTTCTTCTTCTCTCTCTTCTTCTTCTTCTTCTTCTTCTTCTTCTTCTTCTTCTTTCTTCTTCTTCTTCTTCTTCTTCTTCTTCTCTTCTTCTCTTCTTCTTCTTCTTCTTCTTCTTCTTCTTCTTCTTCTTCTTCTTCTTCTTCTTCTTCTCTCTTCTTCTTCTTCTTCTTCTTCTTCTTCTTCTTCTTCTTCTTCTTCTTCTTCTTCTTCTCTTCTTCTTCTTCTTCTTCTTCTTCTTCTTCTTCTTCTTCTTCTTCTTCTTCTCTTCTTCTCTTCTTCTTCTCTCTTCTTCTTCTTCTCTTCTTCTCTCTTCTTCTCTTCTTCTCTTCTTCTTCTTCTTCTCTCTTCTTCTTCTTCTTCTTCTTCTTCTTCTTCTTCTTCTTCCTTCTTCTTCTTTCTCTTCTCTCTTCTTCCTCTTCTTCTTCTTCTTCTTCTTTTCTTCTTTTCTTCTTCTTCCTCTTCTTCTCTCTTCTCCTCTTCTCTCTCTTCTTCTTCTTCTTCTTCTTCTTCTTCTTCTTCTTCTTCTTCTTCTTCTTCTTCTTCTTCTTCTTCTTCTTTGTTTTGTTTGAGGACCAAATTACATTTGATTTTAAAATGAATTAGAATAAAAAAAAGAAATCGATGAAGGATTATTGAACGTGTCATTTAATGAACCTCTGTGCTTGAGGAATTTACTAATTGATTAAAAGGATCAAGGCTGTCAGATTTTGCTGCAACAGATGGTAGATTTATTCGTTTTTTCCTTCCACTGCCCGACTGTGGATTAGCCCCCCAGCTGACATGTCTGAAAACGGTTGACAACATGCTTTCACGCAGTTGCTAGAGCTCACATCGTGATTTTTAATCTATGTATTTTTTTTATTAGTAGTATTTGCAGTGTTTTAACAAGTATAAAATGTAATACCCTACGAACTGTGGAGCGTTCCTCGACAATATTGGAGGTTTACACAAGAAGAAGAAGAAGATTCCATAGTCTAATAGATGTTCGAAGGAAGTTTTGAATAGAATTAGAAGAGAAAAGTTGCTATTAGATTCAAACTTTGGTTAATATATACAGATCAGATTTAGTCTGTTTACGAGGTTGTGAAAAAGTTATAAAAATATTGAATTTCCATTGAGTAATGGATTTATGATTAAGTTGAACTACACTATAACAATTCTTCATAAAAATGATATGATAAATCATGTATTTTGGGAAAATACTGTCTAATTGTTTTAAAAATGCAACAAGTTTTATTCAAAGCTTGAAAGAAAATCCATCAATGCCATTCACCCAATAAATTATTTTGAATTAGTGATCAAGGAAAAATCTAGCCCAATATTTTGTCCTTGGGTAAGGCAATCCACACTCTACTCAGGTGTGAATGAGTACCTGACTATAGACAGTGACAGATGTTCAGATGTTGTATGAGTGCTAGTACAATAAGGACGCCTAACAGTTACCTGGTCTACCGTCATAGGGTAAAGGATCACATTTAGGTAATTGAGTCAAATCGAGTTATTGACACTGTCATATTCTTGAACCAAACGAGCATTTTTCTATCCGGTTTTCAGGACTCTAAGTCAATGTATAAATGTCAAATTACAAAAATAAGATATTCAACTTGATAGATTAAAAGATATAGGAGCAAACATTTTTTTTGGTTCTCCTGTAAAATTTCGTTTCTCCAATATGCGACCCTTTGTCTTAAGATGGCAGTGTTGCTTACTTTATGGAATGGAATTACTGTTCTGTTTGGCCTGCTGAGAGATAAATAAAACGTAAAATGCATTGAGCATGTTAAGTCTGTTGAAAAGCCCTATATATATTTACTCTCATTTTTTTCAATTACTTCTTCCAGCTTTCCAAACACATTTCACAACAGGAGAAGAATCTCATTACCAAACTCCTGCATCAACACAGGATCACAGTTATTATTATAATCATCAGCAGAGCCTGCAGCAAAAACAACACCAGCAGCATTTACTGGTCCTCCAGCAACAGCAACAACTATTGAAACAGCAGTTGAAACTACTGGAGCAACAGCAGCAACTTCTTCAACAACAAATTGATTTTAATTCATCCATTCACTCACCCGCCTTAGAAAATCACAACGATAACTATCAGGAAGTTCATGTATATTCTGTATCATCCACAAACTCTTTGACAAAGGCTTCCTCAACCATGGAGATGGACAATTTTGGTGACACCTGCCATGATTCTGGGATATTAAGCGGTAATGGCAATGGTATTGGAGATTACATTGTAAACAACAATGATACATCTGATCATCAATCGCCCCATCTTCCTTCAGACCAACATCATACAAGATTTTCTTCCAAACAGTCACAGGCAAACCAACAACAGCAACAACAATCCGGGTATCGAGTGACAATAGCAGGTTTGAGTGATGACAGTTTTGAAATGGACGATGATGACCATGACACATCGCAACCAACTGTTTCCTCTCTTTATCCAAGTGTTCAAAGAAGTCAAAGGACTCCGATTTCAAATGCAATGGTCACCACTCATTCCAAATCATGGGTATCCCGTATTTGTACGTGCCAGTATTACATGAAGGAAATGCGCCAGATATTACACAACTTCTCAATCTCGGATATCTGTATTACCAGCATTATAAATCAGGTAGATTTTATTTTATTTTTCTAAGTATTCTTCTTCTTCTTCAAGTACCAAGTCTGTGCCAGACATTGGTGATCATGGTACGCAATTTATCTCTCTGATCAGATAACCTCAAAAAACTAATATTACTCTTCTCTTTCTTTGTCACCCAGCTGTTCAAACTGTTCAAATATGTTTTTCTTGGTCAACCTTTACTTTTTTTACCTTCTAAGTATAAATACGTTTATGTCCATGGCGATACAGGACAAAAACATGCACAACTGCCAGGTTCAGTTTCTGCTTTTCAGACTTATTTTTCAGGCAGATTGTCTGTTGTTGAGATATTGCAGTATGGTCTTGGACCGTAGCCAAATTATTATTCACAATACAAGGTGACGATCACCCCGTGTGGTGTCCGGGGTCCCTCAACTGAGAGGGTCAAGAATAGCCCAACGCCAAGCCAGCGTGTCGTAAAAGGCGACTAATGGTGTGTGATTCCCCCATCTTTGAGTCACCTGGTCCTCCAGGTTGGGGGTTGGCAAAGGGTTAACACCCCTTTCCGTTAAACTCAAACCGTTACAGAAACACAGACAGACAAACCAAATCCTTTTTTTAGCTTGGGCGACCGAAGAGTTTCTGGAATTACAGAATTTATGAAGGACAACAGACAAAGCCGAAAGGACTCTGCTGACCCGATGACGTCTTCGCCAAACAAGCAGCTTCGAATTGCGTCGTGGAACGTTCGCACCATGTATGAAGCAGGAAAAAGCTCTCAAGTTGTGACTGAGATGAGAAGATACAGGCTGCATATACTTGGAGTAAGCGAAACCCACTGGATACAATCCGGACAGAAACACCTCAAGTCTGGGGAGAAGATTTTATATTCAGGGAGAGGGGACGGGATTCATACACAGGGAGTAGGAATAATTCTAAGCAAGTTTGCCCAGAAGTCACTGAGAGGATGGGAACAATGCGGAGAAAGGATCATCATGGCGTCCTTTACAACACGGAGTAAGAAGATCAGCATGAACATTGTACAGATCTATGCCCCAACAAATGATGCAACAGATGAGGACAAAGATACATTTTATGGTCTGCTACAACAAGTCATTGACAAGTTGCCAAGGAAAGACATCAACATATTGATGGGAGATGCTAATGCAAAAGTGGGACAGGATAACGTAGGCTATGAAGGTATCATGGGACGTCATGGCATGGGAGAAATGAATGATAATGGTGAGAGATTTGCAAATTTCTGTGCATTCAACAGTTTTGTGATTGGAGGATCAGTGTTCCCCCATAAGAGGATCCACAAAGCAACTTGGGTCTCACCAGATGGTGTGACAGAGAATCAGATTGATCATTTTTGTATCTCTCGTAGATTCAGACGTTCATTGGAAGATGTGACAGTACGGAGAGGGGCAGATGTTGGATCAGACCACCACCTGCTATTGGCAAAGCTTAAGCTCCGACTCAGAAAACACGGGGCCAGATCACATACAAGAAGAAAATTCGAGGTGAATGCACTTGATGGGGAAAAGAATGAGGAATTCAAACTACAATTGAGTAATAGATTCCAACCTCTTACTGAGCTCGAGGAGGACATAGATGTAGAGTCACATTGGGCAAAGATCAAGGAAGTTTACATAACAACTTGCCACGAGGTATTGGGGGTAAAGAAATCGGAACATAAAGAATGGATAAGTCCAACCACCTTGGACCTTATTGAAAAGAGGAGAACAAGGAAGGAACAAGTGAATGCAAGCCGAACAAGGGCTTCAAGACTGGATGCACAAGAGCAGTATCGAGCCATAGCTAAGGAAGTCAAAAGATCTGTGAAGAAAGACAAGGAAGCATTCATGAACAGACTTGCAGAGAAAGCAGAAGCAGCAGCGACTGGAGGACACATGAGGATCCTTTATCAAACTACCAAGACACTTGCTGGAAAATATGGGAAACCAGAGGTACCAGTCAAAGACAAAGATGGGAAAACTATTTTTGGAAAAGAGGCTCAATCTGAACGATGGAGGGAACATTTCAACTGCCTTCTGAACAGACCACCACCAGACAACCAGCCAGAAATTTTGCCTGCAAGGAATGAGCTACCAATTAGCTGTGATCCACCATCGATAGCAGAGATTGTGGGTGCCATTAACAAGATGAAAAGGGGGAAAGCTGCTGGACCAGACCAGATTCCACCGGAGGCTCTAAAAGTTGATGCGGAAAGAAATGCTGAGGCCCTGCACCCACTATTTGAGAGAATCTGGAATGACGGGATATTCCCAAAGGATTGGAAGGAAGGACATCTTATCAAGCTTCCAAAGAAAGGGGACCTCAGTAATTGTAATAATTATCGAGGCATCACTCTTCTTTCTATCCCAGGAAAGGTTTTCAACCGTATTATTTTAGAGAGAATTAAGAATGCAACAGATGCTAAACTGCGGGACGAACAGGCAGGTTTTCGGAAAAACCGTTCAACCACCGACCAGATTGCCTCTCTGCGAGTCATAGTGGAACAGTCTATAGAATGGAACTCTCCTCTTATTGTCAACTTTCTGGATTACGAGAAGGCTTTCGACAGTATTGACAGAGCAACATTGTGGAAAATTCTGGCACATTATGGACTCCCTGAAAAGATAGTAAACCTCATTAAGGAAATGTATGAAGGATCAAGTTGCAGGGTTGTACATGAAGATCAGCTGACTGACAGCTTTGAAATTAAGACTGGTGTCAAGCAGGGATGCTTGCTCTCTCCATTCCTGTTCATCCTTGCCATTGATTGGCTAATGAAGGAAACCTCCAAAGGGAGAAGAAATGGGATACAGTGGACCCCCTGGACACAGTTGGATGATCTGGATTTTGCAGATGATCTGGCTCTTTTGTCCCACACCCAGGACCAGATGCAAACAAAAACCACAATTATAAACAGCCTCTCGGAATCAATTGGTCTAAGAATACACCCTGCAAAGTCAAAGGTCTTGAGGATAGGTACGCGTCAAAGGGAGCAGATCAAAGTAAAAGATCAGGAACTCGAAGATATAGACACTTTCTGCTATCTCGGAAGTATAATTGACAAGGATGGAGGCACGGAAGCAGAGGTGAAAGCACGAATAGGAAAGGCACAGGCTGCATTCACATCTTTGAACAGAGTTTGGAGAACTAAAGATATCTCCCTTCAACTAAAGCTAAGACTTTTCAACTCAAACGTGAAGTCTGTCCTACTGTATGGATGTGAAACTTGGAACGCATCACAGGCATGTATAAGGAGGGTACAGATTTTTGTAAACAGGTGCATGCGTAAGCTACTCAGAATAAAATGGATGGATAGAATAAAAAATGAAGAAGTATGGAAAAGAACACAGCAGAAACCAGTAGGAGAGGATATAGGAAGAAGACGATGGAGGTGGATTGGACACACGCTTAGAAAGAATGACTCAACTATAACAAAGAAAGTATTGGACTGGAACCCTCAGGGCAGAAGATCAAGGGGAAGGCCACGAGGAACATGGAGAAGAATTAAAGAAGCTGATATACAGAGAAGTGGTAAGACCTGGAATGAGATAAAAAAGTTGGCTCAGGATAGAGAAGGATGGAAACTGTTTGTCTGTGGCCTATACCCTGACCCAGGGTGAAAAAGGCAATGATGATGATGAAGGTGACGATCACTAAAAGAAAAGGAAAATTGAGTTTTCGTTGGTATGCTCATGGAAACAAAAACTTTTATTTTGTATTGTGACATATTAAAAAAAAAAAAAGTATCAAGCTATGCATTTACAATTTACAAAGGCTACGTTAGGGCTCACAATATGATATTAAGAAAGTCAGAGGTTTTGAGCTGATCACAAGCCTCCAAAGGGTTCTGATAGTTCAGTTGGTAGAGCACTTGCTTCACACACAAAGGGACTGAGATCGATCCCTGGTATAGTAGAGATTTTTTACTGACCCCCTGACCACCCAGCAGTTATTGGGTAGCTGAGTCTTTTAGATCTAATTGAAAGTACTTTGCGATAGATAGACTTGCATCGCGGGTGGTTGGATGGGAGCATCACCCTTGAATCATATACCTATGATGTTCGCATGGGTGTACGATGGGTGATGTCGTTTCTTCTTCTCTTTACTAGCCTATCCTGCTTCTTTGGTTTGTGATTGTATTTTTGACAGGGGATATTTTTTTTCCTGTAAATCTTCTGCCTGTTTGTTCTTGGTTATTTATAATTTAGCTTATGATATCTTTAGGTTATGATTTTGATTTACATTTGTACTATTTTTGTTAGATTGCTTGTTTTTTTGTTTCAGCGGTCTCTCATATAACCTCAATTGTGTTGGAAGAGACCTAAAGCAACAAACAAACAAAAAAATAGACTTGCATCCCATCCAAAGAGTAGCAAGCAATTGCTATTGTCCATTTCTCTAGCTCCATGGGAATAATGGCTCTAAAGGACTACTTTTTTTAAACGAGCCCCATAAAGGAGTTCCAATAGCTCAGTTACTAGAGCACTTTCTTCATACGCAAAGGGACTATAATCAATCCCTGATGATGTGGATATTTTTTCTGGCCCCCCCCCCCCCCCCCTACCCCTCACATCTTATCCACACAGCAGTAATTAAGTAGCTGGGTCAGGTAGATTTGGCAGAATGTATTTTGTGATAGACTTACGTCTTATCCAAAGGGTAGCATGCAATCAATCCCTGGTGATGTGGATATTTTTTCTGATCCGCCCCTACCCCTCCCTCCTTATCCACTCAGCAGTAATTAAGTAGCTATGTCAGTTAGATTCGGCAGAACGTATTTTGTGATAGACTTACCTCTTTTCCAAAGAGTAGCATTCAATTTCTATTTTCCATTTAATGCTATAGAAACTGTGACCGGGTCTTATGGCTCCGAAGGACTAGTACTTTTAATAGGCACCTGAACTTTTTGTTCTGTTTCCTCCACTCACCCACCTGTGATTCGTTATCATGGAATGTTCTGGTTTAAATTACTTTTCAATCCAATAGTGCTTTCTAAAGGGTAACAAGCAATTTCAGAAGTCCAAGATATGTTCCATTCCATGGGATTTTGACTTTGTAAGACTCCTTTTTGAGAAGATGTGTTCATGTTTTGTTTTTTAAAATATTACCGAAGTTCATATCAGCTGTTAGTGTTAGTCTTTTGTTTTTATTACTTAATTCTATTCCCTCCCTCCCCCCTCCCTTTTAAAAAAAAATTATTTCAGACTGGAGATGATCTGTCTGACAAATTGGTTGAGTTGGTTTGGAACAGGAGCCGTGTGTTGGATGGTCAAGTGTTGATGGTTTGACCCTGGACGCATCATTTGTTTGTCAGTTTGGAACAGAAGTTGTGTGTTGGATGCCCAAGTATTGATACTATGACCTTGATGACGCCATTGATGTGTGTGTCCGTTTTGATTAAAAGTTGTGTGTTGGATGCCCAAAGACGTTGATGTGTCAGTTTGTAGCAGGAGTTGTGTGTTGGATGCCCAAAGACGTCATTGGTGTGTCAGTTTCTTGCAGGAGTTGTGTGTTGGATGCCCAAGCATTGGTGCTATGACCCTGAAGACGTAATTGATGTGTCAGTTTGGAGCAGGAGTTGTGTGTTGGATGCCCAACGACGTCATTGGTGTGTCAGTGTCAGTTTCTAGCAGGAGTTGTGTGTTGGATGCCCACGTATTGATGCTATAACCCTGAAGACGTAATTGATGTGTCAGTTTGGAGCAGGAGTTGTGTGTTGGATGCCCAAGTATTGATGCTATAACCCTGAAGACGTAATTGATGTGTCAGTTTGGAGCAGGAGTTGTGTGTGGATGCCCAAGTATTGATGCTATAACCCTGAAGACGTAATTGATGTGTCAGTTTGGAGCAGGAGTTGTGTGTTGGATGCCCAAGTATTGATGCTATAACCCTGAAGACGTAATTGATGTGTCAGTTTGGAGCAGGAGTTGTGTGTTGGATGCCCAAGTATTGGAGTTATGACCCTCGTCGACGTGATAGGTTGGAAGGGAGTGAGATTGGGATTTGCTGTGTGTGTGCTAAATAGTAGGAGAACATAGAGAGACAGTGGATATAAGTGACAATTTAAAAAAAAATATTTTTGTGTGAATATAATATTCTTTGATCTTTCATCTTTCACATGTGAAAAGAAAAGTGATAACTAACAGGTATGTAAATCTTTCAGAATTTTTATAATTGTTTTGATTTTCACATATTTTCCCTATCTCTCAAATATTTTTCAATATTTCAATAATACAACATGAGATACAGACTTGTGGTGAATGTTTCTATAATTATACACTAGTGTGTAAAAGTCTGAATTGAAATAAAATGTATTTGTCAGAATTTTATTTTTTAGTTCCTTGTTGGTTTTTTTTTTTTTTTGGTTCCTTCTTTCCCAAAATTAAAACAAGATTACAGCGACCATATCCTGTGTAGTGCTTTGTGGGCAAAACTATTGGGACGATATTTGAAGGACGAGTTTTCTGGCCAAATTTTAAAATATGGGTTTTTCCAGAGTACGACAAAACAATTCACCCCCCCCCCCCCCCCCCCCCCCCAAAAAAAAAAAAAAAAAAAAAAAAAAAAAAAACCAGACAAACAAACAAAAAACAGCTTTACCACCTTCCCTTCCCCTGCTTTCCACCCATTCCATTTCAACCTCGCCACTTCTTTTAACTTTTAACCGCACTTCAAAAACTCAAGTATCTCGCCTAGTCCCAGGCTTCACATAGAGCTCATAATCATCTCACTCTCACTTCTCATTGGCCAAAAAACATTCGCCAGCCGGATATAACGTATCAACACACAAAACTATCTATGTATAATCTTAAACGTTTATAGTCTGACAAATACAACAGAATGAGTGTCTTTTCGTACTTACAGTACAGTACCAGTTTATTTAACCGAACCCATTAATAATATCTTCAACCTCTTCCTAAGGTAAACTTACTAATGTTGTATAGTGGAATTAATTCCTTTACTGCCAACTTTTCCAGCTCCGCCCAAAACGTTATAGCAAGATTTACTGTGTAGGTCTGTGGTAATAAAGTAGGCGCAAAAAAAAAAAAAACAACAAAAAAAGACAGAAAGACAGAAAAAAAACGGCCAATGTTTATGTAAGGGACCTTTATCGCGTAACTCGCATGACCTATACGCCTGCCTCGTTGGAGTTGGAGTGTGTATTGTCTCCATAATATTAATATGCTCATATCTGTTGAATCGTTCGCATCGTGGGAGGAAAACTCTCTCTCTCTCTCTCTCTCTCTCTCTCTCTCTCTCTCTCTCTCTCTCTCTCTCTCTCTCTCAACACACAGTCACACACTCTTTCATACTTTTCTTTCTCTACTCCTTCCTCACCACACTTTCTATCTCTCTCCCTCACTTCCACTCTCTCTTAATACACACACACTCACACACTCTCTCATATTGTTCTTTCTGTCTACTCCTTCCTCATCTCCCCTACCATACCCGTCTCTCTCTCTCTTTCTCTCTCTCTCTCTCTCTCTCTCTCTCTCTCTCTCTCTCTCTCTCTCTCTCTCTCTCTCTCTCTCTCTCCATCTCGCAGGCGGTGAAGATACTGGATATTTAGAAGGATGTCATGCCATTTATCATCTGGAAGATAGAGACTATCATTCTGGGGTCAATGCTGAGGTTTTTGAAAACTAAAGAACCGTTTGCTGCCTTCCCTGGAAGCACCCAGCTGTACTGTATTGAACAAATCTACCATTCGGTGGCCCAACTACAACAACTATAAATGCTGACATAGTTTAATGGCTTCATTCGGGCAACACTGCATATTCTGCCCTTTTATCAAAGGGCCTAAACTCCTTAGTGAAAAGAACAAATCAGAAACAGTTTTCAAAGCAGACTGTTTAATCAGGGAGTTTTGACACGAGGTTGCGTGACTTCCCCCATATCACTATTAGCGCAATCCAATCGAGCTTATTTGGGCCCATAGTGGGCAGGGAGGTACATACTGTGTCTTCTATCCCCTTATATCTGTTTTCCAACATGCTTTCTGTCTTTGTCTTGGAATGAGATTACTTGGTTTTGTCTTGGCCCTGGCCGGAGTCCTAGCTGGGAGGGAAACAGTCAAATGCATAGATATTTTTTTGGGAGATGATATTTTTTTCCTTGTAAATCATCTCTTTGTTATGTATCATTATATTTATTTATAATGTATAATGTAAGCATTTGAGTGTATTCCTCCTTGTTGGATTTTGTGCTTGTGTCCGGATGAGACTTATAGGTGATCTCAAACTAAGTACATTGAAGGTATGCTCTTGGAATCTACATCTGATCCCTATTTGTTCCTAGTTCCCCCTTTGTCTTACTTTCTCTTGGTTTCTTTAATTGTAATTCTAGAACTTTTTACTATCCCATTTTCTTCCTTTTTACTGGCGCTGATATGACCTTAATGTGTTGCAAGCGCCGTAAAACCCTTAAAAACAAACAAACAATATTTGGGCCCAAGTAAAGGGAAAGATTGAGACGAGGCAATAAATGATATAAAAAGGGAAGACTGGGAAAAGGCATGCTTCAACCTTCGCAAAATGGAGGAAAATTGCATCTCTTTGGATAGAGTGATGCTCTGAATCTTTCCGTAGTCGTTCCATTTCTCCTTTTCATTATCCTCGTCATCAGAATGTGTTGATTGATGTGTCCAATTCCAATATTTCTTTTATTTTTATTGTAGTTGTTGTCATTTTTGGATGAATAAAGTATATTATTATTATTATTATTATTATTATTATTATTATTATTATATATTATTATTATTATTATTATTATTATTATTATTATTATTATTATTATTATTCATTATTGTTATTATTATTATTATTATTATTATTATTATTATTATTATTTATTATTATTATTATTATTATTATTATTATGTTATTGTTATTATTATTATTATTATTATTATTATATATTATTATTATTATATTATTATTATTATTATTATGGTAAGAGGCAGAATGACGCTAATTGTGTTTGTGTTGATACAGTGCAGAACAAGTGTGCATTTTACATTCAAACTAAAACATGATATTAAAAGAATGTTTTATAATTGTACGGTGTTGTTATATAGCCCAAGCCTACAGTTCGTGATAACCTTCAAATCCACACATTTAATGTTGAATTGTTTTTGTTGAAACACAGCGCTAACTGCGTGTTTTGAAAACTTACAGAATATTTGCTACTTATTGCAACTGTTCAAACACAGACAGGGCTGTTATCCCATTGACCTATTTCATGCAGACGCTCGCGCGCGCACACACACACACACACACACACACACACACACACACAGGCATACACACACCCACACAAACACAAACACACATGTCCTTTATGACATTTTTCTAGATAAATCAACGAATAAATGAATTATTCTTTAATTCAACCCAAAGGGAAAATTTAATTTTATTTAAGGTCATTGGAGTGGGGGGGGGGGGGGGGGGGGTCATCTGACCTCCCATTGTGCGCAAGGGGTCACTTGTTATGTCTTCTTTCTCCCTATATCAGTTTTTTTCTGAATTGATTTCTGTCTTTGCTTTGGAATGGGATTACTTGGTTTTGCTCTAGCCCTTGCCAGAGCCCTTGGTTGAGAGGGAAACTGTCAAATGTATATTGTTATTTTTGGGAAGTGATATTTTTTCCCTCATAAATCGTCCGTATGCGGGATCATGCGCTGGTGTCTGGGCGAGACTTTTAGGTTATTTAAAACTAAGTAGGTTGATGGTTTGCTGTCGGAATCTACAATGTACCCTAATTGTGAACCAATCCCCTTTTGTTTTACTTTTCTTTAGTGCTTTAATTGTAATTCTTACATTTGTTACTATTCCATTCTCTTCCTTTTTACTGGCGCTGATATGACCTAAATGTGTTGTAAGCACCGTAAAAAACCCAAAAACATTTTAGGGCCTATTCCAAGAGAAGTGCAACCGTGTAAAGTGTGAACTGGGAAGTGGTGATTTGCTCAAGGCCCCATCGCGCGCCGAAGAATTGAACTTGATACCCTTTGGGTTCGAGGCAAAGACCTGAGGCTATGCCAGGCTATCAAGTGAGAGTAAACTGTAAGCTATTGAATATTTAAAAGACCAACCAGTTAAACTCTTTATAAGTTTTAACGCCACTAGATATTTCATACCCTTACACCTCTCTTGCAGGTCTTGAGTTTTAGCGGCATCTTGATTTTTTGTTTGTTTTATTAATTTGTCATACAATTGAACCTCGTTATAATAGGGACCTGGTTATAACAAGGGCTTTTGAAAATTCCCTTTTTTCTCTCCTCTTAGCCTTTTGTAAAATTCATCGGCTATAACAGGGACTTTTAAAGGCCTATACGGTTATAACAGGGGTGCCGAACTTCAAATATACAATAATGAATTAGCCTACATTATGCTTAGATATATGCCGACAGCCAAAGACAACAAAGATGTAGGCTAGGCCTGGTTCGTGAACTCTCTCTCTCTCTCTCTCTCTCTCTCTCTCTCTCTCTCTCTCTCTCTCTCTCTCTCTCTCTCTCTCTCTGTGTGTGTGTGTGTGTGTGTGTGTGTGTGTATGTTACTTACTACTATATTACATCATTTTCAGTATAAAATACGCCATGCTGTAGGCAATGTATAGGCTAGCCCAAAAAAAAAAAACAGACGCACAGACACAGCTGCTGTGTCACGTTCAAGCTGACCGCTCTGTGTTTGTGTGTGTGTGAGAGAGAGAGAGAGAGAGAGAGAGAGAGAGAGAGAGAGAGAGAGAGAGAGAGAGAGAGAGAGAGAGAGATTGGCCATTTGGGTTGTTTTCCTTGAAATTCGGCAATCTCGGTTATAACAGACTGGCCCCACGATGCCTATTATGGCGAGGTTCCGCTGTAGTTTGTAAACTGGTTTTCTACATAGATCGATATTATTGTGCTTAAGTTGTTTGACTTATGTATTTCAAATAATTATTTTCACTACGATTTTTTTTTAAATTTTTATAACGGCTATGTGGTCTAGTGGTATGACACTCGCTTCCGGATCGGAAGGTCCTGGGTTCGAGCCTCGCGCTCGGCGCATAGTTGAGTCCTTGGAAAAGGCTCTTTACTCACATTCTCTCACCGTATTCAGGTGTAAAATGAGTACTTTGCCGTTAACAGCGGTGTCTTTGTCAGAAAAATTATAATATCGCCTAACAGGTGGCATGTCCCGTCCTACATGTTAAATGTTGCTGTTGACCAGGGACCCCTTGTAAAGCGCTTTGAGCACATTTAGTGGATATTGCGCTATATAAAGCTAAATTGTTAATTTTTTTTTTTTAAACCTAAAAGTTTTCCTCTTGAGAGAACTAACAATGATGTATTCCTGTTTCCTTTAAGCCTAATTGGATCCTTGTCTCATCTCTGTATGTAAAGACAATAGGTTGTAATTTCAAGAGTATTGATCAAATACCTAAGATTACAGGAGAAGAAGAGGAGATATGATCCAAACATATAAAATAGTAAAGGGAATAGACAGGGTAGAGGCAGGATTTCTTAAACCAAACAAGAACATTCAGACACGAGGAAACAGCAAGAAACTGGAAAAAGAAACGTTTTAAAACAAATGAAAGAAGGAACTTTTTTTCATCTAGAATTGTAAATAACTGGAATAAACTGCAAGAAACCACAGTATCAGCAAAAAAATTGAATAAATTCAAAGCAGAGTTGGAGATAAGCAACATTAACATCCTACGAAACAAGTTCAATTATAAAAATTGGTCCAATCATTAATAGATGAGGAGGAGCGAAGGAGACTACACCAAGTCTAAAAGCTCTATACAGAGGTATCCAGGTACATATGAATATTACAGCTTCAAAACAACAAAAACATTCCAGGCTTAAAACTTGGCTCAAAGATTTTCAGCTATGGTGTTTGGTTAGATGTTCAGTGACCCTTTCTGCCATATTATGTTTTATGTGAAAAAATGACTAGTTTTTTTTTTTAATTGTTGGCTTAGGAAGGGTTTTGAGCCAAAACAATTCTGTGTTAAGTATTCTGTTCTGTTTTTCAAGCTAAAATGTATGCAGGCATGCCTACCATGCGGAATTTTGTGGAACCATCCCTTAAAACAGCCCTTGATTCCGCTAATGCAAGATAATATTCCGTAATTTCTGCTATTGATTATGGTAATGAACACAGAGGATGTACCTATAATACTAATACACACTTATTTCGTTTTGAAACTTATTATTATTATTATTATTATTATTATTATTATTATTATTATTATTATTATTATTATTATTATTATTATTATTATTATTATTATTATTATTATTATTATTATTTTTATTTAATTAGTTGTTGTAGAAGTTGTTATAGTTATTGAGAAACTGTTTCGTTTTTAAAAAAATTATTAAGAGAAATAATATTTTCAATTTTATTTTTAAAATTCATCGGTGATAAAATAAAATAAAATAATGTAGCTAACGAGTTCGTTGAGAATTAAGTGAACAGTGAATGGACACCTTGCCTGTCAGTGCCACGAATCGCCGATAATTTTTGCTACACAGTTGACAGATCCACTGTTTACAAAATGCCAAAAAAAGTAAGAGACCATACAATATTTTCTTCTTTTTTTTTTCCTTCTTTTGGAACCTATATTATAAGGTATTTTGACAACAACAAAAAAGCATAAAGTTGTGATAAGTTGATAATCAATAAAATTATACAGCATACAAACGAATGTTTAGCGATGAGGTTCGGTGCTGGAGCAAAATGATTAAAATGTTGAAAAAATGGTAAACAAAATCAGAAAACAAAACAAAATGAAAAAAAACAAACAAACAAAAAAAAACAAAAAACAAAACAAACAAACAAACAAACAAAAAAAAAAACAAAGAAAGAAAAGAAAAACAAATGCAAACCCCAAATGCAAAAGAAAATAAATAAAAAACAAAAACAAAAGAAAAATAAAACAACAACAAATAAAAACAACCAAGGTGCTAAGGCAATTGGATGTTTCTTTGTGTTGTTGAAATGAGTTCTTCAGTTGTTTTAAAATATGTTTTGTATTTGTTGAGATCTTGATTCAGTGTTGTTGGAAGTGAAGTTGGTGTACGTCCTCTATATCTGGCTACTTGTTTGAAGTAATCTTTCATCGAGGTTTGCCGTAGTCTGTACCGTCTCTTCCATCATATCTTGCTAAATCAAATGGGAAACCGACAGGCATACATCATCTGTCATCGTAAATTGAATCGAAGAATGTATTGCATTTTTAAAATTATATATTTCTCCGAGCTTCAATCAAAACTGATTGCTTTGTTGATTTGTCTTAATAACGCCATCCTCATCTCTTATTGTCTTTAGTGTTTCATTCATCGTTTTTTGTTGACAAATAGGAGACCCGAAACGGCCTCGTTATCTGACATAAATTGAATTGAAGCGTCTATAAAATAAAGAAGAAGACGAATAATAATAATAATAATAATAATAATAATAATAAATAATAATAATAATAATAATAATAATAATAATAATATAATAATAATATTTATTATTATTATCATCATCATCATCATCATCATCATCATCATCATCATCATCATCATCATCATCATCATCATCATTATTATTATTATTATTATTATTATTATTATTATTATTATTATTATTACTATTCGTCTTCTTCTTTCAGTTATTACTATTATTGTTATTATTATTATTATTATTATTATTATTATTATTATTATTATTATTATTATTATTATTATTATTATTATTATTATTATTGTTGTTGTTGTTGTTGTTGTTATTATTATTATTATATCATTATTATTATCATTATTATTAGTAGTATTATTATTATTATTATTATCATTATTATTATGATTAATAATATCATTATTATTATTATTATTATTATTATTATTATTATTATTATTATCATTATTATTATTATTATTATTATTATTATTATTATTATTATTATTATTATTATTATTATTGCTATTATCAATATATATATATATATATATATATATATATATATATATATATATATATATTTATTTATTTCTAATAAAAAATACGCGTTTTGTTCATTCCCCCCCCCCCCCCCCCACCCCCACCCCCAACACACACATACACATAATATATATATTATTATATATAAACAAGGAAAAAAACAAAAACACGCCAAATTTTGGAATTCAGTATTTGAAGAGCCAAACTGACATTCTGTACTTTCCTGTCTGACTTCACTCTGCATCACACATGCAAGGTTTTGATTGGTTGTTCGTGTCTGCGTGGCGTCGAGAGCGGAAGCGGTTAAATCAAAATGGCTGACACCGAATTGGCTAGTCGATCAACTGACATACGTTCAGCCATGTGGAATCCCGGTGGTTGGAAAAGTTTACTGAGCTTTTTTATCCTTGCACTAGCCTGGCTTGCAGGTTTCAGTGCCAGGTTGTTTGCTGTCATTCGTTTTGAGAGCATCATTCATGAATTTGATCCATGGTTAGTTGAGTTTGTTCTTTGTAATTGTATTGATTAATTGTGCCAAACAAACTCAACTGCAAACCGGCTTGTTTATTATGAATGTATTTGTTTTTCTTCCTTGAATAAGTCGCTATATACCACCAAAATCCTTGCAGAGTAAAGAGAGAGATAAATGCTCTGAATTGCAAATTTTACAATTTGCATTTGCCAATATTTAACAACGGGAAAATCTGGTCGGCGCCTGACCATTTATTGTGTTGTGTGGTTAGCAGACTCCCCACGATTCACAATACAATCTGACATGGCGGTGTTTTGCACACAAAAAAAAAAAAAAATCCCAAATTTATCAAGCTAAAAACAGCAAAATAAAAAAAAAAATTTGCGGTTAATTTTCCTAAAAACCCATACTTATTTCATGAAAGGGAAAGGTAGCCTATTTGTTTTTAATTTTTAAGGGTTTCACGGCCCACGGCGCTTGCAACTAAAATTTTAAAAAAGGTCATCAGCGCCAGTATGGCTGTCATTATTCCCAGACGCCTGTCTGGGGATAACAAAAATTGGTTATCCCCAGACGCATGTAGCAAGTGGGCAGAAAGATTTTATGCAAAATGCCAAACTAGGCGTGAAAAATACCAAATATTCTGGAAAAAATACTAGTGGTTGTGTCCCAAAACAGTTAATATATCAAGTGATATTTAACACAAGATGAAAGTAAATAGTGATCAAATGTCAAATCCAGCTCTTTTAAAAAAATTATTTTAAAGCAAATGGATCAATCAAATTTCTTTTGTTACTTTGATCTGAAAACGTCAAACTGGCAATTCGACTTTTTATTTTCAACCAGGAAGAAAGTTGTTAATCATCAAATCTGTTCATAGTCCACCAACCATTTAAATTTTCACTACTTACCTACCTGTTAACTTTATTAGACCTGTAAATTCTCAGTCAATTAACTGAAATCAGTCAATTTGTCAAATTCAAATATTTAAAAAAGGAAAGAAATAAAAAAAAGAAAGAATTCACAAATCGTAGTCGAATGTCCGTAAAATAATTAGGAGTGTTCCACAGCGCTACGCATAGCTCATGGGGACCGTTTATATTAACGATGTATATATTGCCAAGACAAAGCGACGCTTTTTATAAAAGGCGTGTCTGAACACTTCCCTGGGTATTTTCACACATCCTTCGTTAAATTATTTTTTCACTTTCCAATCCGTCGTGATTCGAACTGTAGCCAATTTTAACTGAGCCACCGAGCGATAAATTTCACTGTTTCATCTAAGCCAAAATTGACCACATTTACCCTTCGAGTCTCAAAACTATGATAAAGTAAATTGCGAAATGCCGCAAGTCCGTTATGTAGACATCTTCAAATCGAAAGGTAGAATAGATTGCTACAAGCACATTTCGATTGCCTCACGTTGTAAACAAACTGGTTGACCGTTTCTTCACTGATTGAGTACCTGATCATAAGGAACAATGGTAAGTAGCCTAATTAATTCCCGTGCAAATCAGGACGTTTTCTGGCATTGTTTTGCTCAAGCCCAAGCGAGCTTGCTGTTTTGTGGCGATTTACCTTCATTTCGATTCTTTGAATTTTTCCGCTACGCCTGCCGAAGTTTCTTCTTGATAATTCACTTCTACTTAACTCAAGTGACGCGGCCTTGCATTCCGGAAGCTACACTGGACAGTGCCTAGTTGCTACAGCTGATCAGTTGAAACAATGGCAGGTCGCCTAGCAGTTTTTCAATATTTACACCCATCCCAGAAAATATACTTTTTTGAGCTAATAGCAATAATTTATGGTACAACCTTTACATTTTCTTAAAGGGAAATAAGATATTTATTGAGAGAGCAAACTTAGTAAGAATTTATGAAACCTGCAACAGTCATCTTTCTATTACGAATAATTGAGTGGTGGAATGAGAGGGAGCAAGGCTTTACACCTTATTGCTACACACATTAGCCTAGTTTTCGTCTAACACGCGCATATACACACCAAGAGCCCACGTACAGATGCACACATGTAATAAAGGAATTTTCTACAAACACACACACGTGGGTAACATTATTTCTTTGTGTCCTTTGTTTGAGATGTAACAGATGACCAGAGCATGCAAAACAGCGTGGTGGGGGTGGGGGGGAGGGGGGGGGGCTCTTTGTTGGCTTTGTTTATGACTTGAAAGGCCACTAACTTGCCTTCAACAAGTTGAAGGACATAGCTAAATTATTGACCAATCAGAATCAATTAAATTTTTACTGCATTTCTAAATATAGAAAGGTTA
The DNA here is from genome assembly GCF_034508935.2 of Berghia stephanieae. Classification (NCBI taxonomy): domain Eukaryota; kingdom Metazoa; phylum Mollusca; class Gastropoda; order Nudibranchia; family Aeolidiidae; genus Berghia; species Berghia stephanieae. Next base: position 9,859,074 of record NC_088371.1, read on the forward strand.
ACAACTCCATTCATAAACGGGGTTGATCTTGTCCTCAATAATGGACTGGCGCGCTTGGCGTCAAAGCCAACTCGTCCTCAATACTGGACCATCGCCCCACTGACTCAGTTATGCTCGTCCTCAATATTGGACCTGCGCGCTACTAGACTTAATAATTCAGTGTATTGGCCTGAAGTCATATTTATTTAAGCTTTTTTTTCTCTGTCATTTACTGATTGAAAATCAAGTTTGCTCATTGCTACATTATTCTAATGTTCTCACAATGGCTGAGCTGTCTGTTCGTGGATCGCAATTCAGACTTGTCGAGCATCGATAAAGATGTGAGTCCCGTGAGGAATAAATTCAATTGGTCATGGCTAGAAGTTAAAGATGATAATGGTGATTATTTTTCTATGTCAAAAAAATTCCAGAGGCAGGAATATGACTTTGATGAAGTCATCTTTACCTATATGAATGACATGCTTATTAGCATTCCTTCTACATCAAATTATGGCAGTCATACTTCCAGTAAGAAATAACACCCACTATTTTGATATATTGTATTTATCACTCTCCTCTCCAATGATGCCCTTATTTTAAAAAAAATAATTGAATCTTCAGTTTGTCGAAGAGTTTCAGTCAATTTTTATAGAGCTCATTTACAGGTCTACTTTATTGATCATCTCTTGTTTCTATAATTTGCTGATTCTGGCCACAATTTTGGGGATGACCGGGAATTATTTTTTATTTCGCGGACGAATTCCTAGGCCATGGTGTTGTTCGCCCCAAAGCCCAAAACAGACACCTGTTATTTCCCTGTCTTCTTCGCACAAGACAATATAATTTAGTATCACACGTCCACAAAACTAGATCCAACAACATATTTTTATTCGAATCAGAGATGAAAATAACTACCAAAACGAGGAAGCAAAAATGGTGGAAATATGTTTAGCTCATATATGAATTTAAGATATTCCGATAGCGGTGTGGATAGACAGCTCAGTGGTTTAGGCCACCTGTCATTTTACTCCTTTTAGCTGCACAGATTCGAACCAGTCGCGACCGCCCCCCCAACTCCCCCCCCCCCCCCCCCCCCCCCCCCACACACTTTTTTTTTTTTTTTTTACTTTTTCTATCTTCCCAATTGATTTTCATTGTTTTCACTTTTGTTCCGAGTTCCGAGCAAGAGTTTTTTTTAATCAGTTGAATTTTTTTGTTTCTCCGATAATATTATTTCATTATTTAATTTGCTCTATGGGAAATTCCACAGGTAACGGACTGACAAATCAGACCAAAAATGCTTACATTTCGTGCTCTGAAATGGAACGTATTTATTGTATGGAGCTAATATTTCCCATGGACATGTATCATGTCCGTCCTTATCATATATCAAAAGGATAAAGATGAATCTTTATCAACTTGAATTTTTTTGACATTATAATGTTGGTAACGGACTGACATCAGAAAATCCATCTTTTTCAATTTTATATGTAGATGGATCAAACTTTCTGAAGTTAAACCTTCCAGTAACAAATAAGTTCTTTTATAGTAACCACGAGATGTTGTTCTACAACCCACTAGCAATATTTAAAAGATTGTCAAAAATTTGAATCTGCAGTCTTTGAAAAAGTGTCGGTAACGGACTGACAAATGGATGGTAACGGACTGACACCTCTGAATTTTATTACTCAGAATAACGGTTACTACATAAAATCCAGAGCAAAGAACACATTATGTAATTATGAGCAACACTGAATACCCAGTGTGATTGATCAAACCAATACTCTTCCTTATATGGATGTCAAGCTACATTGGGCATGATGAGTAACTCGATGGGTGACATCTGATTACCTCAATCCCAACTTTGCTTTTGAAAAAATTAAATAATGAAATAATGATTCATGGAGTTGAAATCTATTCTGTCATAGTCAAACAGGAATTTTATTTCAACTATGAAATTAAATTATCAAAAAAAAAAAAAAAAAAAATGTAGATAAGAAAGGACTTTAAAACTGGGGAAGGTTTAACATTCTTTTGGTACTTATTTTTGAAGCTTAATTTTTATTCTGTATTTCATCTTGATTCCTCAAGCTTAGGAATTGTCAATAGGCCATGACCGTCACTGCAAACTGGTCGATAGTATTGGCAGTCAATCTCTTCCTCATCTGCACTTGACCAGAAAGCCAGTTATAAGATCTTCAAAAATTTCATTTGGACCATTTTATCCTTGATTGTTACAATTTTCCTATGCAGATTGTGGGATTTCTCTTAGAAGTACATTCTGAGGTTCTGGGGGAGAAAAATAATCTTAAGCCAATTTTGATTCCTGTATGTAATTCACTAACAATCGACACCTCTTTTTCAGGGTTTTTTACAGGAAACTTTTTTGAATTTTCGTCCTCTCTTTTTTCATCTCTCACAATTATGAAATCTTTTTCCCTTGGTGCTCGCCAAAAGTACTTCTTGTCCAAATAGAAATTTTCGATCAACTTATTTTATTTCATCTTGATAGCCCATGATAAAAATATTTCAAAAACCTTTGGTTGATGTATTGGGTGCCCTTAGCAGTACAGGCATAGTTTAATTTTTTTTTTAAATTTTTGGGAGGATTGTAGACACTCAAAGTTGAATTCAGTATTTTACTTTCCTGTGCTGAAATGTGAGGCAAATGTGGATTTAGGTGTGCTTGGTTTACTTTCTTTTGGAGTTGAAGATTGATCGGCTTTTCTCTTCTTTTTTTTCCCATTTTGCTTGAAAAATCCTGTTATTTCTTTTAAGCGTCCTTTACAATCACTTTCAAGTTTTCTTTGAGACTCCTGCTTTTGTTGCCTAACTTTTTCCTAAACAATGTAATGCCCATCAGTTTTCAGTCTTTCTTGATTATTTGAACCATGGATAGAGTAGGCATCTTGAACCTGTGAATAAAGAAATTGAGCGAAATTACATCATAAGCTATGAAAGTCAAATCGGAATAAAAAGCAAATCTTGTTTTCTTAAAAATAATATAGCAAAACTAAGAAAATAAAACTCATTTCTAACTTGTATCACATTACTTTGTAACAACTAAAATATTGACATTATACACAGCGAAACAGTTTGCTGACCCACTACATTTAAAGCCTCAGTGACTCAAAAGTTTTCCACATTAATTTAAATGTTTGATTTCTTTTTTTTTTTCTCCCAGGGCTTCTTGCCTCTTTAACAGACGACTACTACTGGCTCCATTGTCATAAGGATATTATAGAACAATAAACAGTGTTTTTCCCTCAATTCAAACATAGCAAAAATCTTCAAGTGCTCAAAAGATTCATAAGCTTTAAAAGATTCAACTTACCTATTGCAAAATAGCAGGCTTGATGTTGAAGACCAGTGTTTGAAATTTTATGATCCAAATGTTTATAAAATGGCTGCCTGATCAGTTGAAACACATTGGAGTGGACATTACTCCTGAGACTTAAAAAACAACTTTTATATATTGTTTTTGAATTAAAATAGAATTAGTCAGTCTGTTACTGTCAGTCCGTTACCCTTAAAAATGTCAGTCCGTTACCCAACAAAAGTACCTTAAATGATAAATTTCTTGAAAAATTATCTTACAGTGCTAAAGCCATTCATGTAAGAACAGAAAATCTGAAATAGTGAGTCTGTACAACAATCAGATCTTTCGTAGATGAAAAAATACTGTTTTAATGGTAACGGACTGACGTACAATTTCCCAAGGTCATTAAAACGACAGATGAGGACATTTCATTAAAATCGTAAATTTGAATGTTTATATAGGTTCCTGATACTTATAATTGTTTTAATATCAATAAACAACAGCAAAGGTGGCTATAATTTTGTAGAAGTTGCAAGATTTATAATATTGAGAAAATATTCTTTTCGTTCTTCAAATAGGGGATACCCTTACATAAAGCAATAATACGCATCTTGTACCACAAATATGCACGAAATATCCTTATATTCATAATCCTGAATGATTTTCCAACAAATTGGTACCAAATTTTAATATGTTCTTAAGAATTTGTAAAACACCCCTTCGGTTGACATTTTCGTGGAATTTCCCCTATATCTATTATTGTTTTTTTTTGTTTTGGTCAAATGATAATATTAATAAAAAAATAGAAAAAATAGAAAATAGAAAAAAATAATAGAAAAAAAACGAGAGAGAGAGAGAGAGAGTTTAATTAAAAAAAAAAAAAAGAGGTGGGGGGGGGGGGGGGGGGGGGGTGGGATGGATGGGACATTTATCCCTTTCAACGTTCTGTAAAAAGAAGACGGAATTTTTTTTTTTTTTAAATGACGTCACCAGGATTCGAACCCACAACGTCGATTCTTGTCGAACTTCCAGGGCAGACGACTAAACCGCATTCGGCCATGACACCCACTTTGAAGTCGACGCATATTGTGTATATGTAGTAACAACTGATTTTAATGTTGGTTAATTTTATGTTTTTATAGATATTTTATTAACTTTCCTTATTTCTGTGTGCATCTGGAAACATTCCATATTCTGGAATGTGGATTATTGTTTAAAAGAGCGGAGTTTCAAATATGCGTCTGGGGATAATCACAGCGCGGCAGTAATAAAAAAAAAGAAGAAAGTGGGATACTATCCAAGAGGCTACTCTTGATTAATTATCTTTCACGTTCTTTTGTTCTACATGCGCTATCAAATTAAAAGGAAAAAAATTCGTCTTTTTTTTTTTTTTTGCCTTAAAAACAAAAAACAAAATTGTTTTGTTTGTTTGGTTTTTTTTTTTTTTTTTTTTTCTTTGCAAAATCTCGAAAATTTGCAAATCAGTCATATTTTGCGATTTTTTTGCAGCATTTAGTTCACACTCCAACCCTAACCATCATTGTGTACAGACGATACAATTTTTATTCCATTCTATTTTATTTGTTTTCCGCATTCATTTGTTTATTGTGCTGACAAAGGGTTTGTACCCGAAACGTCCATTGTCTGTTTTGTTTCCATCCGAAGCCTTTCCATTATCACTCTTTCGTTAGTATTTTCACGATCCCAGGCTTCAGGCAGCCCCGACCACTCTCAACGAAAAAGCTAGTCACAACATTTATATCATCAAGATTAGATTATTGTAATTCTCTTTTGGCTAGGATAATGCATGCTATTTTGTAATCAATACTTGCCTCAACAGGCAATCGATGAAGATTCATGAGTGATTGTCTGGTTTGTACAGTAGTTCTAGTGAGAATATGGGCTGCACTGCAATGTGTTCAATGCGCTATAATTTAGAAACTGCCATTAATGAAGCAAGCTTGAATGCCATGAACCTAGCCTGGCCTCACATTGTAATCTAAGTATAATGGGAGGTAATTTAAATATTAAAATAGTAATAAAATCATCTTTGCACCTAACAGCTTAGTAAAAAATGAAAATAAAATAATAGGATAGGCAATTAGAATGAAAAATTATGCATAGAAGAAAAAGATAAAGGCAAAATTATGATTCTTGGATAGATGGGATTGGACCTCCTTTAAACCGGAGTTAATTTTTTGTCTTTGTTCCCAAACATCGTGGTCATACAGATTTTCAAATATTGGATAATCAGTTGTGTTACGTAGTAACACTATGTGATGGTTGTAGGAATAATTATTAGTGGTTATATCTATAGTTGTCATTGTCATACAGAGTTTTTTGTTTTAAAAAAAAATAAATTTTCTCTCTTGTGTTGGCAAGTCAACTATAACTATACCAGGCTTGTATGATTTTATTACAACCCTCATTTTACTTATGTCATTTTAAACATTGACTATTGACACACTCCATAATGTCACTTGGTGCGTTCACCTCTTCAGTGTTCCCTTTTCTTTTTCTGTTTTATGTCGATAAAGAAACTAGGAAGCCAAATTATTTTTAAGTATTGAACTTCTAGGTATGTTCTTAAAAAGGGACCATCAATTTTTAGCTCAAAGCCAACTCATAGTTAGTGTTTTAGATATGCCATTTGAAAAAAATGACATTACTGAAGGATTCGCTCTAAACCTCCATCTTGGATTTAATTCTTTACTTTACTCTTCAGAGACACCCTCCACCATCGGTAGCCAACAAAAATATTTTCATGGTACTACCTCGTTCAGATTTCATGCATAACTTTTTTTGAGGCAACCCCCCTAAAAACTCCCATTCTCTGTCATACAAAATCTTATTATGACACAATTTCAGGGTGGAGAGTGATAAAGATCAACTGTCTTTTGGTTTTAAAAAAAATATTTTTTTTTATTCTCTTGAAATAGGATTATAAAATTTTATTTAAAAAAGATATTTTGGTAATGACATCTGTGGCACTTTTTGCTAATTATACCAAAATGTATTGATCTGAAAACAAATGGAGAGTTTATCATATTCTTTGTATATTGATACATCCGGCCAACCAATTTGCCATATTATATTTCTTCAATTGAAATTTGATACGTCATACAAAAAAGATTAATCTCTATGAATTTCTCAGGTTCAACTACAGAGCAACCCATTATATGGTTGAAAATGGATTCTACAACTTTTTGAATTGGTTTGACGACCGAGCATGGTATCCACTCGGAAGGATTGTTGGAGGCACAGTAAGTATAATTTTAAAACGCTAAGACAGTCGTCTAAGCTGAAACCAGCCAAATTAGCCTTAGGGCCGTGGTCATACAGATTGAATGTCAAATTCAGGGATGTAAATCTTTCAGAATTATTAGGATTTCCAATTTTTCACACATTTTCTCAATACCTCAATACCAACAACTCTTGTGATAAGAGATACTGCTGTACATATAGAGAATTTGTAGTGTGTATCAATTTTCAATGTACTGAAACACTTAATTAACATACTGTTGTGTCAGTTGTGATTATACGTGTATTTAATCATTCAACTTATTTCCACGACAGCTTCCGAATTTTAATTCGGAAGTACTAAGAATTGATAGCATTCGAATTTCCGAATTATCCTAATTTTAATTCGGAACTAGATTCACGTCTGTTGTGTAAACAAGGAGGGTTATTTTGAGTTTACCGGAAGCAAAACATGGGCTGTAGAATCGAAAGTAGAAGATAGTGGATACATATCGAGTATTGATGACTGAGCTCTGAAGTTGTTGTTACAGTTTCTTCCTAAGGCTTAGTTGAAATTTATTATGTTCGTAATTACTGTGTGGTGCAATTCGTTTCAGTCATAATTAGTCTGAAGATACATTTCCCTTAGCCTTGGTCTTTGTAAGAAATGTCTATAGGGTCTCATTACTGGCTGAGACCACCACGAACTTTTGACTGTGGTGGGGAAAAAAATTCAAATTTGTTTGTTCTCATTGAAAGCTAAACCAATAAAATAAAGGGCTTTTCAACACGATTCTGAACCTTATGTAGTGTTAGTATTGTTATTGTAATGTACTCTAATTGCCTTTCTTATTAGCAGAAGGGTTTGAGTTTGGGACCTGAGAAAGTGATAAATATCGGGAAGTGACCATTTTTCCAATTTCAAAATTGGCCTTAGTAATAATATGGCTATTGAAATTTGAGTAAGAGTTTTTATTATTGTCAGATTCATTTAGTCATTGGGGGTAATATTTTGACCTGAATTTAATTTTAATTTAAAAAATTAGGTTTTGGATTATGTGCAGTGAAAATAAGTTAAGAATTGCAAAATTCTGAATTTTTCATTATCCCAAACTAATTTAACCCTGCTTAATCCATAAAGATAAGGATAAGATTTACTAAATGGGCGCTGATTTAAGCATGAACAACACAAAATAATCTGGATTTTAGTCTGAGACTTATCACTCAAAAGTCCTAAAAATCTTGTCACAACCACAAGGCCATTTATCACCTCATTCCTGGAGTGCCACTTGGAGTTTATCTAAGTAGATACCTACTGAGACAGTTGATGTAGACAACTATTGAAATGAGCTCGCAGAATTTCAGAATTTTTTTCGTTTGCATTTACATCCCTGCAAATTGCCATATTTATAGAGAATAAAGATCTTTATTTTAATATTGATGATGATAATAATAGACCTGTAAATTCTCAGTCAATTAACTGAAATCAGTCAATTCGTCAAATTCAAATATTTTTTAAAAGGAGAGAAAGAAATGAAGAAAGAAAGAATTCATGAATCGTAGTCGAATGATCGTGAAGTAATTAGGAATGTTCCACAGCGCTACGCATAGCTCAAGGCCGTTTATATTTACGATGGATAAGCGACGCTTCTTAGAATTGCCGTGTCTGAACACACCCCAGTGTATTTTCACACAGCCTTCTTGAAATTATCTTTTCACTTTCCAAACCTGTCGTGATCCCAATGGTAGCCAATTTTAACTGAGCCGCCGAGCGATAAATTTCACTGTTTCGTCTAAGCAAAAATTGACCACATTTACTTGGCAAAACCTAAAAGTATTAAAAAGTTAAATGCGAATGCCGGAAGTGCGTTATGAAGACACCTTCAAATCGAAAGTTATATGATTGCTACAAGCACATCTCGATTGCCTCACGTTGTAAACAAACTGGTTGACCGTTTCTTCACTGATGTGGGTACATTAGTTTTCTGCCATTGTTTTGCTCACGTGAGCTTGCTGTTTACTATTCATCTCGATTCTTTGAATTTTCTGATACGATACGAAGAGTTTCAGTGAGGTTCAGTTTCAGTCTCAGTCAATTTTTATAGAGCTCATTTACAGGTCTATAATAATAATAATAATAGTAATAATGATTTTAGCATAAGTTCATGTCCTGCATTTATTTGTATTTTGGTATACAGATGTCGATCGCCAAATTTGTAATTTGTAGTGGTTTGAATTTGAAAGTTGAGACCCCTGAGTAATGGATATACAGTCAGTTGACCTGTAAATTCTCAGTCAATTAACTGAAATCAGTCAATTTGTCAAATTCAAATATTTTTAAAATAAGGAAAGAAAGAATTCACAAATCGTAGTCGAATGACCGTAAAGTAATTAGGAGTGTTCCATAACGCTACGCATAGCTCATGGGAGCCGTTTATATTGCCTAACGATGGATTTATTGCCAAGGCTGAGCAGCACTTTTTAGAATTGGCGTGACTGAACACATCCCAGTGTAATCTCACACAGCCTTCGTTAAATTATTTTTTCACTTTCCAACCTGTCGTGATCCCAACGGTAGCCAATTTTAACTGAGCCGCCGATGGATAAATTTCACTGTTTCGTCTAAGCCAAAATTGACCACAATTACAAGCTGGGTTTTAAAAGTATTTAAAAAAGTAAAATGCGAATGCCGGAAGTAACATCTCTAGTAGATGATGGAGACACCTTTAAATCGAAAGTTAGATTAGGATAGATTGCTACAAGCACATTTCGATTGCCTCACGTTGTAAACAAACTGGTTGACCATTTCTTCACTGATTGAGTACCTGATTATAAGGAACAATGGTAAGTAGCCTAATTAATTCCCGTGCAAATCAGGACGTTTTCTGCCATTGTTTTGCTCAAGCCCAAGCGAGCTTGCTGACTTGCTGTTTTGTGGCGATTTACCTTCATTTCGATTCTTTGAATTTTTCCGCTATGCCTGCCGAAGTTTCTTTTTGATAATTCACTTCTACTTAATAATTCAGTGTATTGGCCAGAAGTCATATTTATTTAAGTTTTTTTTCTGTCATTTACTGATTGAAAATCAGGTTTGCTCATTGCTACATTATTCATATGTTCTCACAATGGCTGAGCTGTTCGTGGATCGCAATTCAGACTTGTCGAGCATCGATAAAGATGTGAGTGTGAGGAATAAATTCAATTGGTCATGGCTAGAAGTTAAAGATGATGATAAATGGCATTTATATAGCGCTTTACCCCGTTGTCACAGGCTCTAAGCACTTTACAGTGATATAAAACAAAACATATTACAGTGAGACAAGTGTGAAGGAAACGTGATACGAATTCAATTTAACAACAACAAAATATGAAAATAATATTGCAACATTATGACGTAAAAAGATAAAACTTTAAGCGAGATTTGAACGTTGTCAACGAATCCGAGCATCTCACGTGTCACGGGAGAGAGTTCCAAAAATGGGGGGCCGAAAATTGAAAAGACTGTTCACCTATTTTATGCAATGGCTTAGGTTTGACAAGGATTGATTGGTCATTGCTTGACCTCAAGTTTCTATTGGGGACATATATGTTTAGAAGGTCTTTAATATAGGAAGGACTGTTCGTGCTCAGGGATTTGTAGACAACAGAACAAATCTTATAGGCAACTCTTTTTTCAACAGGAAGCCAGTGTAACTCACGGAGAAGAAGAGTTGCTGACGGGTATTTTTTGTTATTGCGTATAATGAGCCTGGCTGCGTTATTTTGAGCAACCTGAAGTTTGCTAATTTTGTCTTTAGCTAAATTCGCCCAAAGGGAGTTACAATAGTCCAATTTAGATAAAACCAGGGAATTAATAAAAAGTTCTGTTGTATGCTTCGGTATTAAATTACGAATTTTGCTTATTTTTTTCATTTCTATGTACATAGATTGTATGGTGTTATTCACGTGGCTTGTCATGGAAAGATCTTTATCAATGATGACGCCAAGGTTTTTTGCTTTATTTGAAAATTCTATTGTGCTATTTCCGAGAGTAATATGTGATTTATTTGCCTGTTTAAGGATACTCGGCCTTCCACACATTAAAATCTCAGTTTTACTATCATTTAATTTTAACTTATTGTGGTACATCCAAGATTTAATCTCATTAAAACAGCTCGTAATTCGTTGTATTAAGAACTGTAAATTACTAAGGGGTGCTGAATCATATATTTGCGTATCATCTGCATAAAAATGATAACTCAGATTGAATCTGGATATCACACTAGAAAGGGGCTGCATATATACAGTAAAAAGGACAGGGCCAAGAACAGAGCCTTGTGGCACTCCAAAATTTAGTAAAACTTGTTCTGACTGAACACCATTCACCATGACAGTCTGCCATCGATCCTGTAAACCATTTAAGGGCAATTCCTTTTATGCCGAACGTATTTTCTATGTCATGGTCAATGGTGTCAAAGG